>NC_081411.1:629904905-630224905 GCF_030272615.1 Cryptomeria japonica | reverse complement strand
CAGTTTTCATGGCTACCATTTTCTAAAATTCTTGACCCAAACTAGTAAAGTTCTATGGATCTATTCAGGGTATAAAGGCTACATTGCAGGATGACAGATTGTTTTCTAGTTGCAGGTCTTACTTGTGTCAGGCATGAGTAAATTTCCCATGATATTGTCTCTGTGATATGTTTTTTCATTATTATGAATTCAATCCTCAAGGAGGATGAAATTTGTCATCTCAAGGAGATTGTGTGACTGTTTGTAGGTATCCTTCAAAGAAGGTTTTAAATTCTATAGTTAGTCATAAATGATGAAATGTATTTCCAGATCTGATAAATTTGTGAATGAATCAAATAGTGCATTAATATCAGGTATTGGTGCATGAATATCTTGTTTAAGGAAAACAAATTTGCATCTATGATTCATATTTGTAGTTCTGTCTGTGACTCTATTGCCCAATGAACAAGGCACTGGTCTTGCAAGTTTTGGGGATGGTTTTAGATTAACATTTTAAAAGACAAATCTATTTCCCTTTATGTGTAGGGGTGTGTGTTCCATTCTTTCCAAGCTCTGTTTCATCCTATTGTTTGTACAGATCTAGCCAATCTGTAATGTTTCCTAACTTGTTGAGCTTGTGAAATGATCTATCTGTTTAATGTTGATGCAGTCATGTGTCTGTAATTGTTGTATTTAGTGCATCAAAAGGGTGTCCCCCCCTAGGTCTAGCAGAACCTGAAGTGTAGGAGGATCAATTAGGGTCCTATGTTATGTTGTCCAAGCCCTGATGTGTTTTGTAGACTGAAATTGGCCATTTCATAGAAAGATTTGCAGGTGTTCTTGGGTTATCACTTTTGGTGAACAACAAAAATGGCGACTCTGCTGGGGAGTAAATGAACTATCAAGAGCCTCTGGTTAAGAAAGATTTAATTCGTATAAGGTTGAGATTATCCCATCCGATTCACCACGACAAAAATGGCGACTCTGCTGGGGAATAAATGGATATAAATGCTTGATTGATATGGTTAGAGGTTGAATGTGTTCCTAGTCCTGTCAATTTCATATCCAGCCAGTCTGTCCATGGTGTATGAACAGAGTGTAAATTGGTTTCATGGTGAAGAAAATGCTCCTTGTTTTGGATCTGCAAAATGATGTGTTTCATATCATACTTTATGAAGGAGTAACAGTGAATGCATGGTTGAATGTTGTGAGAAGTTCTTTCAATTGTATGTGAATTTTTCCCAATTCCTTAGTTGGGTGGCGACTCTGTGGTTCATACCAGTATTAAACAGCCTGGAAGAATGTTTATTGCAGCAAGATCGAAGGAGTAAAGAGAATTAAATTTGTGATTGAATGGCATTCTGTTGTTCAAAATATCCTCTATACAAGAGGTGGCGACTCTGTGATAAAAGACCATGCTAAAGTGTGAAGTAAATCTCCAGATCTGCAAGAGTTTACAGCTGCAAATCTCCAGGTATTTTTTTCAGAGGTTTCAAATGTAAAGATATGTGCTCTGAAAATTAGAATGTGTAATGTGATTTTCCCATTTAGTGAACAACACTAGTCTAGAGGGAAAGAGAGGATCTCAAAATTGATTTGCATATCTATGTTGCTAAAATATTCAGTGTATGTGATCTTTCGTAGTATGCAAATTTAGGAAAGATTTGTGTCAAGCAGTGTTATGAATAGATCAGTATAAGGATACTTGCTTGAGGTTTTTTTATTCCAGATTGTATAATCATTTGTGGGAGTAGGAAAAATGAGCAGTAAAGATTTTCAGTCTTGTGTATTTCCACATAGAGCCATGCCTCGTGAAGTGTCACAACCGTATAATAGGAGAAGTTTCATCATGAACCATTATGCTGCTCTAAATTTTAGAGATATTTCGGGTTACCCAAATCCCATACCCACAGAAATCAAAAAGTATTTGCCCATATTCAGTGGGAAGAAATCAGAATCAGCACGTCAACATGTTAAAAGACTTTCAGATTTGATAGGAGAGTTTGAAATTTGCCAAGAAGATGTATGCATGAAATTGTTTATTCAGTCATTGAAAGAAGATGCAAGAGATTGGTTTTCTTTTTTGCCAGTGAATTCTATTACCTCATGGGAGGAATTGGTTTCAGATTTCATGGATCAATTCAATGAGAAGGTGAGTGATTCGGACTTGCTGAAAGAATTCACCCATATACAAATCAGGGATGATGAATTGGTACCAACATTCAATATCCGATTTTCACAAGCTTTGTCCAAAATTTCCAGAAAGTATAAACTTGATGATAAAGTATGTCTGGATGTTTATATGAGTGCATTTGATGAGAAGATGGGTTTCCTATTGAGAAACAAAGAACCCAAAACCTTGTATGAAGCCTTTAACACAGCTAGGGATATAGAAAATAACTTGAAGTTTGGAATCTCGAAGAGATTCGTGTCTGCTGTTGTTTCATACCAAAGCACCTTCAATGGTGGAATACCATATGAAGTTGAACAAATCATTCCTTGTTTAGGTGCATCAAGCTCTGCAGTTCCAAATGGCTTTTATGATGCATGTGTTTCAGATTTGAATGAGAGTCAAGAACCTTTTCCATTAATGTCAGTTGTCTCTCGCAGTAATGATGGAATGATTAGTGGGAAGTGTTGTGAAAATGCTGATACAGAGATAGATATATACAAGGGATATGTACCATTTGATTTGTATGCCGGTTATACTGATTATGTGGCTACTAACTATCAAGAGAATCATGCATCTCTCCAGGATAATATTGGTGAAAATAATGATGGTGATGACCATCAATCTTTACATGCTGCTGATGTATTTGATGTTGAAATACCAAACACAGAGGGATTACTAAGTGTTGCTATTTGTGCAAGTGAAAGTGTGCAATATGATGAAAATCAGAATTGTTTGGTGCGAACAATAGCTGATCCTCTTTTAAACATTGATGATGTCAATTGTGTTGAGGATGAAGTAAATGTTTTTTCAAATTTCACTTCAGATTTTGCTTCTTGTAATCATGTTGATAATCTTTCTTTTTTGAAAGATATGCACAATGTTAATTTAGAAAATTGTAATGGTACACATGATTGCGATGAAGATATAGCACACATGGATGGACAAAAGTTTATGGAATCTCACATGGAACAACAAAGTGCAATGCAAGTCCAGAAGATTGCAGAACTTAAGAAAGCTCTTGAAGTTGTGGATAAGAAAGTTCAAATGTTAGAGAGCCTTCGAGCTGTTGATGAAGACCTTCTGAAATATAGTGAAGAAGATTCTTCGGAAAAGGACTGTGAATTGAATGTTTGTATACTTGATGAACATGCTGATCTAACAGATGGTTTTATGACAGAAAGATTTAGTGAACATGCTAAAAACTCATCAGATGAAGTAAATTGCAGCGATGTTCATGTTCATTCTTTGGCTGATGACGAGTGTTCAATTGGTGAAGAAGATCAGTTGTGGCAAGATAAGTATGACTATCTTGATTTTCAGAATGATAGTAATAGGATGAAATTTGATGGATGTGAAACATGGAAAACTAATGATTGTTCCAGCCACGTTTCAATTTCTTCTTTGTCCGATGAAGATGATTATGATGATCGGATAGATGGTGTCTTTAGCAATTTTACTAATGTTTTATTCAATGCTGATATAGATACGGACCAGCCACTTCAATGTCATAATGTTCATAAGGGGGTTCTTCATTTTGTTTCTAACCCTTTGTATGAAGAAATAATTGATCAGCCAAATGTTGTAAATGATGAACCGGTCCATAATACTGATGGAATTCCGAACAGCAATAGCATATGTTGTGAAAACTTATTTCATGATGAAAGTAAGAGGCATGGATTATGTGATGACCATTTAAAACCACAAATGAAAGTGTTTCAGGTGGATGTGAGCCTGAAAGAGAAAGAGTTAGTTGAGGATTTGCTTCAGCCGGAGGTATGCATTCTTTTCCATGAATGGGATGTTGAGAATGCAGAGGTTTTCAGTTTGATAAGCAAGGATAGTATGAGGTGTGATCAGCATAGTGAAGTATCACATCTGGATGGTAATGTTCATGTTCCTTGTTTGCATCAGTTGGTTAGTAGTGTCCCTCACTCTATTGATTTAAATGATAATAAGGTATGTGCTGATAGGAACTACAATGTTGAAAATGAGTGTTTTATTTTTCAAGTTCAGCATGATGATGTCCTTGCAAATGATAGAGTTGAGTGGGACAGTGAAAGGTATGTCAGCTTGTGGGAACGCCTCTATGGTGATTTGTCTCATGATTTTACTTGTGTTGAAATAGTGTGTGATCACAAAGTTCAAAATTAGACCAAAGGTATGCACACTAGTTGTTTCAGTAATGAGACAAAAGAGGTTGATTATAATGATCATGCTCAGTTGTTACTAGAAGGTGCCTTTGTTTTGATCAATATGTCAGGTGATGAGAATCAGATTTTTGACAGAGGTAAATGTATGTAAGTGGAGCAGCTTGTATTAGTTGTTAGCATGTTTGTATATCTTGTACAGTTGCTTTGCTTTCAGTTGTGTGGTTTTCAATAAAGTACCTATTTTTTGGGTATAATAAGGAAGCCCTGTTTTGAGAAGAGAAGCATTGAGAGAAGAATGATTCGTTTTGGGTGGTTTGCTTAACCATAGATATCTGGATTCTTGTGTTGATCTTGCAATCAACCATCCCCAGTCAGAGCCACTGTTGGGAGTATTTAAAACTGAGTCAAGTTTATAGGCCCATTTCAAAATTTTGCCCTACATTTCCAAATGATTAAAATAAGTCAGTTTGAATGGCCTAGTTAGCAAGGGGGTAAAATGGAGCCAGTTGATTTTCAGAGGGTAAGGCTCGGGATTCATGTCCCACACCTTTCATTTGGCCTATTCAGTGATGTGCAACTTTCAGAATTCAATTTGGATAAGTTTACGAGGTACCTATTTCGAGGGGTGAGCTGGAAGTGCATTTTAGGCACAAATGCAGATTTTATGGAGTAGCCTTCTTTGAGCGATTACATCTTTTGCCCTGTTGATCATCATGAAAAAATTCAAAATGGATTCAATTGTATGCATTAATGTGAGTCACCCTACAAAATTTCAGGTCTTGATGAATCCATTTGCTTAGTTTTCTAAACCGAATCCGTTTGCAGTTTGTGTGTTTTGGCAAGTCCCTGTTTTGACAGTTAGTCGGAGCCCTGTTTTGCACAATTGTAAAACTTGCCTCAGTAAGAATCATGCCAAAGTGTTTCTTCTAGGTTGATGTCAGTATAAATGGTGAGCTACGTTTCAAATTTCAAGTCCTTATGAATCCGTTTGCTCAGTTTTCAAAGCTCAATCTGTTTGTAGTTTGTGATGTTTGCACAAGTGTAAAAATGTTCCGGTGAGCGTCATGTCAGAATGTTTGTTCCGGGCTAATGTTGGTATAAATGGTGAGCTAAATTTCAAATTTCAAGTCCTTATGAATCCGTTTGATCAGTTTCCAAAAGGACTCATTTTGCCATCAAATTCAGTTATCCGCACTTCCAGTATTAGATCAGTTAATGTAGCCATTTTGGTGAGCACACCGTTTGCATCCTGTCAGTCAGGTGATCGAACTAAGAATTCAAAGATTTAATATGTACTTAAAGGTACCTATATTCTAAATTTGAGGACCCACGGAGGTCGTTTGATATTTTTGAGAAAGGCATCATGTGTTACCAGAACATTGACTTCATCAGGTCCGCAGTGTCAACAAAGCCAGTTGGCTGTTTTCGGAAATTAATATCTCTTTGCTCGGAACTCGTCTTGAGAAACCATTTGGTAGATGTCATCCTTGTATATCAAAGTACATGTCTGTCAGATGGCGAGCTCCAAAAAGGTGTTTTGACAGGTTTGAAAATTACGTCTTCGCGATTAAATGCGAAAATTGTGGTGTAATTGCCTGAAGGATGTAAAATGCAATTTTATGATCCGAAAATGGTGCCGATCGATTCCAGAGGTGTGTTTGAGGTCCGTGAAGCATTCCAAGGGTCAGTTGCATGAAAACGAAAAAAAATTTAGTCAGACCCACTTTGGGGCCCGACCTGGCTCGATTGCAATTCGCCAGTAAGATGGTAAAAGGCGACTTCATTTGACTATGGATGGATAGACATATATCCGAAATGCTAATGTGTAGGCCAAAGTGAGAAATATGTCACTTCATGTTATTTTTGCAAGTAATATAAACACACTAGATGAGGTTGAGGAGTCAATGCTGTCACTATATTGTGAGAGGGCACAGATTAAAGATGGCTGGAGACATTATTAGTTTTAATATGGAGAGAGCTTTTGATCACATAATATCTATTGAAATGTTTGAGCATATAAAAACTACGGAAGGCTCCCAAGGATATGAATTTCTACCAAATCAAACCCCCCTCATGTGCCTTTTCATCCTCTTTGCTGTGCTAGATGGAGACAACAGTGAACAACACACAGCCAATTTCAATAGCGAATGCAACATAGAAAATAAATGTCAGCTAATGATTTTTCTTTTTCTACGTGGTGTTTTGGGGCTGCTGTCAAATGCTATTGCAAGTTTATGTGGTGTTTGAAGTGGAGCAAAGAAACCATGCTATGGCAGATCATGTGTTTGACAAAGGGGTTGTAGGAAGATGTAAAGTAAATATTCCAAATTCCAGTTAACTTCCTCCCTCATGTGGTCTCCTTTTGGTGGCAGCAACAACAAATTAAATAATCAAACAAATGAAGCAGCTCCCCCTTGTCTGTGACATAACTGGTGTTTCAAAGGTTACAAAACCATCAAGCAAATCCATCCTTGTGTGGCATGATAAATGGGCTTTTAAATTTCAAGCAAAGGAATTCACCTTGCTATACGTGGTACGGTGGAGGAGGATTTTAAAAAGTTTTCAAACAAATATTTTGGCAGGTCCATTCTCCCATTGCGTGGTCAAGGTGCTGAAAGACATATGAAATTATAAACAAATGCTAACAGCAAACCATTAAAAGCTAAAATCAAAATGCAATGTGGTGTGGGTGTCCCAAAGCTTCTTCCTTCTCCTCACGTGCCCCCATATCCTTCCAACAAGGCAGCGTGGTATTTGAAATGGTTGGAGTTACCAGCAATCGTTGAAATTGCAGCAGATTAGCAAGGCAAAGGCGCCATTAAAAAACCTCCAAAAATGCAGCTCCAGGCATAAGCCTTAATCCCACATTGGCTGGGAAGTGGTTTTTTTAAATTTTTCTAAGCAAGAACGCACAGTACTATAATGTCTAAGCCATAAAGGCTTTTGACACAAGGTGCCCATGGGCGCCCAAGGCGGGCCCACATGCGAGCATGCTTCTCGAGGCGATGGAGGAGTTGACTGGACGAAGATCAAGTGGACACCACGCAGTCACGCTTCCCGAGGCAAACAGGCAAAATTTTGCAGACGAAGGCCGGGTTAACGAGCGAGCAAGTCCGAGAGAGATCAATGATGCGCGCTATTTCACGAAGGGAAGATGCATGTTGTTTAAACCCCGCGAAATAGCGAAAGTGAACGAGAGTCGTCCACATGGCGAGTACAGTCAGCGGTCCAGCAGGCGGGTCCCGGTGAGGTGGCACACAGGTGGCAGTCCAGTGGTGATGTCGTGGCGGCCAAGTGGTAGTGACGAAGCAGATGATGTGGCGATGATGAGGTGTCATCCCAGGTGGCATCCGGTCAACCCCATCAACCAATTAGAGGCCGCCATGTGGCAAGGTGTCAGAGTACAAATGGAGGCAAAAAATCAAATTTAAAATGATTAAATAATATAGTTCAAACTATATTGAAATTCAAAATATTTAAATGATGGATCCATGATGAGAATTAATTCGCCCAGGGTCCAATTTTTGGCCAAAGTATAAAGTGTTATATGTTTTCGGAAATCTCTCGGACTGAGGAATCCGATTATGAAGTTAATTTTGACAAATGTGAGATATTTCAGAAGCAGTTTCCACGGGAACAAAATTCAGTTAGAGACGAGACACTTGGCAATTCAGTTGCAGATTTGATTTTCTTCTCTCCTCTTTTTATTCTGAATTCTTCTCAGTTGTAAGGGTTCCAGAATTCTGTGAGGAAGTGCTCCAGTTTTCATGGCTTCCATTTTCTGAAATTCTTGACCCAAAGTAGTAAAGTTCTATGGATCTATTCAGGGTATAGAGGCTACATTGCAGGATGACAGATTGTTTTCTAGTTGCAGGTCTTACTTGTGTCAGGCATGAGTAAATTTCCCATGATATTGTCTCTGTGATATGTTTTTTCATTATTATGAATTCAGTCCTCAAGGAGGATGAAATTTGTCATCTCAAGGAGATTGTGTGACTTTTTGTAAGTATCCTTCAAAGAAGGTTTTAAATTCTATAGTCAGTCATAAATGATGAAATGTATTTCCAGATCTAATAAATTTGTGAATGAATCAAATAGTGCATTAATATCAGGTATTGGTGCATGAATATCTTGTTTAAGGAAAACAAATTTGCATCTATGATTCATATTTGTAGTTCTGTCTGTGACTCTATTGCCCAATGAACAAGGCACTGGTCTTGCAAGTTTTGGGGATGGTTTTAGATTAACATTTTAAAAGACAAATCTATTTCCCTTTATGTGTAGGGGTGTGTGTTCCATTCTTTCCAAGCTCTGTTTCATCCTATTGTTTGTATAGATCTAGCCAATCTGTAATGTTTCCTAACCTGTTGAGCTTGTGAAATGATCTATCTGTTTAATGTTGATGCAGTCATGTGTCTGTAATTGTTGTATTTAGTGCATCAAAAGGGTGTCCCCCCCTAGGTCTAGCAGAACCTGAAGTGTAGGAGGATCAATTAGGGTCTTATGTTATGTTGTCCAAGCCCTGATGTGTTTTGTAGACTGAAATTGGCCATTTCATAGAAAGATTTGCAGGTGTTCTTGGGTTATCACTTTTTGTGAACAACACTACACAGGCACAACTTGATGGGTTCTGCACCTATGTTACGGCAATCTGTGCTTGTGTAAAAAAAAATCATTCTCTTTCTTGCATTCTACTTTTTTTTTGGTATTGATTCTCTGTGCAGGACCTTGGCAATATGTGTGATGAAGACAAAAATGAAACTACTAACAAATCTTATTCAGGTTCGCTAGTCAAAGACCAAACAAATCAAACTTCTAACTTAATGATTTTGCAGGTTGCCTTGTATTCGAATCAAACTTTGTGTTTGTGATTCATAATTAGGCACCTAGTATGTTTGCTAAGTAGGATGAAATGAACATGTGTTTACTTTGATTGTCGAGTTTGACATTGGAGTAGGAGAGTACGCTCTCATCCTTCTTAGGGTGATCAGAAATCCAAATCTTTGATACCATTCTCATGTTTTGGATTGTTTGTTACCTTTAGAGGGCTTGCCTTCCTGACCATTTCCTTTCTTTTGCAAGCAAGTGACAATCGGGAGAGGGGAATGACCCAAAGTGAGCATAGCTAGAGTACCTTGGCATTCTAACTCACTATAAATAAATACCTGATGGGCGAAAGCTTTAAAGGAAGGGTTACGTGGGAATTGTAGTTACTTGGGAAGTGATGACCCTTGGACTCTTTCTCATATCAACATCTAAGTAGGGCCTCACAATATAAATCATGCTTCCACAACTACATTTGTTTGGTATCTTGGTGGACTTATGTCTCAATCACGCTTGCGTGACACCAAGGAGTAATGCTTAACATAAATCCTTATTAAACACCTTGTATTTAGAGACCAAAAATCCTTCTAGTTTCTTGAGAAGGAGGAGTTTGGATACTTGGAAGAGATACTAAGTTCACCATGGGGTGATTTCCATGGGGACTGATGCTTGGCTGCCCTAAGAAGTGAGTGTCATGGAGGGGAGCCCGTGGGGTCAAGCATCTATGTATTCTTATTGAATCTCATAACGAGTCTACCTCTCAAGTACCTCCTATCCTTACCTACCATAAGAAATGTGTGAATGAGCATGATTGTCTTGAGTCTAAGTTAAAATATCTTGTCTTCTTTGCTTGTCAAAAGTTGAGTTGTGTCTCATTTCAAAAACAAGACAAATTGATTCAAAACAAGGTTAAACACAAGAGTATTTCATTCAACAAAGTTCAAAACACCTTCAAACATGGTTGTCAAACATTTTTCAAAATCTTGTCTCAACATTCATGTCACTTAGATTTAGGTTCATCCTAGGTTTGCATTTTGCAAATTCATTGTCAACTCCCAAGGTTAGGTTTCACCTAGGTCATACTCCTTTGCATATCAATAAAAGTCATCCATTTGCATGTGTCCTCTGGCATTAGAGTAATACCATTTCATAATTCAACCTTAGGTTTTGCCTTAGGTTGACATTGTCATACATTTGCATATGCATACCCTAGGTCCCTTCATTAAGCTTAGGTCATTATTATATCATATTAGGGTCATTTGCATAGTAATTGTCCCTTTGCATATAGTGTCAAAACTAAGTTTTGTCATACTTGAGTGATCAAAATCTTTGAATAAACCCTAAGTCATTGTTAGGAAGTCTAGACCTTATCAAACTTTTGTCTTTTTGTCATCAATGTCATTTGGTCAAACCTAGCTTAGTATCCAAGCATATAGGTGAGACATTGTCATTTTGTCCTTTTTTCACTTGGTCCTTTTGTCCTTTGAGGTCTAGACATCATTTCAATTTCCTAAGGGTCTCATTTTTAGAATTGCATTCACGAGTTTGTCAAAATCTTGAAAAACAACAAAAACATTAAGTTGCATTGTCATCCTTTAGGTTGCATTTGTCAATCCCATTAGTTGCATTGCATAGTGACATGTTTGTTGAAATGAGGTCTCAAGCTTCTTACGAAGCCGTGCCATCACAATTGAGCAACCAATCATGTCAATCCAATCTCTACATTTCTCAGAACTTTGATCAAACTTTTTATGATGAAACAAGTCTCCAAATACAAAAACCTATGTTGAACTGATCTTCAATATGCAATCAAAATTTACATGACACATCCTCGTATGCCATAACCAACTTTCATCAATCTGAGCAATCAAGCAAGCTTTCTCATTGAAGCTCAAATGAAAGATGTTTCCATTATTCTGGGTTCCGAAAGTAATTTCCAATCCAGATCTATTGATGATCTTACATTTCCCATCCTTGAATTCTAAATGAAATCTTTTATCCACCATCTAGCCTACACTTAAAAGATTATGCTTTAAGCCTTCAACATAATAAACTATCAGTATTAGTCTTACCATCCAATGATATTTTTCCCTTGCCTCAGATCCTACATGCCCTGTTGTCACCAAATCTGACTAATCCACCATTAAATTCTTGTAATGATAGAAATTTTCTCTTGTCACTAGTCATGTTATGTGAGCATCCACTTTCTATAAACCATTCATCCTTTTCTTCAATTTTAGTAGCTAAGGCCTTCTCCTCAATATGAGTTGCTTCAATGATAGGTTCTGAAGAATCATCCTTGATAGAAATAAAAACCCAGTCCTTACCAGAGCTTCCATTGCCATATCCACTCACCAGTTCATCATCATCATCACCATCATAATAGCATGATTTATCCTTATTCCTTCTGAATCTAGGTTTGTTCTGATATTCTGGATTAGGCTTATAACTATTCATAATCTTTCATGATTCCTAGCAGCTCTTTTAGGGCATCTAGAAGAAAAATGACCAATCTTATTGCATGAAAAACATTTAAAAGGGACTTTTCCCTTGTACTTACTTCCATCTGGTCCTTTAGGAATTCTTCTAGTAGTCAAGGATTCCATCTCTTCAAGTTCTCTTTCTTCTCTTTCAATCTAGCTTTTTCTTACCATAGGTAGATGCTTTGAATGCAGTTTCAATTTTAGTAGAACTTTGATCTGCAAGCTCCTCAAGCTCAAAACCAATCAATTTACCAGCAATGTATCTCTGGTAATAGGGGTACTTGACATTGTCCGAAGTTCATTGATTGTAGTAACCTTCATCTTATAAGCTAGAGGTAGAACTCTTAGAACCTTTGACATAATATCATCCTCACTAACTGATCCGCCACAAAATTTGATTGACATGACAATCTCATTCACTCTACCCATGAAAGAAATTATCTTCTCATCTTCTTCCATCTTCAAAGTTTCATACCTTACCCAGAAACCTTCAAGTTTTTCAATTTTCACTGTCTTGTCGCCTTCATAAAGAGTTTGAAGCTTTATCTAGATCAGCTTTGCATTCTCCAAATCTATGACATTCAATAGCTTTTCATTAGATAGGATGCTTAACAATGCTTCTTTTTCTCTAACATCATTTTCATCTTTCTTCTTTTCATCAGCAAGTGTCGATGTTATAGAATTAGAATCATGAGGTATATAACCTTTCTCCACTATCTCCCAAACTTCATCTCCAAGACATCTGAGATGAATTTTCATTCGCTCCTTCCATATTTTGTACTTTATACCATTAAATCTAGGACTCTCCTTCCAATAGGGATTGAATGTAGAAATAGATGTAGTTGCCATCTTATCTCCTTAAGTGGTTAAGCTACTGTGGAGAGGACCTCTCTCTGATACCAATTGTTAGACACATCTGACACTGGGAGTAAACTTAGAGTGAGGGGGGTGAACTGATTTACCATCAAATATCAGAACTAATGCATAACAAAACCAATAAACCAGAGCACAAAGAAAAAAACACAATGAAGCATAGAACATGAAAGTACAGTACACACAAACCAATATTTTGATGTGGAAAACCTAGTAAAGGGAAAAACAAGGTGGGAAACCTTACCCACAATCAGATAATACTTCTATAGCAGTATGTGAAATTACAAAGGGTATTACACTTGCAATTAGGCCAACCACCTAGAGCTCATTGCTCATCACAAAAATAAGTCTCACTGACTTACAAAACATTAGACTACAATCTACAAAGAATGAACTGTGAAAGTAGCATCTTCTAATGCTTGATACAGTTCTGGTTAAGCATAGATGTCTACCCTACAGTACAAAAACCTTCACCAAATGATATATCACTTGTTCATACATAAAACTTCCTTTGATAATGTAGACATAACCATCAATCCCATCAATATCCAAATTACATGAATAAGTCACTTATTAATACAAATCATCAACCTTATTGACAAGGTCAGCTAAACCCTTAACCCATAAACCCATAATAACAAAGATTACATTACACATTATAACAGAACTAATATTATAATTTATATTGCATAGCATGGACCTAAATCAAGTAATGAATTAATTCCATCCATCGAAAATTACGGTAAGACCAAAATCCAACATGCTTCACCAATCGGTAGAAAACCTTAGTGAAGTTACACAAAAAGTCTAACCGGATCCAAATAGGACCACCATAATAGTGTACCAATCAATGAAAAATCATCAAACACATAGAATATGATCAAGAAGCACCTTCAGTATGATAGAAACCGATTCCATAAGCTAGACCAAAATCATCTGACAAAAAAATCAAATATCACTTATCGGTAAAGCTAACCGGTACTAGGAAATACCAACCGAGAACATAAATGATAGTTACTAGTGCACCAAAACATGAACCAACATAATATGACAAACAAATAACCATCTAGAGTAAGCATCCAAAATAGATTCCAGATATCTGATCATACCAGATCAGAATCATAGCCAAAACAGAGATGATCACTAAGACTAATTGGCATAGGTCCAACTGGGATAGCCTCCAATAGAGATATAGTGTTGACATCAATGACAACACATAACCAAATCCAATATATTGCTAACAGTTTCTCATTTGACCAAGTAAGTAATGAATTTCTTAAGACCAAAGGGGAAGGAAAAGGAACTGAATGTGAGTATTGACCACAATGGGGTTGATTTGTATTTGGATGAGAAATATATATATATATATATATATATATATATATATCAAAGTGTATGGATTTAAAGGAAAGCAACATATGCTACCTTTCATAGTCCCAAATAGATTAGCTTCTTTAGGAATTATATGGTAGATGTATGAAGCTTCAACTTCTTTTAGAAACAGCCAAAAGGGATCCTTCTTGCCCTTGTGCCTAGTAATTAGTGATTTTAAAATCAATTCAAATAAAGGTTTTGAGGAAGCTATTAAATTTCTTATGTCCTTTCACTTCCCATTGGGATTGACAACTAGAGAATTTGACCTGAAAGGGTATTATACTTCTCCCAAGAGGGCAATGACATTGTGGAAAGTTCAACATGAGCTTGAGCTGAAAGTGCAATTCATGAGAAATTGTGATTCTTATGAGGAAGTACAAATAATAAGATCAATGTACTTTAAGGTTCAAAATATTGAAAGTTGGAAAAGGTTGGAAGACCCTTCTTATGAAGGACTCTTCCCAGAAGAACATGACAGAGTAGCAAGAATGGAAAAAATTATTGCCTATTCCTCCACCTCCATCTCCATGTCCTTCAAATTTTGAAATAGGTGGGTCAATTGACATTCATCCTTTGGATAGGATATCACTGGAACCATCCTGATGTGTTAGTTTATCTCAGGAGACACAAGCAGACCCCAAGAGGAAATGGAAGTAACCCAAGAGGTAAGTTTTCCACTTTGCATTCCATGAGATGAAGATAATGATGACTTGATCCAGATAAGTAGCTATTTAACAAAGGATGTGAGAAGAAAGGCTTTTGAGTCTTTCATATCTGATGATGATTTAATTAAGTATTAGGAATTCAAATTGTTTATGTACAAGTGGAAAGGGAAGGAAATTTCAAAAGGATTAATAAAAATTCCTAGTGAGCAGAGCGATGAATATAACAGATTGTTCCATACAAGCTTCAAGGAGGATTTTGATCAAATGATATCCAAGAAGGGGAGGAAGTTACTCAAATAAGTTGGATGCCTGATTATCCCTGGGATGGATCTATCCTCAAATATTATTTTTGAAAATATGAGGAGAGAAAATAAGTTTGACTTCAGCCTTACTGATGAAGGATATGAAAAACTCTATTTTGGTTCAAAGTTCAAACCTTCTGACAAAACTCTTTTGACATGGTGTATGTATCCCGAGGGACAAAGGACAACATTGATTAATTGTTGGCATTGTATTGTCATTAATGTCAATTATTATTAGAGTTGTTGTTGGCATGGTGTTCACATGGGTATTATTGGTATGCAGGTAGGAGTATTGTAAACTGGTAAACAAGAATAAAGAAATGATCAAGCAACTGGTATGAATGATTGGTGAGGATCCAGGTGTTTTGGTTCAGTATATATGTTCATAGAATTGATATAATTCTATGATTGAAATGATATCATGTTTGGTTAACTGAAGAGCGCGTTTATAATTAACTGATATGTGCTCGATGAAGAAGAATGAATGCAAATCTAGTATGCAAGTAGGTGTTGTATCAACCAGTAAACATGATCTCTGGTAAGAAAGCAAGGGATAAGTAGAATGTAGATGTTGCATCAATTGGTAACCATGAAATAGGTAATCAAGCAAGACTCCCACTGAATGAAGATTCTTTCACCAAATGAAAGATAAGACATGATGATCCATCAGGACCAAAAAGGAAGAGTATGGATTGAAGAGTAACAGGTCAATGGATAACTTGTAGGGAAATAAGACCGGTAGAATAAGGTTTATACTAGTAGGGTTTTTTTGGTCATTAATTGATTCTGAACTGACATAGTCAACTGAGGTAGATGCCGACAAAGATGACACATAGGTGTTAATCCTATGAGGATCCGGTTAATATTGAGAGGGTGGGGTGAATCAGTATTAAGACCAATTCAAACTTTAAACTCAAAATCAAACTAATCTCAGATCTAAAACCTTTCAACATATATCTCAACTTCTCACATCTAACAACCTCTTTATCAGACCTGCTTAACATATTAATCGAATCATTTACCTCATCAATCAATACTTTCACCACCAAAGAAATCATGTAAACTTGATCATTTACCAACTCATTAACCTTATCAATTAGATCAAATACTATCTCAAACAACTTCTTAATAGTACTGGTAAACTTTGATAAACTTCTGATAAAACATCATAACCGATGTCTTAGAAATAATGCATGAAATGAAATATAAATAAGAATATCAAATAAAAAACATTCCACACATGAATACCATAAATTTTTGACATGGAAAACCAAATAGGGAAAAACCACAGTGGGATTTGGCACCCCCAAATATTTGTACTCTTTTGAAGTACGCCCTATTAGGAGCAGCTCCTGTTAGGAGTCACCTGGTTAGGGAATTTGCCTAGTAGCTTGGTTAGGAGCTTGATGATCTATTAGGATCACCCTCATGAGAGGATTTAACACTCTTTTGAGAGTTTCCTTGTTGGGGGACTTAAATGTTTAAATCCTGTTAGGACTTACCCAATTAAGGGATTTAACCTACTGCAACTGTTAGGGAATAACAGTAAGAAAATGATCTATTTACTTCTAGTTCTCTACTTGCTTAATCAGATCTAGTTATATACAAAACTATACAACTCTCAGGCAGATCTCACACTTCACTTGGATGGATTAATACAATCTCTAAGACCACTGACACAATAAACATGAACTGTGTCATCCTAAATAGCCATCTCAACTAGGTTGGCCATAAAACCTCTAATTACATCTTGAATTTACAATTCAAATCATAAGAGAACATAACATATCGATATAAAGATCATTACAACAAATTAAAATGCAATATCAACTATTGGCTGATCATAACCCATCACAAAAATCTTGTCTATACAAAAGTCAAATCCTCAAAACACTCTACTAAATGTTTTGTTGATTCCCAAGAAAATCTTCCTTGAATCACTCCAAAACAATAATTAAATCTTTCACATGGGTTGTGTTGTGTTACCAACTTCATATAGACTCATTGTTGATCACCATCATAATAGAAATCATTACCGGTTTTATGATTTCTTTACCAGTCTTAAACCCTATTTAAACCTTTGCAAAATTTCATTGGAAATTTGAAACATGCCTTTTAGTAATCTCCACAAGTTCTGGTTTCGGTCATATACACCTTTCCACAATAAAATTTCACCATCTAAAATTCAAATCACCAATCATCATCGATCGACTGATCCAATCAAAGCAACTTTGCTTTACTAGTTGAAGTCCTATTTCACTGACTTTAGCTCTATGTCGGTAAACCCTATCTTCCAGTAAACCAAATCACTTATATGAATAGACAAAACATCAAGAACATCAATTGCCAATTAATGACAACACAAATAACTGATCATGTCATCTATTCATAGAATCTCAATCTCTTAATCACAAATAAAACTCTATCCTTTACCAGTGCAATCATTAAACTTCAACTGCATCACCTCATCTGCATTAGTTATGTCAAATGCCAATAGTATCCCCCTTTGTCATTGATGGAAACACTAATTATATATAAAATCAAAGTAATTTCATCATCTACAACTTATCGATATCATATCATCTGCCAGTTCATCTCCTTTTGTCATCTCCCCCTTAACCAATTCTTCTCTCAATCTGATCTTCAACTTCTTACATATTTTCCATATCTAATTTCTATTTTTCTCCTCCCCCTTTGAGAACAATTAAAAAGATGTAAATGCATGACTTATCTTGAATTTTGTTGTTGCCTCTTCCATCGTCTCTGCTACCCATATCAGAAAAATTATAACAGAGCATTAAATCAAAATGTTACATAAGAATTTCTCCTCCAAAGGAGTATCCTACACCTTCATCAATCCTTAGTGAAAAATAAACATGAACTCCATAGGATTGATGGATCTCCATCATTCTATATCTTCCAGTATAGGGGTCTAACCCCTATTTTACCTCTAAGAAACTAAAAGGTAGCCTTCGATAAGGGCTTAGTAAAGATATTAGCTAACTAATATTTAGTCTTCACATATTCCATCTTCACCTCCTTTTCTTGAAATCTTTCCCTTAGGAAGTGATACTTCAATTCAATATGCTTGGTTCTAGAATTAAGTATAGGATTCTTAGAAATGTTTATTGCACTTGTACTATCACAATAGATAGTCACTAGTTCAGACATATCTATCTTGAATCCTTGTAGCACATGTCTCATCCATATTGCCCATGTGCAATTCATGGATGCAACTACATACTCTGCTTTAGCTATATATTGAGAAGCATAAGTTTGTTTCTTTCTCTTCCATGCCACTAATCTTCCCCCAGGTAGAAAATCTCCATCGGCTGTGCTTTTCTAATCATCCACATTACTCACTCAAACAACATCAGTACAACCATCCAGAGTAAAATATCCTTGATAGGGATACAATAACCCATAGTCTATTGTGCCTTTGAGATACCAACAAATTCTCTTCACAACCACCATGTGACTCTCCTTCAGCTCTGTTTAAAAACTAGCCACTAATCCAACAACATGAGCAATGTTTGATCTTCTATGGACAACATAGTGTAGCTTGCCAATCATAGGTCTGTACTCTTTTTCACTAACAATAGGGGAATCATCTTCCTTTGACAACTTGTAGCCTCTCACAATCGGTGTTCCTACTAGTTTGCAGTCTTCCATGCCAAAATGCTTCAACACATATTAGATATACTTGGTGCTAAACAACTCAGATAACTAGAGGACAACTGAGAGGGGGGGGTTGAATCAGTTGTCAAAAAATTGTAGAACTTTAAGCATTCAAAACCTTATTACCAAAACACATACACTCAATACCTGAATGCATAAACCAAATACCAGAATAACTGATATAGAAATTAAACATAAACATAAATTATAGAATAGTTAGCATCCATCCAGAACACATGACACAAAGATTTGTACGTGCAAAACCCAGTAAAGGGAAAAACCACAGTGGGAAGCCTACCCACACTCCGATAATAATTATGTAGTAAGTATGTGATTACAATAATGAGGGACCTACACATGTAGAAAGGCCAACAACCTAGAGCACACTATTTATCACAAAAGGAGCCTCACTGACTAAAAAATAAATCCATACTACAATCTGGAATGATGAGTGAACTGCAAGTATAGAATCTCCTATGCCTAAATATAGTTTTGGTTAAGCTCAATACCAGAGGCCTTAAACCTCTTCCACAAACCCAGTTTGATCACCTATGATCGACTAAAACTCCTGCATATGATTACATAATTATTCACACATAGATAACCATAATTCCATATGTCCATATACACATGATCTACAAAGAGATCTTGCATCATATATATACCAACCCAAGACCTAAACAATTAGGTTGGCCACCTAAAAGATAATACAATAAATTAATAACATAAACCCACAATCCAATGATCAACCAAGTAACCTTAGGCCAAAAAAAATATAAACCAATCATTAAATTTTGTCAGTAACACATCAGGAACATCCTCCAACATCTTACATAAACTAGTCCATAACTTAGATAAAATTAGACCCAAAATAGGTCGCCATAAACCAAATCCAACACCACTAATGAATTGGAACATGAACATGATAACCATCATAATCTTGAAGAACCATCTAGAAGCCACATCAACACCACTTATCACGTGCATCAAAAGATATTCAACAAAGCTCTACTGATAAAACCCTTACCGGTGACCAAAAGACTTACTAGAACAAATGATAGTATCTGAGTCATCAAATCCCAAACCAACTGATCATGCTATGCATATAAATAGAATGAATGACATATCCAGATCAATTCCACAAACCAAAGCATGCCGAAGCATACTAGATCAATATCATAATCCAACCACTCTATCGGAACCAACTATAAACTGGTAAATAACCAATGTTGCCATCAATGACAAAACATCAATGCAACAAATAATCAATTCCTCCATATTGCCAACAATCTCCTCCTTTGACATTGATGACAACACTAGATGTGAAAACATCCAAGTGCGAAGAAATGCCAAACAAGTATCCCCCTATGGAAGACAACCAACAATCTCCCACAAAATGATATACAATGAAGCTCTGAAGAAAACTCCCCTAATGAATATATCTCTCCCTTATGTTTTTCACCAGAATAACTCTCCCCCTTTGACATCAATGCCAAATATCTAACATAAATATCAAAGAAAAATTATAAATCCTCTGATTCTTACAACTTACTACTCCCCTTGAGTAGTAGCACCACCACATCAATCTGAAATGAGTAATAGCTCTGATAATGCATACCAGACTAATGCAAATCAGCATCACTCAAGTATCTACTAGATGGGTAGAAACCCCTAATCTGTCTTTGAAGTACTCAAATTATTCTTTAGGTAAAGGTTTAGTAAAGATGTTTGCAATATTCTCTTTAGTTTTCACATAAACCAATCTGACTTCATTTGCTTCAACCTTCTCCTTCAAAAAGTTATACTTGATAGATATGTGTTTTGTCTTAGAATGAAATACTAGATTCTTTGATATATCAATAGAAGTAGAGTTATCACGGTGAATAATTACCAGTTCATTATAATCCACCTTTATATGCCTCAACATTTTCTTCATCCATAGAACGTGTGTATAGTTAGTAGTTGCAACAACATACTCAACTTCAACAGTAGATAAAGAGGTACATGACTGTTTTTTGCTGATCCATGAAACAAGTTTCTTACCAAGAAAGAAAGCTCCACCAAATATTCTCTTTCGGTCATCAACATCTCCAGCCCAATTTGTATATGAACACAATGTAAAGTCATTATTTTTAGGATACCACAAACCATATTCAGTTGTTCCTTGCAAATACCTAAAAATCCTTTTCAATGCACTCATGATTTTCTCTAGGATCACTCTGATATCTTGATACAATACAAATTGCATTCATTATATCTGGTCTAGTCTGAGTCAGATATAAAAATCTCCAATCATAGACTTGTACCTTAAAGGATTTACTAGTGCAGATGCATCTTTCTTTGTCGGTTTCTCAATTGTAACCATGGGTGTACCAATCAGTTTAAAATTTTCCATACCAAATTTCTTCAACAACTCTCTAGCATACTTAGTTTGATAGATGAAAATACTTTTATCAATTTGAATAATCTGCAAACCTAATAAAAATTTCATCTCCCCAATCATAGACATCTCAAATTCATTCTTCATATTGTTAGAAAAATCCATACATAACTTATCTTCACCTCCAAAAATGATATCATCAACAAAGACTTCAATAATCAATATGTCATCATCAGTGATCTTATAATATAAATTACTATCAACATTACCTTTAGTGAAATCAAGCTTCAAAAGATATTTATCCAGTCTTGTATACCAAGCTTTAGGGGCTTGTTTTAATCCATGTAAATATTTCTTTAACCTACATACTATGTTTTTATCATCTAAAAGTGAAAATCCATCGGGTTGCTCAATATAAACTTCCTCTTCAAGATCTCCATTCATAAATGCACACTTAACATCCATCTGATAAACCTTGTAGTTCCTATGTGAAACATAACCAAGAAATAATCTGACAACTTCAATCCTAGATACCAGTGCAAAGGTTTTAGCATAATCAATTCCTTCCTTTAGAGGATATCCTTTACAAACCAATCGAGCTTTATTCCTCACAACTTTTCCATATTCATTCTATTTATTCCTAAAACCCCATTTAGTTCCAATAACATTCTTATTTTGAGGTTGGGGAACTAAAGTCCATGTGCTATTCTTTTCTATTTGATGTAATTCCTCTTCCGTAGCTTTCATCCAACATTCATCTTTACAAGCTTTAATTATTGATGCTGGTTCAATTTGAGAAATAAAACATACCGGTTACAATCTCCAATCCAGATCTGTTGATAATCTTGCATTTTCCATCCTTGAATTGTAACTGCAATCCTTTATCCACCAACTGTCCTACAATCAAAAGATTATGCCTTCAACCTTCAACATAATAAACATTATTAGAGTTATGCTTACCATCCAATGATATTGTTCCTCTTCCCTTAATCATGCATGCTTTGTTTTCTCCAAATCTAACCAGACCACCATCAAATTATTCAGAAGATAAGAACTTCCTTTTATCTCTAGTCATATGATCTGAACATCCACTGTCAATTACCCATTCATCCTTTCTTCAATTTTAGCAACAAGGGCCTTCTCTTCAAGTACCAGATCATCTTCCTTGATAGCCAAAAATACCCATTCCTTTTCATTGTCAGATCCACTAGCAGAATCTTGTGTCGGTTCATCATCATAATTAGTCACAACTTCCTCATCAGCAAAGTAGTATGATTTATCTTTTTTCCTCCCGTACTTATGCTTGTTATGATAATCATGGTTAAGCCTAAAATATCTTCTAGCTCTTTCTTCAAATCTTGAATTCCTTTCAGGACATCTAGATGCAAAATGACCTATCTTATTACATTCATTTAAAAGGTGATTTTCCTTCATACTTACTTCCTACCGGTCCTTTAGATACTCTTCTAGAAAATAAGGCTTCAAGTTTCTCAAACTCTTCATCTTCTTTCTTCATAGATAATGTAGATGCATGAAAAGCAATTTCAAATTTTATAGCTCTAGAAGGTCCAAATTCCTCAAGTTCAAAAGTAGATAACTTCCCAACCAAGGCATCCCTATTAATAGAGGTTTTTTCCATAGTAATCAACTCATTAATTATAGTAGCCTTCATCTTATAATTTGGTGACAGATAACTTTAGAAACTATTTCATCTTTTCTCAGAGATCCATTACAAAATTGAATTCCCATAAAAATCTTATTAACTCTCTCCATAAAAGCAGTAATCCTTTCATCTTCTTCCATCTTCAGGTTCTCATACCTCACCCAAGAACCATCAAGTTTAGCAATTTTAATAGTACGGTCACCTTCATTTAGAGTCTCCAATTTGTCCCATAAAGCCTTTGCAATTGATTTCTTAGTTAGTCCCATTATTTGCTGAATCAGAAAGTGCACACAAAAGGGCTTCTCTAGATCTACAACCATTCTCAATCTCCTTATCTAGGCCTGTCAGAGGAGCATTGCCAAATACTGGATTAAAAGGGGTTACACCTTTCTCAAGGATCTCCCAAATTTCATTTCCAAGATATCTTAGATGAGTCTCCATCTGAATCTTCCATACCTTGTAATTTATTCCATCAAGCTTAGGAATTTCTCTCTGGAAAACAACTGCAGATGTACTTGATGAACTCAAACTCTTAGATTCCATAGGATCTTCCTCAAGTAGTTAAGATTCTACAGAGAGGACCAAGCTCTGATACCAATTGTTAGACAACTCAGATAACCAGAGGACAACTAAGAGGGGGGTGAATCAATTGTCAACATATTACAAAACTTTAAGCATTTAAATCCTTATTACTGGAATACATAAACTTAGTACTAGAATGCATTAACCCAATACTAGAGTAACTTATATAGCAATTAAACATAAACATAAATCATAGAATAGTTACTATCCATCCAGAACACATGACAACAAGATTTCTATGTGGGAAACCCGATAAAGGGAAAAACCACGGTGGGAAGCCTACCCACAGTCAGATAATACTTCTATAGTAGGTATGTGATTACAATAATGAGGGGCCTGCACATATAGGAAGGCCAACAACCTAGAGCGCAGTGCTCATCACAAAAGGAGACTCACTTACTATAAAATAAATTCAGACTACAATCCGGAATGAAGAGTGAAATGAAAGTATAGCATCACCTATGCCTGAGTATAATTCTAGTTAAGCTCAATAGCAGAGGCCTTAAGCCTCTTCCAAAAACCCAATTTGATCACCTATGATTGACCAAAACTTCTGCATATGATTACAACATTATTCACACATGGATAACCATAATTCCATATGCCCATATACCCATGATCTACAAAGAGATCTTACATCATATATACAAACCTAGGACCTAATTGATTAGGTCAGCCACCTAAAAGATAATACAATAAACTCATATCATGAACCCATAATCCAATAATCAACCAAGCTGGCTTAGGCCAAAAACAATATAAACCAATCATTAAATCCCATCAGTAATGCATCATAAACATCCTCCAACATGTTACATTAACTGGCCCATAACCTAGATAACACTGAACCCAAAATGAGTTGCCATAAACCAAATCCAACACCACCAATCAACTAGAACATGTACATGATAACCATCAACATCTTGGGAATCATCTAGAAGCCTGATGGGGTTCACCTAGCTTGGTCACACTTCACCTAGGTTGTGTTGCTCATTTCCACCAATCTCTCTAGCCCTAGCTATGCTCCAAGACCTCCAAGTCCTTCTCAATCTCTTCTAGGGCTTGCTTCTTTCCAATCTCAAGGTGTTTACATCAAGTTTTTAACTACGAACCCTTCCAATTCAAAGTGTTTCCTATATGCTCATTCTTGTTGTCTTGTCATCAACTTGTCAATTTCACATCCTAAAATTGTGAGTTGTTGCACAGGTGTGGAGGTGGATTTTAACATGAAATTAATACCTTTTGGGTCCATTTTTGAGTTTTCATCCATTATTCTTCCTACGGATTTCACCATTTTGTCTAGAAAAGGGCTACAAGGAATGAGCCCCTTTTAGGCATCCAAAATCTGGGTTTCTAGGCCTTAGAAGAAAATAGTCCAAAAGACCCTACAACAAGGTTGGTTTTTCTTTAAAATATCACCTATTTCCAACTGATTTTAGTGGTTTTGGTTCCCCAACTCTCCATACAATGCCCTAACCCAAAAATGAGGGTTTTGAAGGGTTTCTAGGCCTCCTAACCGGCAGCGACTAGTGAAGTTTGTGAAATATGGATCAAAAGGTTTTGTCAAGGCTTCTCCCTACTATGGAAAATCTGTATGGACTTCATGGATGCCTCCAAGTTATTTTTCTATAGTTTTGTGTTCACCTCTGCACTTTGCATTGAAATTTCACCATGTCTTCTATAGTCGGGTTGCTCCTGGACTAGCCTAGAACAAGGTGGTAGCCATATCAAACATCACTTCCAGAACTTCTCCCTACATATGTACACTATAAAAGTGGTTTACTTCCATGTCCCAATAGGCTATGATGGTAGCATGAAGGGATTTTGTGGGACAACCTTTTTATAAGAAATTGCTATATACAAGCCAAAACTAGCTGATTGAAAACCAAACTATGAAAACACCAACACACACTAACTAAAAAGCTTGAAATGAGACAAATGACTCTAAAAAACACCAAATAATCTAAATCCATATCTAGATAAATGGATTCAATCCATTTGTATTCATATTGTAAGCAAAATGAGCCAAAAATAGAGTTAATAGTCCGAAAATGAGTAGTTTCAGATTGTTGATCATACAAAAATAGACTTCCAACCTTGGTAACCATGAAAGAGGAGGTTTTTATAGTCTTCCCCACATGTGGATTCATTCTAGGTAATTGTGCCATCCCTAAATCCATCTCTAAGCATTTTAGGACAAAAGTTGTAATGACAACTTTCAAAAGTTGTCATGACAATTTTTACAACATTTTTCTTTTTGCTTTGCCAACCTATAAAACCTATTTAAAGCCATTTCTCATTATTTTTTAATATTCCTAAGACCATTCTAAACCTCCCTAATTCTTATACCAAGTTATTCCACTTTTGACCATCAAGAAGGTTAATTTTCTACTCAAACTACTACCTATGCAAAAAATGCAAACCTAGGAAAAAACTAACTCAACTAGGCCTACACTTGACTCAAAACAAACATCACACTCACTCTTTGGACCCTCTTGGAGTCCTTATCTGGAAATTGACTTGGCTAAGGTTAGTACAACCAAAAATTGTAAAAAGACTATAAGCCTAAGTCCTAGGTGCTCCTCCACCAAAGCCGCACCAACACTACTTAACACATGCATCAAAAGATCTTCAACAAAGCTTTTCCAGTAAAACCCTTACCTATGAATAACATGAATGATAGATCCAAATGAATTACACAAACCAAAGCATGCCAAATCAATATCTTAATCCAACCACTCTCACAGAACCAACTGAAAACCAGTAAACAACCAAAACAGTCGGTGTTGCCATCAATGACAAAATATCAGTGCAACACATAATCAATTCCTCCGAATTGCCAACACTTTGTATGACAAATAAAGATACCACCATCCATTTTTTGGTCCTGTAAGCCAGTAAAGAAATTAATTTCACTGATTAGAGACATTTCAAATTCCCTTTTCATTATATCAGCAAAGTCCATACACATATCATCATTTCCACCAAAAATTATGTCATCAACAAATACTTCTACTATCAACATCTTGTTTCCATTAGTCTTTAAATAAATGTTGTTTTCCTCATAGGTATGTTGGGATCCAATTTTGATCAAATGTGCATGCAATCTCTCATACCATGCTCTCAGTGCTTGCTTACGATCATATAGTGCTTCGTGCAATTTAAACACCATATCTTTATCACCGTTCAAGGAAAATCCATCTGGTTGTTCAATGTATACTTCTTCTTCTAGAATTCCATTTAGAAAGGTTGATTTGACATCCATTTGGTATACTTTGAATCCCTTATATGTAGCAAATTCTAGTAGCATCCTTACACCTTCTAGTCTAGCAACAGGTGCAAATGTTTTACCATAATCTTCACCTTCTTCTTGAGCATACACTTTGCAGACTAACCTTGCCTTGTTTCTTACAATTTTTCCTTCTTCATCCAATTTATTCCTAAAGACCCATTTTGTTCCAATTACATTCTTATCCTCTAGTCTAGTAACAAGTGATCATGTCTGATTCTTCTCAATTTGATCTAATTCTTCATTCATTGCATTCACCCAATCATCATCCTTTAGTGCTTCCTTAATTGTCTTGGGTTCAATTTCAAATATCAAACATGAGTTCTCTCAGATCTTTCTCCTGGTATGCACACCTGCATTCTTATCACCAGTTATTTTCTCTTGTGAATGATTTAATTTGACATATCTAGGTATTTCTTGTGTCAGTTCTGCAACTTCTTCATTAGGTTCTTCATCTTCTTCCTCACTGTCATCACTTATTGGTTAAGCATCTAGTTTTGCCTTTGCCGGCTCTTCATTATTCTTTTCTTCCAGTTCAGTGATCACACACTTTTCCTCTTTATCATTCTTTTTTTAGGTTCTGATATGCTTGTACCTTCATACTTATTAGATAGATCATTAACTTTTACATTAGTACTTTCAACAATTTTCTTAGTTATCTTATTGTAACATTTATATGCCTTACTCTTAGAAGAGTAAAGAAGAAAAATTCCCTCATCAGATTTTGCATTGAATTTCTTAGTGTAGTTATCTCTCTTAATAAAACATTCACTTCCAAATTTTTTTAAATAACATAAACAAGGATGTTTTCCATACCATAGCTCATAGGGTATCTTATTGTTACCCCTCTTTACCAGTACCCGTTAATAGTGTATACAACAGTATTGACCGCTTCTCTCCAAAACATTTTGGATACATTACCTTGCAATAACATGGTTCTTGCAGCTTCAACATTTGTTATGTTCATCCTTTCTGGTATGCCATTTTGTTTTGGTTTCCTTGGAGAAGACATCTATCCATTTATACCTTGTTCATCACAATACTTAACAAATTCATTAGATGTGAATTTGAATCCTTAGTATGATCTTAAACACTTCAAGTTCTTACCGGTTTCCTTCTCAACTATAGCTTTAAATGATTTAAATTTATTAAATGCATCTGATTTTTCTCTCAAAAATATCACCCACATAATTTTAGAATAGTCATTGGTGAAGATCATGAAATACCTATCACCATAATAACTCTTTATTCTCATAGAGACACAAAGATTAGTATGTACCAAATCTAAAACATTCTGAGAAATACAATTCTTGCTCTTGAAATAAATAGAGGTCATCTTACCGATTTGACAATCTTTGCATATCACACTATCCAAATTGACAAGTTGGGGTAATCCTCTTACAACACTTGACTTTCTTATCTTAACCAAATTATCAAAATTAACACGACAACATCTTTTATGCCATAATCAACTGTCTTCCATTCTTGCAACCACACAATTATTAATATTACTATTCAAATGGAATAAGTTACCTCTAGTTTCCTTCCCGGTAGCAATTAGTTGACCATTAACTCCAAGAATTCAGCAGACTTCACTCTTAAACTCAAGCAAATAACCTTTATCATCGAGCTAACTAACACTTAAAATATTATGCTTAAGACCATCAACCAAAAATATATCTGTTGGCATTTTGAGTTTGTTGTCATTTTGCATAGAGATTGCATTAATGATATGTTGTCATTGATGTGAATTGAATCGGTAATGGTATTCATGTTATTGCTGATATTGTTGTTTTTTTATATTGGCTAGTAACTAGTAAGAAAAGCTTTGTGGAAGATATTGTAAACTAGTGTGTTAAGTTTGTGAGTTGAACTGGTAAACCAATGTAAAGGGTTAAACCTTTTTATGCAATGTAATTGGTAGACCCTATCAACTATTAAACCCTAATCAAATAAGTTTGTTGGTTTATTATCTAATGAGTGGTAATTATGGAGACACATGTGATCATTGTATGAGGATAAGTTCAAATTATTTTGGTGCATTTTTTTATTGTCTAGGGAAGGAGAAAAGTAGATTGAATCTAGTGCACAGTGGTGATGCGTTACAAAGTCTTATGAAGTGGTGATCATGGAGCGGTTGGAATTTTCTTGAAGAATGTGAAGAGATTGTCATGATTTCTAATGATCAAGATTGTACCAATTTGTTTTTAATCTCTATGATGAGAATTAGGTTTTTTTTTGTGTTACTAATCTAACTGATTTGTATTTAAGGTCGATGAAGTTGTTTGTAAAGGTTGTTGGTAAGATTGGCAGAAACCTATTGAGTGTAGTTTCCTAACCAATGAATGGATCTACACTTTGAGTAAAGGTGGATTGAATCTTAAAAGTATTTGATCAAGTAAATGTAGTGCTATTAGAATAGAAGTGAAATCCCTTAACCGGGTAAGCTCTAAAAATCTTTGTTACTCATTAAAATCCTCTAACAAGGTGGTCCATTAGCTTGGATTCTTAAATCCTCAATCGAGGTTACTCCTAATAGGGTATTGTGCTTTTCATCAAGGTACATTTGTAAATCCCTTAACCGAGTGATTCCTAACTAGAATTAGTTCTTAACAAAACTTATTGTAAGGCTTTAACAGGCTTGGCTTCTAATAGGGCGAACTTTAGAAGAGTTCAGATAGCTATCCTTGTGAGTCTCATCTCACCGTGGTTTTTACCTATTTGGGTTTTCCACATATAAGCATTTGTGTCAAGTGGTGAATGTTTTTGTGGTTATGATCTTATTTGTTGATTTGATTAACTTTTGATAAGTCATGATAACTAGAAGCATTGAGAGATGAATATGTTGAGTTATGATTAAGCATTTTTGATGTTTACAAGATTGAAGTTGTTTATTGTTAAGTTGTCATAACAGTCAAACCGGTTGATGTCAAGTATTCTTATGAATATTGACCTTGACTCAGATATATTTACTTTGTGTGATTGAATTTGAGTTTGGGAACTTTATATTAGTTTTTCAATATACTGATTCACCCCCCCTCTCAATATTCTACCAGATACTTGATCTTTCATTATATTATTAATTGGTATCAAAGCATCTCAGGTCCTCTATAATCTAAAATCTTAACAACTTGAGGAAAAGATCTTGTAGATCATGATGAAGAAAGAAGGTCTGAAGCTCAACAAAGATAACTATAGAATATGGAGTGACATAATGAATATTTACATTAAGAGTCTTGGTAGTCAGTATTGGGATCATATAGGAACTAAGTATATTACACCTACTGGAATCTTGACTGATGATCAGAATAAAGAACAACAAGAATATCACCAAGCATTAGAGGCTATTATCAGTTCCTTGTCTTCATGGTCTTGAAATTGCACATGAAGTGTGGCAAAAACTTGAAGAGATTTATAGTGGTGATGAACATGTTAAGATTGCCAAAGAGGAGAGTTTAAGAGGAAAGTTTGATGACATGAGAATGTCTAAAGGTGAGAATATCCAGAAGTATGGTCAAAGGATTAAAGAGATAGTTGGTGAAATAAAGAGTGTAGGAGGGAAAGTGGAAGATGCCACAATAATTAGTAAGGTATTGAGAACCCTGCTACCAATCTATGCTATCTGAGTTGCAGGTGTTTAGAAGCTGAAATCCATTGACAAGACAAAGGTAACTCTTGACTCTATTATTGGAAAACTTACTGCTTTTGAACTAAATGGCTATGATGGTAGTGTACAGAAATCAAAATCTGCATTTAGAGCTTATGTCTCTAATACATTTGTGAGAAGAAGTAGAGATATCAACCATGGTTATGAATCTAGATCCAACAGAGATGCTAATGATGAAGACAACTTAGTGGAACTTGAAGCATTGTTGGAAAAATGACTGCCTAGAGGAACTGGTAAATATAGAGGTAAGCTACCTTTAAAATGTTTTGCATGCAAAAAGATTGGTCATATAGCAACTAATTTCCCTAATGGTGAAAATGAATACAAGAGAGACAAATTTAAGAAGTATAAGGGTAAAGGCAAGAGAGATTGTCTTGAGTCTGATGATGATGCTAGTGAAGATATTGTGTTTGTAGCCATTAAGGAAGAAATATCATATTAGAAGGCACTAGTATCCAGGATGGATAACTTTGATGATTGGATTATTGATAGTGGTTGTTCACATCACATGACTGATCAAAGTAAATTTCTTTCCCTGAAGGAATTTGATGGCGGTGTTGTCAGATTTGGAAATGGCTCACCCTGTATGGTTAAAGGTAAGGGAGTTATTTTTCTTAATGGGAAGAGTAGTGCTGACAATGTCTATTGGGTTGAAGGACTAAAGCACAATATTTTGAGTGTGGCACAACTTAACGATAGAGGATACCCACTCGAGTTTAGAAATGGTATGTGTAAAATCTTTGACAACAAAGGTGAATTGATTGCAACTAGGAAATAGCCCAAAGGTAATATATTTCATCTTAATCCTAAGGTTATCAACTATTTGATTGCAAAATCAGATGATAGTTGGCTTTGGCATAGGAGATTTTGTCATATAAATTTTGACAATATTCTTAAAGTAAGCAAGTCTAAGACAGTAAGAGGTCTATGTTGGCATTATGTGAACTGGTATGAGGCCATAATGATATTGTATGTTGTCATTGATGTCAATATGTGATATGAAGTGAACCGGCATATGTAAGAAAAGGGAAACGACATATGTGAGAACCGATATATATGCCAAAGTGAAGTGGTATATTTGTTCATGGTGAACCGACATGTTGTTATGAGAACCAGTACATGGAACCCTTGTGTGACTACCGGTTGGTAGTGTCAGGGTTTTCGATTGAAGTGCCTCAAGCCTGTGTGACTCAATCAGTGATCTTTGTGTGATGAGTTAGCATGGTAACGAAGAACAGATTGTGTTGCCACGTAAGCCTTGTGCACATGAAGGATCTTGCATGAAGAAGACTATCCCTATCTACCTCGGGAATGTGCAAAGTTTGTAAACAGTGATAACGCATGATGGGCTATTAGCCACCATGAAATCAGTGGAAAATGGATGATGGAGAAAGTCTTGAGATTGGATCAAGAACTATTGCATTTAATGCAGTATGCTCAATGGTTGGGATTGAACCATTTGAATTGCTTAACCTAATAGGTTTAGGTTTTAGGGTTTATGCTTTCGACCTATCTATTTCCTATAAGGTCGATGTTGTGTTTCTTTCTAAAGTTGTTGGCAAAAGTTGTGTGTGTGTATCCAAGAGAAAGGATACGTGATTCTTGCCAGACCAGAGGAGAGAAGTGATACCTACAGAGTGTAAGTGCAGAAGGTGAAGAGGAGCTTAAGCAGATCTGCATTGGCATTGAGTGCTATCATCAGATCATTGTTATACCTGTTGATCTTTTAACCACTTCAATAGTTGTGAAATCCCTTAATAGGGTAGCTTTAACCGGCTTGCTATAGATCCTTTAATAGGTTAACTCGAAGATATTGAGTTAGTGAAATCCTTTAGCTATTGAGTTCTTGAAATCCTCTAACAAGGTAACCTTTAACAAGGTTTACCAGATCTATACAGATCTATGTGAACCAATAAGAACAAGAAGCATTCAAGGTGATGGATATTTCATGATCTTCACTAATGATTGTTGAAGGATGGATATGGGTCACATTCTTGAAGGATAAGAATGAAGCCTTTTGGTAAATTCAAGGCATTTAGAGCCTTAGTTGAGAAAGAGAGTGGCAAAAAGATAAAATGCTAGAGAACAGCTCAAGGCAATAAATTTACTTCTGAGAAATTCACTAAGTACTGTGATGAGAATGGTATCAAGTGGAAACTTTTTGCACTAAGGAAACCACAACATAATGGTATAGCTAAGAGAAACAATCGGTTAGTGGTTGAAACTGCTAGGATTGTGTTGATACAAGGAGGTGTAGAAAAAATATTTTGGAAAGAAGCTGTAAGTATAGTTGTCTACATGATGAAGCTAAGTGATTAACCGGTTAATGCTTGTCTCAGTCACTCTTAGCTTTATTGGTTACACTCTACTTCAAACTGTTATCACTATTTACCAATCATTTGGAGTGTCTGTTGTTAAAATGGTTTAAGATTGAGGTTTTTGTCTATGTTGATTCACCCTCCCCTCTCAGTACTGGTTTGGTACTATTCATTCATCATTGAGTTATCAATTGGTATCAGAGCGTCCTCCAGGTCCTCTGTGTTGTAAGCTTAACCGCTTAAGGGAAATATCATGTTGTAATGATGAAGAGGGAAGGTCCAAAGTTTAACAAAGAAAATTTCAGTATATGGAAAGACAAAATGAAGATATACATCAGAAGCATGGGTGCTCAACACTGGAGCTATGTTGAGAATCCCTATGTTTCACCTATTGATACTCTCACTGATGACCAAAAGAGAGAGATGCAAGAGAATGGGCAAGTCATGGAAGCCCTAATTAGTAGTTTATCTGACATTGAGTTTATTGATGTCCAAGATAAGGTAAATCCCAAAGAGGTATGGGATACTCTTGAAAATATCTATGGAGGTGATGAGCATGTAAAACAGACTAACGAAGAAAGCCTTAGAGGGAAGTTTGAAGACATGTAGATGGTTGAAGGTGAAACCATTCAACAGTATGGAATAAGAATCAAAATTGTTGTTGGAGATATCAAGAGTGTAGGTGGTAAAATGGAAGATTCCACTATGGTAAGCAAAGTCCTAAGATCCCTATTGCCGGTCTATGCAATAAGGGTTGCTACTATTCAGGAGCTAAGATCAATAGACAAGACTAAGGTATCCCTAGACTCCATCATTGCTAAGTTGACAGCTTATGAGCTGAATAATTTTTCTGGCAGTACTTGAAAGACTGAATCAACTTTTAAAGCCTTTGTGGTACCATCCAAGAAAGGAAAAGAAGCAAGCACCAATGATGAAACAAGATAGAGTAGAGTGATGGATGATGAGGAGTTTTTGATGGAATTTGAATCTCTTCTTGCCAGGAAATTTCCAAAAGCAACTGATAAATACAGAGGTAAAGTTCCTTTGAAATCTTTTTCTTGTAACCGGATAGGACATATTGCTATGAACTGTCCTAGTAGTGACAACAAGGATAAACCAGAAAGGTTCAAGAAATTCAAAGGAGGAAACCGAAGAAATTGTTTTCTTGCTATTGATGAAGGTGTCACAGATGAGGAATCAGAAGATGAAGAGAATGAAGACATTGTGTTTGTTGTTGTAAAGGAAGATGTGTCAGACAAGAAGGCTCTTGTCTCCCACCTTGATAGCTCCAATGAGTGGATTATTGATAGTGGTTGTTCTCACCATATGACTGGTGACTGGAGCAAGTTTCTATCTTTGGAAGAATATGATGGTGGTGTGGTTTGTTTTGGCAATGGTTCACCATGTATGGTTAAAGGAAAAGGGTCCATCTCTTTGAATGGCAAGAGTAGTGCTGACAATGTGTATTGGGTTGATCGTCTTAGACACAACCTTCTGAGTGTTGCCCAATTGAATGACAGTGGCCTCACTCTGGAATTCAAGAATGGTGAAATTGTGGCTACTGGTATGTAGACCAAAGGTAACTTGTTTCAATTGAATGCTAATATTAGTACCTATCTTATGGCTAAATTTGATGATAGCTAGATATGGCATAGGAAACTCTACCATGTAAACTTTGATAACATTGTGAAGGCTAGTAAGATCAAGGTAGTTAGATGGTTATCGATGCTAAGAAAACAAGATAATATCTTGTGCAGAGAATGTCAATTGGGAAAAATGTCTTCCTCAACATTTAAAGGTAAATCTTTCACTGCTGACAATTTGCTTGATCTTGTGCATACTGATTTGTGTGGTCCTATGAAAACTAGAAGTGTGTAGGGTGATAGGTACTTCATGATTCTCATTGATGACTACTCAAGAATGATGTGGGTCACATTCTTGAAAGATAAGTCTGAAGCTTTTGTAAAGTTCAAAGCTTTCAGAGCTTTAGTGGAGAAGGAAAGTGGTAAAAGAATCAAGTTCTTGAGAACTGATCAAGGAGGGGAATTCACTTCTAGTGAATTCAACAAGTATTGTGAAGAATTTGGCATCAAGAGGCAATTTTCTACCCCTTAGACTCCATAGTAGAATGGCCTGGCAAAGAGGAATAATCAGACTATGGTTGAAGTAGCTATAACCATGTTGATTCAAGGAAAGGTAGCTCACACCTTTTGGAGAGAAGTGGTGAGCACTGCAATCTACACAATGAACTGGGTACTCATCAAGAAAGGTAAGGATAAAACTCCCTATGAGTATTGGACCGGTAAAACACCTATGGTTAGCTACTTTAGAGTGTTTGGTAGCAAATATTACATCAAGAGGAGTGAACACTAGAGAAAATTAGATGCAAAATGTGATGAGGGAATATTCCTAGGATATTCCACCAAGAGAAAGCCTCTCAAGTGTTTCAACAATAGGACTTAGAGAATCATGGAAAGCATCAATGTGAGAGTTGATGAAACCTCTGAGAAACTAGAGGAAACTGGTAGTGAGCAAGCTATAAATGAACCAGTTGCAACCTTCAGAGAACTAGTTGTCAGTCAACCAAGTACCAGTAATAGTGTTTCTGAAATGGTGAATGTTGATGCTAATGAAGATGAGGATCAAGAGGAAAAGCAAGAAGAACCAGTCAAGACTATTCCTCAGTATGTCAAACTGAATCATGATCCTAAGCAGATCATAGGAGATAAGGATGCAAGAATCTTTACAAGAAGGAAGATTAGAGAAAACTCATGTATGATCTCTAAACTTGAGCCTAAATCACTCAAAGAGGCACATAAAGATGCAGACTGGATCAAGACAATGGAAGAGGAACTTGACCAAATAGAGAAAAATGCTACATGGTCCTTGGTACCCAGACCAGAGCATAAAAATGTCATTGGTACCAAATGGGTTTTCAGAAACAAGCTGAATGAGGATGGCACAATGATTAGAAACAAAGCCAGATTGGTGTGCAAAGGATATGCCCAAGAAGGAGGAGAAGACTATGGAGAAACATTTTCTCCTATGGCTAGATTGGAAGGAGTTCGTATGCTTCTTGCATATGCAGCATTTAAAGGTTTCAAGGTATATCAAATGGATGTAAAATCTGCATTCCTAAATGGTGTACTTGAAGAGGAGGTGTATATAGAGCAACCAGATGGATTCTCCCTATCTAAAGACAATGATATGGTGTGCAGACTACATAAAGCCTTATATGGTCTAAAGCAGGCACCTAGAGCTTGGTATGAACGTTTGCATTCCCATCTTGTGAAGATTGGATTCGAGAGAACAAGTGAAGATAGCAATATCTACTTGAAATCTGAAGAAGATCAGATCCTGATCTATGAGGTTTTTGTTGATGACATTATCTTTGGTGGAGATGACAAGATGAGTCATGAGTTTGCTGATGAGATGAAGAAAGAGTTTGAGATGTCACTCATAGGGGAGATTAAGTTCTTCATTGGACTACAGATCTAGTAGATGAAAGATGGAATCTTTATCACTCAGTCCAAATATGTCAAAGAGGTGTTGAAGACCTTTGGCATGAAAGATAGCAAACCGGTTTGTACAGCAATGGTGACCAGTTGCAAATTATCAATAGAGGATGATTCAGCATTGGTTGATGAGAAGGAATACCGATCAATGATTGGTAAGTTGCATTATGTAGTGCATAGTAGACTAGATATTGCACATGCAGTTGGCATTACTACAAGGTTCCAGAAAAGTCCAAGAGAATTCCACTTAGTTTCCATCAAGTGGATTCTTAGGTATTTGAAGGGAACTGTTGACTATGGATTGTGGTACCCATACAACAATGATTTCAACCTGAAAGTATTCACAAATGCTGATTGGGTAGGTAATGTGGATGACCGGAAGAGCACAACTGGTGGTGCATTCTTTCTCGGTGGTAGATTGGTCTCATGGATGAGTAAGAAGTAGAGTTGTATCTCTTAGCCTACAACCAAAGTGGAGTATGTTGCAGCTTTCATGAACTGCACTTAGACAATTTGGATGAAGCATGTATTAAATGGCTCTAAAGCTCCTGTATCTGAACCGGTAAGTATATTCAATGATAACACAAGTGCTATCAATATTTCAAAGAAAGCGGTTTTACATTCTAGAACCAACCATTTTGAGCTTAAGTATCATTTCTTGAGGGAAAAGGTTCAGAATAAAGAGATTGCATTGGAACATGTTTCTAGTAAAGAGCAGTTAGCAAATATATTCACCAAGGCTCTCCCAAAGGCTAAATTTGTGTATTTAAGAGGTGAATTGGGGGTACTACCCCTTCAGGAGGTGAACTAAAAGTATTTGTTCCACATCAGTCAGGTATTGTATTGTCAAAAAAAAATTTGTTGATTGATGTGTTGAAGGATGCTACTCCTCAGAGGGAGCAGCATAATGGACCAAGGAAGATTGTGCCTCCACTTTGGCATTGTTGTCAAAGGGGGAGAAGATGTGAAGTGGAGAGATATCTTTGTATATTGCCATCAATGCCAAAGGGGGAGATTGTTGGCATTATGTGAACCATTATGAGGACATAATGATATTATATGTTGTCATTGATCTCCATATGTGATATGAAGTGAACCGGTATATGTGAGAAAAGGGAACTGACATATGTGAGAACCAGTATATATGCCAAAGTGAAGTGGTATATTTGTTCATGGTGAACCAACATGTTGTTATGGGAATCGATACATGGAACCCGTGTGTGACTACCGGTTGGTAGTGTTAGGGTTTCCAGTTGAAGTGCCTCAAGCCTATGTGACTCAATCAGTGATCTTTGTGTGATGGGTTAGCATGGTAATGAAGAATAGATCATGTTGCCACATAAACCTTATGTGCATGAAGGATCTTGCATGAAGAAGACTATCCCTATCTACCTTGGGAATGTGCGAAGTTTGTAAACGGTGATAACGCATGATGGGTTATCAACCACCATGAAATCAGTGGAAAATGGACGATGGAGAAAGTCTTGAGATTGGATCAAGAACTGTTGCATTTAATGCAATATACTCAATGGTTAGGATTGAACCATTTAAATTGCTTAACCTAACAAGTTTATGCCTTAAGGTTTATGCTTCTGACCTATCTGTTTCCTATAAGGTTGATGTTGTGTTTCTTTCTAAAGTTGTTGGCAAAAGTTGTGTGTGTGTATGCAAGAGAAAGGATACGTGATTCTTGCCAGACCAAAGGAGAGAAGTGATAACTGCAAAGTGTAAGTGTAGAAGGTGAAGAGGAGCTTAAGCAGATCTGCATTGGCATTGAGTGCTATCATCAGATCATTGTTATACCTGTTGATCTTTTAACCACTTCAATAGTTGTGAAATCCCTTAATAGGGTAGCTTTAACTGGCTTGTTGTAAATCATTTAATAGGGTAACTCGAAGCTATTGAGTTAGTGAAATCCTTTGGCTATTGAGTTCTTGAATCCTCTAACAAGGTAACCTTTAACAAAGTTTAACCCTTAACCAGGTGATTCCTAACAGGATCGGTTCCTAGCAGAACCTATTGTAATGTCTCTAACCAGACAAGGCTCCTAATAGAGAAGACTTCAAAAGAGTTCAAAAATAGCTTGTGGGTATTCATCCCCACCGTGGTTTTTCCCAGTTGGGTTTCCACGTGAAAAATATGTGTGTCATGTGTGATGCTTTTATCTTGTGATGCTTTGTTATTGTCTGTCAAGCATGCGATGGTTCTGTGTTTTATGCCTATCAATAAAACATGTTGAACTAGCTGTTATTATGTTTTGATGATAGACTACCTGTTCATGCATAAGGGTGAAATGGTAGTGTAGTGTTGAGTTGAGTGGAAAGCTAAGTGATTAATTGGTTAATGCTTGTATTAGTCACTCTTAGCTTTACCGATTGCACTCTGCTTCAAACTAATATCACTATTTACCAGTCATTTGGAGTGTCTATTGTCAAACTGGTTTAAGATTGAGGGTTTTGTCTATACTGATTCACCCCCCCCTCTCAGTACTGGTTTGGTACTATTCATTCATCATTGAGTTATTAGTCTGCCTAAGCTAGACAAACTGGTTAATGCTCTTTGTAAAGAATGTCAGTTTGGAAAGATGACTTCTTTAACTTTCAAGAGCAAGTCCTTCTTAGTAGAGAACTTGTTATATTTGGTTCATACAGATCTATGTGGACCAATAAGAACAAGAAGCATTCAAGGTGATAGATATTTCATGATCTTCACTAATGATTGTTGAAGGATGATATGGGTCACATTCTTGAAGGATAAGAATGAAGCCTTCAGTAAATTCAAGGCATTCAGAGCCTTAGCTAAGAAAGAGAGTGGCAAAAAGATAAAATGCTAGAGAATAGATCAAGGTGGTAAATTTACTTCTAAGGAATTCACTAAGTACTGTGATGAGAATGGTATCAAGCAGCAACTTTTTGCACCAAGGACAACACAATAGAATGGTATAGAAAAGAGAAACAATCAGTCAGTGGTTGAAACTACTAGGACTATGTTGATACAAGGAGGTGTAGAAAAATTATTTTGGAAAGAAGTTGTAAGTACAGTTGTCTACATGATGAACCGAGTCCTGGTGAAAAGAGGTAAGGAAAAGACCCCTTATGAATACTGGTATGGGAGATCACCTGATGTTATATATTTTAAGATATTTGGAAGCAAATGTTTTATTAAAAGAGGTGATTACATAAGAAATTTTGAAGCTAAGAGTGATGAAGGCATATTTCTTAGCTATTCCACCAAGAGTAAGGCCTATAAATGCTTCAACAACCAAACATAGAAAATTGTTGAGAGTGATGATGTTTGTGTAGATGAATGTCTAGAAGTTCTGGATGGAACTAGTTTTGAGAAGAAGGATGAAGATCCTTGCATTTTTATTTTGGAAACTGAAATTGTTAAATCAAAAACTAGTAAAGAAAATCCTAATGTACTTGTTCAACTGGAACAAATAAATCCAGAAGAAGATGATAATGAAGAAGTTAAACCTAAAGAGAATGATCATGTTATTTCTAGGTATGTGAGAATGAATCATAGTTATGAATAGATTATTGGAGATAAGGATGCTAGAGTACTAACTAGAAGAAGAATGAGAAAGAACTCTTGCATGATCTCCACCTTTGAACCTAGAATTTCTAAGGAGGTATTTGGTGATGATCATTGGGTTAAAGCTATGGAGGAGGAGTTGGATCAAATTGAGAAGAACAACACTTGGACCTTGGTACCTTGATCAATAAACAAGAGTGTTATAGGTACTAAATGGGTGTTCATAAACAAGTTAAATGAAGATGGTGTTCTAGTTCACAACAAGGCAAGATTAGTATGCAAAGGTTATACACAAGAAGAAGGAGAAGATCATGGAGAAACTTTTGCACCAGTAGAAACACTAGAAGGTGTCAGAACATTACTTGCATTTGCAGCTCATAAGAAGGTCAACGTATACCAAATGAATGTTAAGTCTGCATTTTTTAATGGGATATTGGAAGAAGAGGTTTATATAGAGCATCCTGATGGTTATGCATTGACAGATAAGGAAGACAGTATGCAAATCATATAGAGCATTGTATGGATTAAAGAAGGCACCCAGACCATGGTATAAATGACTTCATACTCATCTAATGAAGATATTCTTTTCTAGAACTAGTGATGACATTAACATTTATCTCAAGTCTAAAGGAGATGAAATACCGGTTAGTGAAGTATTTGTTGATGACATGAGTAATTGTTTTGTAGATGAAATGAAGAATGAGTTTGAGATGTCATTAGTAGGGGAAATAAAAAAATTCACAGGCTTGTAGATATAGCAAATGAAGAATGGTATTTTCATTACTCAATCCAAGTATGTGAAAGAGGTTTTGAAGACTTTCGATATCAGTGACTGTAAACTAGTTGGAACCCCAATGGTTACAAGTTGTAATTTGTCGAGGGAAGATGCATCTAAGTCTGTAGATGAAAAGGAATACAAGTCAATGATTGGCAAATTACACTATGTTGTTCATAGTCAACCAGATAATGCCCATGTAGTTGGTATTGTTTTGAGATTTCAGAAGAATCCAAAGGAGGCACATCTGATGGCAACCAAGAGAATATTTAGATATCTGAAAGGTATTGTTGACTACGAATTACGATATCCATATCATGGAAATTTTTATTTGAAGGTATACATAGATGCTAATTGGGTAGGAAATATTGATGACCGGAAGAGTACTACCAGTGGAGCATTCTTTCTATGAGGAAGGTTAGTTTCACGGAGTAGTAAAATGAAGAGTTGTACTTCATAATCTATTGGTGAAGCTGAGTGTGTAGAAACTTATATGAATTGCACACAAGCTATGTGAGTGAGGCACATTTTGGAAGGTTTGAAGATGGAAATCTCAGAACCAATAAATATTTTGTGTGATAATGAAAGTGCAATAAACATTTCTAAAAATCTTGTTTTGCACAGAAGGACTAAGAACATTGAATTGAAGTATCACTTCTTGAGGGAAAAAGTTCAAAGTAAAGATGTTATCTTGGAGCATGTTTATACCAAGGAGTATCTTGTAGATATCTTTACCAAACCTCTGTCTAAGACCACTTTTGAGTATCTTAGAAGCCAATTGGGGGTTGTCCCTCTTCATGAAGTTAGTTGAGCATGATGTTGATTGCATCAGTCCCTGAATTACTTGTATAATCTTACATGGACTGATGAAGAAGTGGATGTATTCCATAGGGGGAGGATCAAGTTGTAGTATGATGTTGATGCATAGTGAGAGAAGAATTACATGTTTTTACTTTCAGTTTTGCATTGATGTCAAAGGGGGAGAAGAATTATGTGATTGAGGAGAAGAATTATGTGTCTGATTAGGTGAACCAACGGCAAGCTAAAGACAGATAGAGCATGGTGAATACTTGGTAATGTAAACTAGGATTCATATTCACCAATATCAACAACAATCAAGGGCATTGATATTCGTATTGCCATCAATGCCAAAGGGGGAGATTGTTGGCATTTTGAGTTTGTTGGAATTTTGCATAGAGATTGCATTAATGATATGTTATCATTGATGTCAATTGAACTGGTAATGGTATTCATGTTATTGTTGGTATTGTTGTTTTTGATATTGGCTAATAACTGATAAGAAGAGCTCTGTGGAAGATATTGTAAACTGGTGTGTTAAGTTTGTGAGTTGAACCGGTAAACTAGTGTCAAGGGTTAAACTTTTCAATGCAATGTAACTGATAAAAACTCTCAGTTGTTAAATCCTAACCAATCAAGTTTGTTGGTTTATTATCTGATGAGTGGTAATGATGGAGACTTGTGCGATCATTGTATGAGGATAAGTTCAAATTGTTTTGGCGCATTTGTTTATTGTCTAGGGAAGTAGAAAAGTGGATTGCATCTAATACACAACATGTGATGAGTTACAAAGTCCAATGAAGCGGTGATCATGGACCGGTTGGAATTTTCTTAAAGAATGTGAAGAGATTGTCATGATTTCTAATGGTCAAGATTGAACCAACTTTTTTGTAATCTCAATGATCAAAATTAGGTTTTTATTGTGTTACCAACCTAATTGATTTGTATTTAAGGTCGATGAAGTTATTTGTAAATGTTGTTGGTAAGATTAGTAGAAACCTATTGAGTGTGTAGTTGCATAACCAATGAATGGATCTGGACTTTGAGTGAAGGCAGATTGAAGCTTAAAAGGATCTGATAAAGCAAATGTAGTGCTATTCAAATAGATCAAGAAAACCTATTCTTTTCTAACAATTACAGCAGAAGTGAAATCCCTTAATTGAGTAAGCTCTAACAACGTTGGTTACTCATTAAATCCTCTAACAAGGTGGTCCATTAGCTTGGATTCTTAAATCCTCCAGCAAGGTTATTCCTAATAGGGTATTGTGCTTTTCATCAAGGCATATTTTTAAATCCCTTAAGCGGGTGATTCCTAACCGAAATTAGTTCTTAACAGGACTCATTGTAAAGATTTAATAGGCTTAGCTCCTAACAGAGTGTTGGTAAAGAGATTTGTCTTTCCTTATTTGTTTAATCTTCAAGCACTGAGGGTCATAGAAAGGAAGACAAACTTTCTACCAAACAGTTGGAAAATCATTATATTGATTAACCTCTGAGTTAAGGTACAACTCCCTCTAGTAAATATTCGTTCGGCTCCAAATTACATACAATCAATAGAATGCTTTTCATCAAAAAGAACTTAAAGGCAATTGCATACACCAGTCAATACAAAATGAATGCAAGCAGTGATCCATATATAACTTTTTATATAAAGTCGACAGACTTCATATGAACACTAAAACAAAATGAAAAGCCTATAAAGATGAAATTTGCCAATAGTTTTCTGCACACATAGAAAGTATAATATCCCCTTCTTCAAAATAGATTTACATAGAAATCAAACTTCAAATATGAAACACACAGATTTGAAACCGAAAATAGTTGTTAACAAGATTTTGCATTCATCGATGGTCATCCACTTTCTACATACACAAAATGTTCTTAGCCAATCTTAAGGATAGTCTTTTCAAAAACTTAGTTAACCACATCAAAGTCATTACAAAATATATTTATAGGTCACCAGACCCAATAGTTCCTTTTAACCAAAGTAAAATTAACTCGCAAGAGTCAATAGAAAGAAACCCTAACTATATAACTAAAACTAAGGAAAATAACTAGACTCGCTGGCAAACAACTACCAATAGTGCTAGTCATGCCATCTACTCAATTCCGGTGTGATCGCTCAGGTTGGTGTCTTGAATAGACACAATCACCACCTTCACCACGCTCTACTCTCGATGCACTTTTGCAAACTCCTGGATTATAGTTACAAGTGGCAAACTGATATGAATTACTCTCTGCTTCCAGAGCTCCTTCTTTCACTTCACCATCTGCACTTTATCTCTGTGGGAATCCATGTGATTGAGACAAATAGTGAGCATCGATTCCACTTTAGAGATCCTCATAAAATCTTCCATGGACAAGTATTTCTCCATCTTGATTTGTCTAATGTGGCTGCTAAATTGGTTAATCATCTCCGTAGTGTCTTCCAGGGTTTTGCTATCTTCTTTAAGTAATTGGACATCCACATAGTGTAAGTCCTTCTGCATGGTCACCCTTAAGGTCATTAATTCGCCATGCAGACTGGTTGACTCATTATAACCCTGTTCAATAATTTGATTGCGCCACTCAATACTCTCCTTACAAATAAACATTACATCTTCATTTAATCTCAACACTTGATTCTCAACAAGAAAGTTCATTAGACCATAACGCTAAATATCACACATCTATTTTGAAATCACAACCCACTTAGATTTCTCCTTCTATCACGAGACCAAGTCAAATTCTAATTCTTTGGTGACCTCATTGGCATCTTTGAAAATTTGGACCAAATCCGTTATGTAATTAGTTGCCTGATGCATGATCGAGGTGAGCCATTCTGAGAAAACCTCGACAATCATCATGTTTCGTTGAACTTCATCCAAGAATTTTTGATTGCTAGGTGATTTTGGACTAAATGGTCTCAAATGTTGGGACAATGGTAATGGGTTGTTCTGCAAAGCATGAATATACTGGGCCATTTTAATTAAAATTTGTTTCAACTCATCCTTATCTCTCTTGTCCTTCCAAGAATGGGAGATAATTAGTTTAGTCAAAGTCTCCAGATGCTTCACATCTATGGCTCTGGTTTCAATCCCCAAATCAATTCGTTCAACAACATAGTCTACTTCTAAAGCCATAACACCATCTTTTTTGTACTCGGGTCTAGCAAGGTCTATAGTCCAATGCTTCGTTCTCTAGTCAAAATCAATCATACCCTCTTTTTTTAACTTTCTGGGCTTTGTAGACCTTCCCAAACATTTACTCACAACATCCTCCATTGATACTGAAATTGGAACCACATTCCTTTTCCTGGTGATTGAATCACTTAACCATTTTGGTGCTAGATTCAGTTCTTTTAAAGGCATGGGTGGAAATCCTGCTGAGGATGGTGGTGTGGCATGGTCTATATGAGATTGGATTTCAAGTGTCCCTAGGTCTTGGAAGATAGTATCTATGTCATTTGAAACCTTATCTTCTTCAGAAACAGGGGATGTCATCTTGTACAGTGTTTCCTCTGCATCCAAAATCTAAAATGAGATGAGAAGCCGGTGGCTAGAAACTCTTCTTGGACCTTGACCCGGTCACCTGACCAGCAATAGAAAGCTCAACCCTGATGTCAAGTTTCTCTTCTTTAATCCTTGTCTATCCTATTCCTGCATCAGAAATAGGAATGTTAGTCAAAACAAAAGTTTTACTTGTGGTACTCCTCTTTCCACTTTTTCTTCTTGAAATGGTTGCTCGTGTCAGATGAAACCGGCAACTCCTAAGCCAATTTTTCATTCTACGCATTACACTAAAGGTGCGTGTCTAAATACTATCCCCCATCTTCTTTCTCCAATCCACTTCTGGAAGAGGTTCATCATGGACCCGCTTCATAAAATTTGAATCAACTATGTCTTCATCATCGGTGGTGACACCCGAGGTATCCATTGGCAATTTCATGTCATGAATTTGTTTCAAAGTTAATCTGGACCAACTCCTCCATACTTCAAATTCATACTGGCAACCCTCCCAATAATCCTCCATCTAAGGAACATGTTGATCAGGTACCATCTTCTTCACATACTGAGCAATGAAACCCTTACTATCAAAGTTATCCCTTTTCACAAAGATCTTCAAATGAAACCTTTTAAATTCCAGTTTGAGATTCAGTGCATCAGAGACTGACTTACAACTATAATGGCCTAAATCAATGGGAAAAATCCCACTTGCATTAGAGTCCTCACACATACTTCCCATAAATGGAAGATTTCAAACCATTGAAGAAAGAATATTCCTCCCCTCGGCGGCTATTTATCATGTTCTAAAAGTTTGCACCAGCACCATGTGGCAAGTCACATGCCTTCCAAGAAACCTATACATAAAACTCTTACCCTTGCGCAAACATCACAACACATCACTAACATGACAAATCTTGAACTTTGAACCTTGAACCAAAAAGGTTCAAGTTCAAGGTTCAGAGAATGCAAAATGTCAACAAGGACTAGTAAGACTGAAAATCACGTGGGAGGAAAAAACATTCAAAACAATGCCCGTTGAACTTTGAACCTTGAACCAAAAAGGTTCAAGTTCAAGGTTCAAGTTCAATGTAGTAAAACTTAACAATGACCGAATTACATGAGAAAAATTTTAAACAAATTTCTTGACCAATGAATTAGATAAGCATTACTTCAAACAAGGACGCTTATGGAATAGAAATTTTATATGGGCCCAACAGTGGCTCTACATGGGGACTGGGACATGTAAAGTACCTAGCAATGAATCACAAGGTCTCTTGTTTCACAGCATAATTGACTAAGGTTCAACTCACAACAAAAACAAATACACCTAGACTAACACAACAACAACAAAAAAAAAAGTATGTTCAAACTAACAGGGGATGCTTGTTTACAATTGATACAATTTTAAGTCTTGCCCATTATAAGACAGGGGAAGTTCAAAAACATCCTAGTAAGCAAGTTTAAAAGAATTGGGCCCCTTTACTTTGTGAATCACATAAGGCCCCTTCCACAGTGATTTAAATTTACCATGAGCACCTTTCAATTTCCTCCTTGTATCCCATAATAACACTAGGTCCCCTTTCATGAACTTTCTGGGCCTTGCTCTCTAATCAAAAATATTTTTAACCCTCATCTGATGTTCCGTAATCTTTTCAACCAACTTTTCCCTTTCTTCTTTGATCTTGGTTAAGTACATGATTCATTTTTCAAGAGAGCTCTGAAAAAATGCATCTTCTATCACTGTCTGAAGTTTAGAAGCCGCTAATTCCAAAGGAAGAGAGAGTTGTGCACTGATACAACTCTCCTATGGCTCGTTTTGGTGAAGTTTGATCCACCAATAGTGCTTCATGTAGCTTCTTATGCCAATCCCTAAAATTTTCACTGACCAACTTTCTCATGATGTTGATCAACTTCTTGTTACTTGATTCTACCTGACCGTTACCCTGTGGATAATAATCAAAAGCATGTGCCAAAGAAATTTTGTGATCATAGAAAAATAAGGTCAACTCGAATGAAGAGAAATTTGATGCATTATCTGTGACTATTTTCTGAGGGACTCCAAACTTGACAAGAATATTCTCCTTAAGGAATGTACACACAATTTCTGAGGTAGTTTTCTTTACGGGGATAGCTTCCACCCACTTAGTGAAATAATTCATTGATGTTAATATGTGAGTGTGTCCCACACTGGAAATGTGGTTCGAAGAACCAATAAAATCTAGTCCCCACTGCTTAAACAGTTCTTTAATTACCACGGGCCTCAAAGGCAAGCCGCCCAACTCATGTTTACCTGTAAACAACTTGCATTTCTCACACCTCGCCACCCAGGCATATGCATCTTAGAACATCCTTGGCCAATAGTAATAGTTTCTCAGGATTTTGTATGCAGTAATCATAGAGGAAAAGTGGCCCCTGCATGCTTCATTATGGAAAGTTTTCAATAGAGCTTCTTGGTGCGATTATCCACACATCAGAGGAAAGTGCCATCTAAACCTTTCTTGTATAATATGTTATGAGAGATAACGTACTTTGCAGCTTTCAACCTCAAATTAATTTTTTCCCTAGGAGAAAGATGATCTGGACAGTCTCCATACATAAGATAATATGCCACATTGGTGAACCAAGAATCTTGATGATCAACGAACATGGTTAAAGGTAAACTGTCCTCCTCTTTGGACTCATTCTCCACCATCAATCTACAGAGGCCTTGTCCTTTGACTAGTTTAGTGGGCTTGATATCGAAATTGAATTCTTGTATCTTGGAGACCCAAGACGCTCTATTATTGATGCCAACATCTTGTTGAGTTAAAACAACCTTTATTGCATAATTGGGAACAAAAACAATCATCTGTGAGTGAAGTATATAATACCTGAACTGCTTCATAGCTTTTACCACCGCATAAGCCCACTTCTCTATCTGTGAGTTCTTCAACTCATGTTTCTCTAGGGGAATACTCATAAAGGAAATAAGCACCTCCTCATTATCTTCACCTTTTTGTACCAAAATCCTGGACATAGTATGTTTTGATGCATAACAATAAATAATAAAGTCCTTATTAAAGTCTAGGTTTACTAGGGTAGGCACATGTGCTATTACCTTCTTAATCTCTTTGAAAGCTTTTCTACCATCTTCATTCCACTTAAAAGCTACCTTTTCACTCATCATATTCACAATGTATTTGGTAGTTTCAGCAAAATCAAGAATTAAATGTCTTAAGAAGTTCACTTGTCCAAAGAAGGACCTCACTCCATTTCTATTTGAGTGGAGACTAAGCTGTTGTATTGCCTTTACCCTTTGTGGATCAACTTTTACTCCCTCCTATTAAATGATATGTCCCAGAAGTTTTCCTTCCGTGACACCAAAAATAGACTTTTTAGGGTTTAAGGATACCCCATGCTCTCTACATCTCACTAGAACCTTTCTCAAATCCCACACATGATGCTCCCTTGTTCTGGAGAAAACAGTTAAATCATCTAAATACACCACAATAATCTTATCCCTCAAATGTCCAAAGGAAAGTTCCATCGCCCTTTGAAAATTTTCTCCTGTGTTAATCAACCCAAAAGGCATCCTGTTATATGCAAAGGTACCCCAGGGAGTTATAAAGGTTGTCTTGTGTTGATCCTGCTCCGCAACACTAATTTGATCATACCCAGAGAAACTGTCCCACATAGACATCATCTCTGACCCAGAAATGGTTTGTAAAATATGATCCATCGTAGGTAGGGGATAATTATCTTTCAGACTTGCTTGATTTAAGTTTCTAAAATTGACATAGATTCATATCTCACCTTTTTTCTTCCAAATAGGAACTATGATCACAATCTAGGTAGAATGATGTAGAGGATAAATAATTTGGGCCTTCAACATCTTGTCAACCTCATCAAAAATTGCTTCTGCTACCTTTGGATTAAAATTTCTTAACTTTTGCCAGAATGGATTAACACCTGGTTTCAAAGGAATTTGATGTTGAAACTTACCATCCCTGAAGTTCTTCAAATTATCATAAGTCCATGCAAAAACATATTTAAACTCAACCAACAAATCAATGAACTTTCTTCTTTCCACTTCAGAACAACATTTTCCCAAATTAACAAATTTAGGATCCTCATTGGTACCAATGTTAATTTGCTCATACTCCCCAGAGCTTTGAACTAAAGGAGCTTCCTTATCTCTTTGCTTAACATATCTATCTTTCCTTTCGAAAAGACATTCAAGAGAAACTAAATCATTTGGAATTTTATTCCCTTTTAACTGAAACATCCCATCATGTACTTCTTCTAGTGTATCAGGAGAAAACTCTTTACAACTCATCTTTGATCCCTCATAAAACAAGGATGTAAAAATATCTGCACATTGTAGAAAGTTATGAATTTGTTTATCATTTGCAAACACCTACCAGGATTCAGAATTATCTGGCACACTAGGTATATAAACTAGTTCAACCCTGTAAGTGTCGATTGTGAAATCTGGGTGTGGAACTAGTAAGGCTGTGGATACCGCCAAAGAATCTGCCTTCGAATTAAACTCCCTAGGAATGGATTCAACTGAAAAAGCATCAAAGGCTTCAATCTCATCCCAAACATGATTCCTATAGTGTCTCAATCTCTCATTTTTTATCGCAAACAAGCCCCTCACCTACTTAACAATAAGTTCTGCATCACCTCTCACCTTCAACGTTTTGATTTGCAACCTCTTTGCTTCAGCCAGTCCTAATAGCAAGGCCTCATATTCAGCCGTATTATTCATGTTTTGGAATTCCAACTTGAAAGAATAAGGAATGACCTTTCCATAGGGAGGTATTAAAATGACCCCAACCCCTGATCCAGAAGACGAACAACTCCCATCAAATTCCATAGACTAGAGTTCATTAGGCCTACCTGCATCTAGTAACATACTCTCATCTTGAGGTTCAACCGATATCATGTGATTGCCAAAGCCACAATCTTGATACAAAATTTGAGCTTTCAGATCATCTGAGGGAAAGACTGTGTACTTAGCCTTCGTTTCAGGATGCAAAAGGACTCTCTATTTCCCAACTATGATCACCACTTGAGACCAATCCATCCTAATTTCCCCTCCCATATCTTTACAAAAAGTGCAACTCAACAACATACCATAGCTATCAAGAATGTCAGCCAATAGGATTGTCAACTTGATTCTCTTGGTAGGATGTGCTACTAAGGAAACTTGCACATCTTTAATTTTCCCTAATAAAGGAACCTACTTGGAATCCATGGAGTAAAATTTGCCAAAGGTCTTTGTTAAGGTTAAACCTAAAGCTTTTGCTACAGCTGAAGGCATGACATTATCAGATGCTCTTGAATCAATTATGTAATTACTCAACTTGTGCTCGTTAATATATAGGGACACATAAAAAGGTTTTGGTTTATTTTCAAGGTTGGTTTTGAGTAGATCATCTTGTAGAGGAACAGTCCTTGATGAGCCCACAGGAGTTACTAGAGTAGGACTGACATTAGCATGTGCTAGAGAATCAATACTCATGGGCATCTGGGTTTCACTTGCTAAGGCATGAGAATTATCCCCTTTGACAAATTCAACCAATCTATCTAGTTCTTTCAGGTTTAATTTCAAATACTCAACCGGAGAAATCTAAACACAAGATGTCTTGTAAAACTCAATGATATCAAAAGGGTTAGTAAGAGAATCATAACTTGAAGGAGCAACTCTTCGAACCATTTTTGACATACTTCCATGACAAGTCAAGATTTATTTTCCTTTCTTAGTACTATGAATGGGTGTTACAACATCTTGAGGTTTTAAATTCTATTGAGTTCTTATAAGAATTGCATATGAGGAATCTTCCAAAGAGACCAACATGTTTCCTCCCCTTTCTAAGTTGGAGACATATTCCATATAATGAATTTTAGAGTCGCTAAGCACACTTTGGGAACCTCCTTCATCCACTTCTAATATTTTTTCTCCTTTACTAATCATTTGCAAAAAATGAACCATCTCTGGACACAAAGAACCATCATGTTCATCAGTTAAATGAAACACACAAGAATTTGCCTTGAGGGGTGGTGCTTCAATAGCAAGTCTTTCCTGAATAGTGGATAATTGTAATTGTCTTCCTCCATCTCCTCCCTGTTGATTAAGATATCTCCTAGGAACATCTTGATATGGTCGGGAATAGGAAGTACTTGCTTTATGAGTTTGTCTCTTTAGGGCAATTGCATCATTCATTAACTATTGAATAACAAGATCTAAGGAAGTAGTGGGTTGGGCATTAGATGTTTGTACTTTGCATTTCCATTTTACCGCGGTGATCAAATCATCCTCTAATTCAACTGCGAGGGTTTTAGCAGCATTCAAATTTGCAACCCTTTGCGTATGAATCAAGAAACTTATTTCAGAGGGCATAGAGTTAATAAAAAAATATTTGAGATTATAATATGAAGGATTTTGGTTGACCAGAATCTTGTGTAGAATCTTATCAAATCTTGCTACGAAGTCCCTCATGGATTCAGGAAGTTCCTTTTTCAACTGGGATAATTGAGCTAGGAGGGAGTGTTCATCTTCAGCTACCTTGAGTCTAGCTTCGAAGCTTGTCTTCAAATCCTACCAGGTCATTATCACACTATTTGGCAAATGATAAAACCAATCAGCCACCACTCTTGTCAATGTCTAGATAAACAACCTGATAGCCACATCTTCATGTTGAACTGCTATTACTCCATAGGCTATACTAAAAGCATTCAAATGCTCATCTACAGTGACCATCCCATCCCCACTAAATTTGGGCAAATGATCTCTGGCAACTTTTGGCAAGGGATTAAGGTTCAAACCTAGATTCAATGGGCCTTCAGCTGCCCCTACAGGTTGTTGGCTGCCATTGGGAGTATAATATTAAGAGGAGTAGGATTAAATGAAATTGGTAAGGTAACACCATGCAGGACCAATGCTTGAAAAACTAGAGATGCAGGTGATGATGGCAAAGGAGATGGAGGTCTACTCCTTGCCCTTCGTTGGGGCGAGATAGTGGATTGGAAATTTAAATTTTGCAATTATTCAAAGATGGGATCGGAAACCCCCCCCCTCTGGGATCTATTATATGGCTTGGAGTCCAGTGTGGAACAATCAGGGCAACAAATGTTTGGGAATTTGGAATTGATTATCAAGGATGTGGATAAAGAAAACCCTAGGAACTACTACTCTTTCAAAGACTAACATAGGCTGATCCGATTGTCTTTCTATTTCGCTAAGAAGAGCACTTATTCTATCATATTCTGCTCGACTTCTTCTATGCCTCCAGGCTAGAGTATCCAACTCTAAGGTAATGTTACTTTGTTCCTCTTGTACCCAGTTTAGATTTGGTTGTAACACAGGCAAAAACCCTTCAAGAGGCAATACCACTTATGAAGAATAGAGTACACTATAATGACGATCTAGTTTTAAAACCAATTATTCTCTTCGTTCCCCAGTAGAGTCGCCAAAAATCTATTAGCAAACAGATTTGTCTTTCCTTATTTGTTTAATCTTCAAGCACTATAGGTCACAGAAAGGTAGACAATCTTTCTACCAAATAGTTGGAAAATCATTATATTGATTAACCTCTGAATTAAGGTACAACTCCCTCTAGTAAATATTCATTCGGCTCCAAATTACATACAATCAATAGAATGCTTTTCACCAGAAAGAACTTAAAGGAAATTGCATACACCAGTCAATACAAAATGAATGCAAGCACTAATCCATATATAACTTTTTATATAAAGCCGACAGACTTCATACGAACACTAAAACAAAATGAAAATCTTCTAAAGATGAAATTTGCCAATAGTTTTCTACACACATAGAAAGTATAACAGCCCCTTCTTCGAAATAGATTTACATAGAAATCAAACTTCAAATATCATAAACATAGATTTGAAACTGAAAATAGTTGTTAACAAGATTTTCCATTCATCAATAGTCATCCACTTTCTACATACACAAACTTTTTTTAGCCAATCTTAAAGATAGTCTTTTCAAAAACTTAGTGAACCACATCAAAGTCATTACAAAACATATTTATAGGTCACCAGACCCAATAGTTCCTTTTAACCAAAGTAAAATTAACTCACAGAGTTAATAGAAAGCAACCCTAACTATATAACCAAAACTAAGGAAAATAACTAGACTCGCTAGCAAACAACTGCCAACAATGCTAGTCATGCAGTCTGCTCAGTTTTGATGTGATCGCTCAGGTTGGTGTCTTGAACAAACACCATCACCACCTTCACCACGCTCCATTCTCGATGCACTTTTGAAAACTCCTAGATTACAATTACATGTGGCAAACTAATATGAATTACTCTCTGCTTCCAGAGCTCCTTCTTTCTCTTCACCATCTGCACTTTATCTCTATGGGAATCCAAGTGATCGAGACAAACAGTGAGCATCGATTCCACTTTAGAGATCCTCATAAAGTCTTCCATGGACAAGGATTTCTCCTTCTTGATTTGTTTGATGTGGCTACTAAATTGGTTAATCATCTCCGTAGTGTCTTCCAGGGTTTCGCCATCTTCTTTAAGTAATTGGACACCTATGCAGTGCAAGTCCTTTTGCATGGTCGCCCTTAAGGCAGGTAATTCACCACATAGACTGGCCAACTCATTATAACCCTGTTCAATAATTTGGTTGCGCCACTCAATACTCTCCTTACAAATAAACATTACATTTTCATTTAATCCCAACACTTGATTCTCAGCAAAAAAGTTCATTAGACCATAACATTGAATATCATGTATCTATTTTGAAATCACAACCCACTTAGATTTCTCCTTCTGCCATGAGACCAAGTCAGATTCCAATTCTTTGGTGACCTTATTGCCATCTTTGAAAATCTAGACCAAATCCGGTATGTAATTAGTTGCGTGATGCTTGATCAAGTTAAGCCATTATGAGAAAACCTTGACAATCATCCTATTTTGTTGAACTTCATCCAAGAATTTTTGATTGCTAGGTGATTTTGGACTAAATGGTCCAGAATGGTGGGAAAATGGTAATGGGCTATTCTGCAAAGCATGAATATACTAGACCATTTGCGTTAAACTTTGTTTCAACTTAGCCTTGTCTCTCTCATCCTTTCAAGTACGAGAGATAATTCATTTAGTCGAAGTCTCCAGATGCTTCACATCTATGGCTCTGGTTCTGACCCCCAAATCAATTCATTCAACAGCATAGTCTGCTTCCGAAGCCATAGCAATATCTTTGTTGGACTCAGGTCTGGCAGTGTCTACAGTCCAATGCTTCGTTCTCTTGTCAAAATCAATCATAGCCTCTATTTTTAACTTTTTGGGCTTTGTAGACCTTCCTAGACATTTACTCACAGCATCCTACATTGATACTAAAATCAGAACCACATTCCTTTTCCTGGTGATTGAATCACTTAACCATTTTGGTGCTAGAGTCAGTTCTTTTGAAGGCATGGGTGGAAATCCTGCTGAGGATGGTGGTGTGGTATGGTCTATATGAGACTTGATTTCGTGTATCCCTCGATCCTAGAAGATAGTATCTATGTCAATTGAAACCTTGTCAGCTTCGGAAACAAGGGATGTCATCTTGCACAGTGTTTCCTCTGCATCCAAATCCAGAATGAGATGAGAAGCCAGCAGCTGGAAACTCTTCTTGGACCTTGACCTGGTCACTCGACCAACAATAGAAAGCTCAACCCTGATGTCAAGTTTCTCTTCTTTAATCCTTGCCTATCCTTTTCCTACATCAGAAATGGGAATGTTAGTCTAAACAAAAGTTTTACTTGCGATACTCCTCATTCCACTTTCGCTTGTTGAACTGGTTTCTCATGTCGGATGAAACCGGCAACTCCTAAGCCAATTTTTTGTCCTGTGCATTACATTGAAGGTGCGTGTCTAAATACTATCCCCAATCTTCTTGCTCCAATCTGCTTTTGGAAGAGGTTCATCATGGACCCACTCCATAAACTCTGAATCAACTATGTCTTCATCATCAGTAGTGACACCCAAGGTATCCATTGGCAATTTCATGTCATGAATTTGTTTCAAAGTTAATCTGGACCAACTCCTTCTTTGTACTTCAAATTCATTCTGGCAACCCTCCCAATAATCCTCCATCTAAGGAACATGTTGATCAGGTACCATCTTCTTCACATTCTGAGCAGTGAAACCCTTCCTATCAAAGTTATCCCTTTTCACAAAGGTCTTCAAATGAAACCTTTTAAATTCAAGTTTAAGATTCAGTGCATCAGAGACTAACTTACAACTATAATGGCCTAAATCAATGGGAAAAATCCCACTTGCATCAGAGTCCTCACACATACTTGCCATAAATGGTAGATTTCAAATCACTGAAGAAAGAATATTCCTCCCCTCGGCGACCATTTATCATGTTCTAAAAGTCTGTGCCATCACCATGTGGCAAGTCACATGTCTTCCAAGAAACCTATACATAAAACTCTGACCCTTGCGAAACCATCGCAACACAACACTAACATGACAAATCTTGAACTTTGAACCTTGAACCAAAAAGGTTCAAGTTCAAGGTTCAGAGAATGCAAAATGCCGACAAGGACTAGTAAGACTGAAAATCACGCAAGACGAAAAAGCATTCATAACAACGTCCATTGAACTTTTAACCTTGAACCAAAAAGGTTCAAGTTCAAGGTTCAAGTTCAATGTAGTGAAACTTAAGAATGACCAAATTACATGATCAAAGTTTAAATAAATTTCTTGACCAATGAATTAGATAAGCATTACTTCAAACAAGGACTCATATGGAATGGAAATTTTATATGGGCCCAACATAGAGAAAACTTTAGAAGAGTTCAGATAGCTATCCTTGTGAGTCTCATCTCACCGTGTTTTTAACCTATTTGTGTTTTCCACATATAAACATTTGTGTCAAGTGGTCAATGTTTTTATGGTTATGATATTATTTTTTTATTTGATTAACTTATGATAAGGCATGATAACTAGAAGAATTGAGAGATGAATATGTTGAGTTATGATTAAGCATTGTTGATGTTTACAAGATTGAAGTCGTTTACTGTTAAGTTGTCATAATAGTCAAACTAGTTGATGTCAAGTATTTTTATGAATATTGATCTTGACTGAGATATGTTTACTTTGTGTGATTGAATTTGAGTTTGGGAACTTTGTAACAGTTTTTCAATATACTAATTCACCCCCCCCCCCTCTCCGTATTCTATGGGATACTTATTCTTTCATCATATTATTAACATCATAAGCATTACTCTTCCCATTTAGAGAGATTGAACCTTTACCTTTCACCATGCAAGGAGAGTTATTTCCAAATCTAACAACACCTCCATCAAATTCATTAGGTTTTATGAACTTACTTTTATCTCTGGTCATATGGTGTGAGCAGCCACTTTTTATAATCCATTTATCACTATTCTCCATATGAGATAATAGTGCTTTTTCATCAGACACTTCCTCCTTCATGGCTACAAGCACAATTTCTTCATTGTCATCTTCTTTTTCTGACTCCTCATCGGTTACACCTTCATCTATTACAACTTAACAATGTTTTTTACCCTTTCCTTTGAATATTCTAAACTTTGCTTTCTTATCAGTGTTGCGGTAGTTAGCAGCAATAGGACCAATTTTACTACAAGAGAAACACTTCAAAGGTAGCTTACCTTTATACTTACCAGTGCCTATTTGAGATCTCTTTTCTAACAGTGCCTCAAGTTCCATCACTTGATCTTCATTGTCTTCATTTCCCTGGTTACTTCCATGACTTGTCCTGCACTCATGATTTTGACATATATATTTTACAGTTCTAGCAGATGAACCAGTAAAAAAAGATTTAAAGGCAGATTCAGTAGATTTAGTCACACTATTTTCAAAACTATTTAACTCAAAAGTTGTAATCTTACGAATCATTGAATCAATAGTTACCTTATCCTTTGAAATAGATCTTAGTTCTTGGATTGTCGATACTCTTATAACATACTTAAGTTGAAGAGTTCTGAGGATTTTACTTACTATTGCATCATCTTCTATTTTGCTTCCAGCACTCTTTATGCCACCAACAACTTCTTTGATTCTTTGGTCATACTGTCCAATATTCTCTCCTTTAAGAATTCACATGTTATCAAACTTTCCACTCAATCTTTCCTCTTTGGCTCTTTGAACATGCTCATCTCCTCCATAGATTGTATCTAACTTCTCCCAAACCTCACCTACAGTTTCCAATACTTGAACATCATTATATTATGAATCAAATTTAGTATTTACAATAGCTTCTAGGGCTTGCATGTTATCGTGTTTCTCTCTGAGTTCATCTGGTATCAAGGGAGTAGTAGTAGGAGCAATATATGTTGTTTCAACTTTCTTCCAATATTGTGCACCAAGAACTTTGATGTAGATATTCATCTTGTCTTTCCAGATCTTTTAGTTATCCTTGTTGAGCTTAGGACCTTCTTTCTTTATCATCTTGACTTCCTCAGAATCATTTCCTCAATTGGTTAGGCTTTCTACACACAAAGGCCCAAAACTCTAATGCCAATTGTTAACCCTATGAGGATCCAGTTAATACTGAGAGGGGGGGCGATGAATCAGCACTAAGACTAGTTCAAACTTTAAACTCAAAATCAAACTAATTTCAGATCTGAAACCTTTCAATATTTATCTCAACTTCTTTAATCAAATCTAACAACCTCTTTATTAGATATTCTTAACACATTAATCAAATCTGATGCAGAGGATCTTGGAAAACCAATCACCACTCTAGGATCATGTTGATCCATCTATATTTTTACCATTATAAAAATTCAGTAGAGGCATATTCCATCATACTTCAATAATCAATCAATCAAGAAAACACAAACTTGATCCAAGTATCAAATTTGCCAACTTGTTGTCCCTTTGGATAGACTTGTACACAAAGGTATATAAATATCTAACCAGATATAAAAAACTCAATCCCTTCAGTCAGAATCTAAATAGATTTCTTACAAAAAAACATATCCGAACTTTATCCAAATCAAATGGTTAGATTAAAAGTTATGGTCTTTTCACCGAGACCTATTTTTGTTGTCCCCAAATAAGACATGTGCATGCCCAGTCCGTCTAGGGCATCAAATATCTTTCACAAAACAAAACCAAATGATTCCAAACTAATAGAACATGAAATATTTATGGATCTAGTTTCATAATATGTAAGCCATTAAATTTTCAAATGGTTAAATCATTAGATTCAAAATGACTTAAAACATCACTTTTCTCCTAGTGACCTCTTGTTCTTGGGTGCTCTTGCACCATACTGCCAACTTGGAAGGTTTTCCAAGTCTCTTGGAAATGTGAATGCAACAACTTCTTTGTCTTTACCTCTTTGTCTTCTTATCATGCCTCTACATCCTTCTCTTACCTTCAATCAAGACTCCCATCTATGGAGTTCATACTGGCTGCTCCTCAAGGTGTTGCTCTAAACATAAGTCCACCCTCAATCCTGCACCAAACTCACCAACTATATTGCCTCACCCAGGAGTCCTTTCCTTGCCTCTCTCTCTAGGACTTTTGGTAACCCACTAGACCTCCTTCTCAGGCCCCTTGGACCATCTCCTATGGTCCCATGACAGACCTTCATGTCTACCTACTTGCAGCTAGTGGACAAGCACCTACAACCATAAAATATTAGCAAAAACCAACTAAAAAATCTTCTTGGGCAAGGTCCTGGTGTGGATTGCCCCCTTCGGTGATCTATCCACACACTCAGGCTCTTCTAGCTTTGATACCAATTTGATGCAAAGGATCTTGGAAAACCAATCACAACTCTGGGATCATGTTGATCCATCTATATTTTTACCATTATAAAAATTCATTAGAGGCATATTCCATCATACTTCAATAATCAATCAATCAAGAAAACACAAACTTGATCTAGGTATCAAATTTGCCAACTTGTTGTCCCTTTGGATAGACCTATACACAGAGGTACATATATATCTAACTAGACATTAAAAACCCAATCCCTTTGATCAAAACCTGAATAGATTTCTTACAAACAACATATCCCAACTTTAGCCAAATCCAACAGTTAGATTAAAAGTTATGGTATTTTCACCAAGAACCATTTCTATTGTCCCCAAATAAGACATGCGCATGCCTAGTCCATCTAGGGCATCAAATATCTTTCACAAAACAAAACCAAATGATTCCAAACTAATAGAACATGAAATATTTATGGATCTAGTTTCATAATATGTAAGCCATTAAATTTTCAAATGGTTAAATCATTAGATTCAAAATGACTTAAAACATCACTTTTCTCCTGGTGACCTCATGTTGTTGGGTGCTCTTGCACCAAAATAATTTACCTAATCAATAAATACTTTCACCATAAAATCAATCATGTAAACTTGATCATTTACCAACTCATTAACCTTATCAATTAGATCAAATACTATCTCAAACAACTTCTTATGAGTACTAGTCACCTCTGATAAATTTATGACAAAACTATTAGGATTCCCAAAGATACTGAGAGGGGGGGGTGAATCAGTATCTAACCAGTATATCAAATTACTTGATTTAAAACATGAAAAGCATATTAAAATTGAATACCGGTAAACCAAAAGTAATGGAGTAAATAAGAACAATAACAACAACATGAGAACTACACCTTAACACAGTGTTTTAATGAGGAAACCTGGTGTGGGAAAAACCTCGGTGGGATTTGTGACCCACAATATTCGCTTACTCACCAATAAGTGAATATTACTCTTACAATAGGGGCTTGCACATGCAGGAAGGCCAAGTTCCTGGAGCTCACTGATCAATTACAAAGGAAGTCACACTGACTTACAAAAATGGATTATCCTAATCCAATGTCTTGTACGGCTTCATATTAGCATTTGTTATGCTAGATTCAGTACCGATTTAAGCTCTACTACAACATAAACCTTTAACCAATAATTTGCATATTAGGTCTGCTATTACTTTTCCATACTTTGCATCCTATCTCTTCTACAAAAATGATCTACAATGATCTCATACATATATGAGTCATATTACAATTTGCCATGTCGGCTTACAAAACATTTTACAATTAATTACAAAATACATTAATACAAAATTATTGTCAGCCAAGATGCCGGTATTCTTCCTTGTCATTGTTGGTGTTCTGTGTCTCGATGTAGAGTCTGTCGGTGTAGAGTCTGCCAATATCATATGATTGCAAGGTTTCCATCAATGAAAATATCTTCAATCACCTACAATTTCTCATTGGAGTGTGCATTTGCCAACAATCTCCCCCTTTGGCATTGATGGCAACACTCATTAGAAAAATTCAAGAATGCATCCAAAAACTAAAGTCCAAAAAAACTTTGCCAAAACCTGTATGTCCAAAAATGTATGCTCCCCCTGAGCAGATAATGTCTACTTCCTTCTGACCATTTTTCTCATCACACTACTCCCCCTTTGACATAAATGATAGAGGTTGTCATTTGCTATCAGTGGAGTCCTGTCTAGATTCTTGTAACTGGTGGGTTACAATTTGAAAGATATCTATGAAAATCAAATTTATACCATTACTAAATGTTTTGTTGTCTTTTATTGCCTCTTGAGATCTCTGCACTGTACCAGTGAGTATGTGCATTTTCTCTTCTGGTGTCTTCAGTTCGAGAACCAAAGCCTTAGATATTTCTTTTCTCAAAGAAATGAGGTATTCTAGTCTTGGACCAAGTCTACATTTCAAGTCCTTTGCTTTATCGTTTATTCTCTATTTGTCATTCTCTAACTTCTTGATTTTGTCTTCTAACTCTACAATCTTCTTTTCTATCTCCAAAAACAAATCCGATGATCCTATCAGATTGTCAGCAATATTGTTAATCTTATCTTGTGCTTTGTTGATTTCCTTGTCAAGGTCTTCTATTAAGACATTTGTTTTACAATTGTCCCTATACAGTTTCTTGAAGTCAAAAATTATTTCTCCAATTTTTAGTAATAGGGTATCCATTTTTTCTTTGTTCTTCTTCACAATATCCTCAAAGAATTTCTCTTTTTCTTTAATCATTCTTTCCTTAAATGCATCCTCATTTATTTGATCAAGAGTCAATATGTTGCTGGTGATGAACTTAGACAATGTGTCTAGTTGACCTAGAGAATGCTTATTATCAACAATGCACTTTGGTGCTATCAATTTAAGAATTGGAATTGTATCATCAATAGCCTTATAGGCTTGTGCATTACATTTTGTGATCGTCTTTATTGAATCCAAGAAGATATCTGTTACATTTGTATGTCTGAATTTTGCCATAGAAGTGCTAGATGTTTGTCCAACAATTCTCACAATATCCATTCTACTGGTTGTGGTAATTACCTTGCTTGATTCGACCTCTGGTAGGTCATTCTGTGTTTGTATTTCAATAAGTAGGGGTTTGGGCTTTTCAGTTTGGGCCTGTGGCACTATCTCTATCTGAACCTATGCTTCAACCTGTACCTATTTCAGTTTCTCTATATGTGTCTCAGAAGGTTTCTCTGAGCTTCCAACTGTTGGTTTCTTAGATGTAGTCTCAGTTTGTACCTCTAAACTCTCTTTTTCCAATTCTTCAGATGGTTTTTTAGTTGTTTCTACTGGTTTCTCAGCGGTATCCTCAGTCGGTTGCTCTACCTATGTAGGTTTTTCTATGCTTATCTGAATCTCTGCAACTGGTGACTTGGTAGTCACATCTTTCTCCTTATCTTCAGTGGTTTCTCTATCAACCATAACATTTACTTCTTGTGTGTCTACATTTACAGTATACAAAATTTTAGACTCAAGATTTCTATCCTCTAGTGGAGTCTCCATAATCTTTGTGGCTGGTTGATTGTCAGTAGTATCTACCAGTGGAGTATCTAAAGGAGGTGGGGGTACATTATCAGTGATTTTAAGGCTTGGAGGACCACCTAACTTACCTTTCCCCTTATCTTTGTCCTTTTGGTATACTTTAATAGTCTTTGGTCTGAGTAGTTCTTCCTATTTTTCTTTTTGCACAAAGAATATATCCCATGCATCTGATGTTTCCTCAGAGACTTCCTTTACTCTACCTGCCATCAGTGCTACATGCCGGTGAGTAGTGGAGAGTACTATCCGGTTTGCTTCACTGATTAGTTTATCTATTTCATTAGCTGAGTTGACAGGATGTACTGCATGTAATTTTTCAATCTTAATTTTCTTGTCTAGCTCAACAATGGCTAACCTTCTAGCTTCAAGTCTCCTATATAGATCATTTGAAATTTCATCAACAACTTCCATCAAAAATTTCTTATAAATATCTAAGTGTGAGATTACACTGTTCTCTATGCTTTCCTAATCATCTGCAGATAGTGTGTTGTTTATTTTGTTGATGTTCTTCAACTTACCATCCTTTCTAATTTCACTAAGAAGTTTGTCTATTGGAGCGATATCTTGTTTTACCTTCTTCTTCTTAGGAGTGATTTTCTTTGTTGGAGGCCTTACTATCTATTGTTTTTGTTTGGTTCTTTTTGGTGTAGGAGAGGGTACCGATGTGGGTTTTATTTTCCTTTCTACCCTTTTAAATAATGTCAGTATATCACTCTCAGAAGAAGTTCCAACTGGTGAAAGATGAGTTTTTGGTTGAGGTGCTTCCAACTCGCTTTCACTTATACTAGTTTGTCTCAAAACATCTTCCTTGATTGCTTTAGCCTGTCGGGTTCCTTTCCTTACAATTGCTTCAACTTTCTTAACCCTTTTCCTTGATTGAATTCCACTTTCTATTGTTTCAGCATTTCTAAAAACTTCCTCAGTAGGTTCCTTGGGTGCTTCAAGGAGGGATTTTGCATAATTTTCAATGATGTTGTCATCTATTTCATAACCCATTTCAGTTACCCAGATAGTTCTAGGGACAACTACCTCCATCTAGATTTCATCTTTCTTAATTACAAAACAAATTTCCTTCTGATATTTATCTAGAATAGCTTGTGACAGTCTTACTCTAGTTTTCATTCAAGCCTTCAATGCTTGAAAATGTTCATTTAGGTTTTTCTAGCAGTTTTCTCCCATATTATTCAATAGATCCAATAGTTGTTTTCCTACCGAAATGTCAACACCAAAATCTCTTGCACCAATACTAGGTACTTGTTTTGTTTTGTACAATATTAGACAAACAAGCAAATTTCCAAATCTGAATGTTCCTTTCTTATCTCTTTTAATCTTTCCAAGATTGTCTATCAACTCATCTTTGATCCATTCACATACATCTATCCGTGCATTATCATTAACCATATCATAGGCACTTTTGATACATAGGCTAGAAACAAAGTTCAACCTATTTGCATGTGTAGCCTTATAACCTAAGATCATACTGATAAATATAACATTCATGTCTTTTACATCATTTACCCTTAGAGACCTTTTATCAAATGTTGCACTCGTGTAAGGCCTTCCCCAAACCAAGCTTTGAATAATGTTTTCTTCTTGCATGTATCTCTTGGAAATTTATTTGGTGTTTGGTGCCTATGCAATGTATGTGTTTTGGGAGTAATCAAGACCTCCTACTCTTGGGAGAGAGGATGGTCTTGGGGGTGGTAGAAGTGATAGCCCTCAAGTGAGAGGCTCTCATTATGAGAGTGATCACAAGGGATTTTATGTGACCCTTGTTGTATGACTTGTTTATGCATTGGGGGTCATAAGGAAGGAATTAAGGCATGAATGCCTTGGGGGGTATAGGGAATGTGGGGTTGTTATACTTGAGGTATTTGGTTTGCCATGAGATGGCTATATGTTTTACCATACTTGCAGTCTCCTTAGGGTACTTGGTCCACTACCACCCTTGAAAAGACATCACAATGTGTGGTGCAGTGTAGCCTAGGTTGGGATTGTGTTTGAGATTGTGTTTCCCTTGTCTTTTTTGTTTGTATGTGTGTTATCTATCTAGGGCTTGGTTTTCCGATCTTGAGGGTGGCTACCAGTTAGCCTAGGCTAGGAGGTGAGCACTCCATGGTCATCTCTTTGATTGTAATTGTAAGTTGTTAGAAGAAAATAGTAGGACAAGTAGATGTGGCTAGAAATGGTTGTTGCAAAAAAATATTTGAATATGTATTTAGTATTTTCCTCATTTATTAGAAATGAGAGACCTATTTGTAAAGTGACAAGAGTATCTTAGAGATAAGATTTAAATATTTGTAATAGTCATTTAAGTTATATTGCAAGAAGGAAAATGATTATTTCTGATTTTAGTTCCTAAAGTTTGAAATAAATATTTGTGTGTATAGGATATTTTGAAAAGAAAGAAAATTGTTATTTCCCTCACGCATTTGAAACAATTTATTTGAAATGAAATAGAATGGATTTTGCATGCATGCAGAAAGCTGATAATAAAAGCATTTAGATCTATACATGAAAATGTAAAAGTTATCTTCTATTAAATCTGCGATTCTATGTTATGTGCGGTTTTATGTTATTTGCAGAAAATAAAGTCTACAGATATAATAACCATCTCTATAGTTTAATTTAATCATTTCTAAATTTAAGATAGTTGATGTTTTAGGATTAGTTAATCTTGTTAATTACTTTTATTGCAGAAAGTAAATCTAGAGTTAGATGATCTATTTATTTTAAGTAATATAATACTTATCTAGTTGCAGAAAATAAATTTTCATATTTAGTTACAGAGGTTTAAAATTAGGACTAGATGGTTTGTCTAATTTTAATAATTGCATTTGCATATAGTTGTTGTTCAAATCATTAAGCTCTTTTATTTACTTACTATAGAATATAAAATCTATAGTTTACCAAATTTATTGAAATAAATTGTCTCTAGAGTTGTTGTTTATAAGTTTATTAAATTCGGTTGTTGTCAGTAAGTAAATCAAACAAAAAATATATTTATACATTTCTGTAAATTAGATTATTTTTAAAACAACTGTGTAAAAGTTTCAAAAGTAAATTTATAACCTCTATATATGTTGTATTGAAGAGATTTCTAAGTTCGAATGCACATAATCTATATATGTATATATTTAATCTATATATATATATATAAACACATTGTTTAAATCCAACTTTTAACACAATATTTTGACATAGTAGAGATTAAAATTTCTTTATAGAGATTTTTGCAAATTGATTATTATTATGCAAAAATATATAAAAATATATACTAAGTAAATAAAAAGAAAAATTAAAAAAATATATATATATATAATAAAAAAGGAGGGATTTCAGAGGCCCCACTATGTGTGCACACAGTGGGCGGCCCGCGGGCCACCACTGTGTGAACACACAGTGGGTAGTGCCGAAGTGCCTCCACTATGTGAACACATAGTGGGTGGCGCCGAAGCACCACCACTTTGTGAACACACAATGGCCCGGCGCCCTGCGCCACCACTATGTGGGCGACACCCGCGCACCACTGTTTGGTCGCGCAGTGGCGGCGCCCGACACACCCACTACCCCAACAAAAATAGAGATCACCGCTGCATCCGCCATGCTCGCTCTGCAAAAAAATAAATAGATAAAACCCTAGCCTGGGTAGGGCTAGGGTAGAAATAAAAGAAATGAGTTATTAAAAATGAATATAAAATGACTCCTTTATAATAAAGATTAGGGTTTACATTTTATGAAAATATTATGAAGTGTGGGTATATATATATATATTCTTAAGAATATAATAAATGTATATTTTTATACATAGGTTTGTAAATTTTGAAGGAAAGGTCAAAAAGGAGAAAGGATATTTAACTAGGTGGTTATAATGTGTTAATAAATTTATGAGTGTAGTTATATATATCTATAGAGATGTGTTTTTTTTTAAGTTATATATTTCTGAAGTAATAATTAATTTAAATAGAATAGTGAGGTGTTTTAAATTAAGCTAAATATTTGCAAAATTAAATCTTTATGATGTATTAAATTAAACGTTAGGGGATTTAACTTTTGTAGTAAATTATTGTCTATAGAGATTATACTTTAGCCTCCTAGATATAGGTATATGAGATAAAGCTTTATAGGAGATATTCATTATGAGAATTATTTTAAATAACCCCCATTGCCAATTAGCAGTCACATGTTAATTAATGTTCAGAATAGATTTGAAACATTAAGTACTATGTGCTAGGACTAAATTTATTTATTCCCTAAAAGTGATTTATGACTATTGAAAATTAATATTATCCCTGTCTATCAATTTAGGTTTTTGGATTTAACTAATCTATTGATTAAATTTGATGAGCTATTAAATTAACTCGTATAGTATTCTGCATTTATTTTTAAATTATTTTTGTTTACTTGAGTTAGTGGTTAGAATTAACTCACTCATAAATAAGCCATACTTGTTAGTGCATTCCATATTTGCTAATTTAATGTTTTAAGTTGCAAATTTAAAAAAAAAAAGAAAATTTCCCGTTCTTGCCCTAAATTTTGGGCATGTCATTTTGGTATCAGAGCCCTAGGTTCATACACTGGTGAACATGGGCTACATTCATAACTTAGTTGAAAACCAAACTATGGCTTGAAGTATAACACCTAGGTGGAAACTTGTGATATAACAAAGTGAAACATAAGCGAAAATTCTTTTAAATCAACAGATCAACAAATATCAATTCAAGGGGTTCCAAGGGTCACTAAGAGCCTGAAAATTTGAACTTATTAGTCATAAGGTTTATGGCATAATAAAACCCCAAAGGCTGTGAAATTTTCAACTATTTATTCATATGAAGTAATTTCAGTGTTTATTAATGAAATTTAGTTGTTTAGTACTTATGGGGCTACCATTCAATTGGAACCAAAAATGCAATAATTGCCCTAATCAAATCAAGGATGAGGGGTTAATTCTTTAATAAAATACCTCTGATGGTAACTAAAAGAATGCCATCCATCGAGATATGTTCTTGACATGGCAAGACAAGCAAGATAGTTAGACCTTCGATGAAGGCACCATAAACAAGATAAATAAGATCAAGATAGTTCAAGTTAGGTTTGTTTTTAGCTATGTGAAATTATGATGGTTTTAAAGATCAAAGACATCATTGGAGACATAAATGAGGAAGAATTAAAAGGAACTCTTGCGAATCTTAGATAGAAGCATTAACCTATCCTAATGACTAGGTACCTTAAGAATGTGGCCATGCTAGAGTTCTTATTAAGAGCATTTGTTAGACAATTTATGTAGTAATGCAGTGAAGCTAGAGTAGGATAACCCTGAAGATTAGAATTAAAGTGATGATTGGCAATCTCCATGATCAGAAAACCCCAGTAATACAATAGGTGAATTAAATAGGGAGAAAGGAGGCATGAACTTCTTGGGTGAAAACACGTATTTATCTGTGGTTATATAATTGGGGAAACAAGCAAGTAAAACCTCAAAAAGTTCCTTTATGGGAAGATAATCTTGAAGAAAGTAAATAATAAAAGAGAGAGTAGAGTTGATGTGAGGATCGTACAAAAACCCTCATTGAAGCGCAAGGAGTGTAAAAGTATTAGGATCCTATAATCTAGAAATGTGTAACTAGTTTTCATTCAGAAACTAAGAAGAAAAGTGCAACCCAATCATGGTTGCCGCTAGGTTCAAGATAGTATGTAACACAATTTATCTACTAGGCACAACCAAAGTAGGTTTGTAAATTTATGGCACTCAAGTTTGGAGGTATGTGAAAACATTAATGATGGATGAAACAACGTGTAGATGGAAATGGCTTAGGGAAAAATAGTATAACAGTAGTATAATACCAAAGCTTTAATGAGAATTAGTTGGCAGTATTAAATATTTTATGAGAACATAGATATGGAGCCAAATTATGTGGTTAGCCAAGCAAGAACGTGGAAAATTATGGGAGTCTTTAGACATTGGTAATTGTTGGACATCCTTATGTTATACCATAATAGGGGAACTGGATATTAGGACAGTAAGATGGTTTATTTAGATCAAAGAGATCGAAGGACGTGATATGCCAGAAATGGGCTAGTAAGTAAATATAAATAAGTAATAAGGAACAAGACAACTTCCCTCTTTACTAAATTTTAATTAAAAGTATGGGTGTTGGTCATTTTTCAAGTGCACAGCCCCTTGATTTCATAGTTGCATAAGTGAAGTATGAGAGAATAAGTCCACTCTCCTAGTTGTTGAAATAGGTCATGAAATGTGTGGGTAGAAATTGTTGTCAATTGTTATCGACCTTACTTGACAATAATTCCACCCCAAATGGCTCTTAACCTTAAGTGTGAGTAATTTGACACAAGCTCCTACCTAATGAAGGCAAGTGAATGCTAGAAGTAAAAGTATAAGGAGCTAGCTTTAGGTGCTAAGAAAACAAATGATGTCCCTAGTAAAATTATAAGATTACATTATTCAAATCCTAAGAGATTCTAGGTAAACAAGTGTCAATTTTGTACCGAACTATTAACCGTGTGTGTAAGACATGAAAGTGTTGATACTTGAGCTACCACGTAACATTGAATCAAGGTTTAGCATATTAAGATAAATAATAGAAGCCATAATAAATTGAGTTATTAAGGAAGGATGTAATAACATGATGGAGGAAACTGGATATTTATAAAATAATTGATATTGAACCAAGTAACTATATAAATGTCTAATTAGTAAAAGATGACCTAATTAAGTACTATTAAATGCAACTATAATGAAAGAGACTTTTGAGTGAAATTATTATTGTACTTATTAAGTTTATTCGATCCACTTGATAATAGGAGTTATCGTATTTGTTATGTTAGTAATTTTCTTAATCCTATCACCTAGGAGTGTTATCGAAACCTAAGGTTTCATTGGATCAGCTTGTTAAGCTTTAACCTCAATTTAAGCATAGATTGCATAAAATTAAGTGTTCAAAAAGTTTAGTGCAAGAGGAATGGATGGAGAATGGTAAAGTAAGTGCAAGCACCTGTTATAATATAATTAAGAATGTTAATAACCCTAAATAGATAGTGGATTAGATCAGAAAGTGTTACTTGAAATAGTAAGCGCGTGAAGGTTAAAATGGAACATGATTTATAAAAATGAATGCAATTTCTCATGTATAAGAATTTATTTCTTAAATCAATAAAGGATTATAAAGAAGCTAAGAACCTTAAGAGTCTAATAATCACTTCCTAACACACTCAGGACGTGTGATCTTGACTGATGTGTTGAGGTTACTCCCTAGGGTATGACCAGTATGGTCATCTTGTTTCGAGTTTTAATTCATCAGTATTTTCAGCTTTCTTTGAAAAGTATATTGTGACCTAGGGGGCTAGTACTTTCTTTTATTTATTTTATTTTATTTTTATGAAGAGAGGACCACTAAATTTATGTTTCTTTTATTGGAACTATGGCACTTAGTTTTAATACTTTTCAATTGCCGACATTTTTCTTCTTTGTATTGGACTTGGCAGAAGTAACTTGTATTTTGATCTTGTAAAGTGTCAAAGTGGTCATTCTAATGGTTGATATAACTAGCCCTAGTGATGTGATTTGTGTAAATGTCTATCATGTTCGTCGAACCACTAATAGTGTGTCAAGGGAGAATACCGCAAGGAGTGAAATTAGGAACAAGAATTAACAAAGGAAGTATTTTATCAAATTAAGATAAAGGAAGGACTATCCTCCTAAGTAAAATTAATTGCGAGTAATTTGAAAAAGGAAAAAAAAAATTATAACAATAGTGTGACCTAGACCTAATGAATTGTGAAAGTAATGATTGTCGACTAGTGAATTTGGCATGTGTAGGGAGATGATTGCATGGATGATATCTAAAATAAGTATTAATGATTTCCATCACTTCCTTAAAATGGGATTGTTATGTACCTTAATGTATGGGAATTGTGAATAATGCACCCTTTGAAACTTAAACCTTGGAGCCTAATTAAAACATTTTAAACCCTAGTGGTTGAAAACTACCCTATATAAGGGTGGAATTGAAGAACCTAAATTTGATTGTGCCTTGTCACCTAAGAAAGTTGGAAGAAATTATGCACCTAGGATGGTTTAGAAAATAGTGTATTAACACCCTAATGAGGTGCCTTGAATGTAGAATAAGTAGATTCGTTGTGGCTAAGTGTGATGTCAATTTTCTTAAGTAACATGCATGGACGAGAATACAGTAGGATAAACATGCTTTTAGACAAATCCTAAACAAAGTAGAACTCCTAGAAATTCAATATGTGTAACCTTGATTTTGGAAGTTGATGTGTGTTTGGATGGTGCATAAGATAGAACTTTGCAAACACCTACTTGAGATCGAAGGGAAATGTAATAAAAATACTAAGAATTTAACCTTGTGAAGATAGTAAGTTAATTACAATAATAAGTTGATTTTGGTATTTCATCCTTCTAGTAGGCAAGTTAAGATTCTGAGTAACTCATTGAAATTGTGGGAAATGTTATGTCCCTACTTCGTAATTCTACTCATGCAACTTCGAGGAGTAAGTCAAACTCTAGGGGAGGAGGATGTAAGGCCTTCCACAAACCAAGCTTTGATTAACTTAGTTGACCATGTTTGACCCTATTAATAAATGCTTTATAATTCAATGGAATGGATTGTGTTAGAAAAATAGATTGGTGAGAAAAGTAATTGAACCAAGTTATAGAGTTATTGCACCTTGCGGTTTACATTTTGATGTGTTATGAATTTGAAATCTTAAAAGATCTATTGAATGGATAATCTTGATTTAACGTATGTCAGCTATGTCTGGATTTAGAAATCATATGATTCCATGATTTGGATAACATTGATGAATGTTGATGCTTCATTTATATGCCTTATGATATAGAACTCTATATGATTCTAGAATAGGATAAATTGGAGATGATATATGTCATTATTGGATTTGCAGGACTTTATTATGATGATAGAATTAGGATGTATGTTTTACATGTGGACCAAAATTATGAGAATTATGATAATTGCTTATGTGGATTTATTTGGATATGAGATATATTGAATTGTTCAAATATAAATTGTATGCGAAGTGTTTGATATGTATTCTAATTCATGTGTTTAATATTATACAAGGTTATTGTAAATTACTAATGTGTATTTGAGTGGCGCAGGAAAAGAGATCCATGTGACCATGGAAATATTATGGAGAACCAAACCTAGACCTATGTATGTTCGTAAAACCAAGGTTTGTCTATTTGGAGACACAACACCCCGTTTGTGTTGTATTTTATTCATAATAGTAAATGATGCATGTGTGTTAAATGTTATTTATTTGATTTATTTAAAACCAACAAGAGACAAGATTTCATGTGCAATTTTGTAAAAGTATTTTCTTTGTGTCACTTGACACATGTGTTGGTTTATGTTGGATTTTTTAAATTTATCTCTTGGAGGGAATTGTTTAACTATAGCTTTTTCAATTAAATTTAATGCGATTCCATTAATTTCCTTAGGTAGAGAATCTTTGGGGTAGTCAACTTAGATTTGACCCGAAAATTAACTTCAAAGGGGTTTAAAAAGGGTTAAATGGACTCTTAGGGGTAGTTTATTAGGGTTTCCTAAAGCCCATAAGGTATACCTAAAGGTTAGGAGTAATTTTAGGCATGTTTCAACTCTCATGTGACCATTTAAACAGCCTAAAAAGTGGCTTTTCTAAGTTGTACGAAAATTGAAATTAGAAGGCGTGAGCTAAGTTGTTAACCTTCCTTTTTGAATGAAAGTTCCCTTTCCCATTTTACCTTACCTTCCTTTTCAGTTTTAGAAACTGGTGAGAACTCTGACTAGTGTCTTCTTAAGCAAGAAAGGGAGATTTTGTGGGTAATCACCCACTCTCCATTTGTTTGGAGACAAAAGAATTTTGAAAAGAAAAAGATAGATTTGGGATATAGAATTTGGCTAAGGGTAGAAAGAAAAGACTTGTGGAGTTGGGCTGCTCATCCTCAACAAAACTAGCATACTTTTGGGTAGTTTAAGGTTGGTTCTACCTTTCTTGTAACGTTTTCTTATTGGATGTTGTTTTGAAAGAAATGCTTGTGTAAAAGACTAGTTTTCTTGCATGTATCTCTTGGAAATTTAATTTTGGTTTGGTGCTTATGTAATGTATGTGTTTTGGGAGTAATCAAGACCTCGTACTCTTCGGAGAGAGGATGGTCTTGGGGGTGGTAGAAGTGATAGCCCTCAAGTGAGAGGCTCTCGTTATGAGAGTGATCACAAGGGATTTTATGTGACCCTTGCTGCATGGATTGTTTATGCATTGGGGGTCATAAGGAGGGAATTGAGGCATGAATGCCTTGGGGGGCATAAGGAATGTGGGGTTGTTATACTTGAGGTATTTGGTTTCCCATGAGGTGGCTATATGTTTTGGTTTGCCATGAGGTGGCTATATGTTTTACCATACTTGCAGTCTCCTTAGGGTACTTGGTCCACTACCACCCTTGAAAAGACATCACATCGTGTGGTGCAGTGTAGCCTAAGTTGGGATTGTGTTTGAGATTGTGTTTCCCTTGTCTTTTGTATTTGCATGTGTGTTACCCGTCTAGGGCTTGGTTCTTTGAGCTCGGTGGTGGCTACCAGTTAGCCTAGGCTGGGAGGTGAGCACTCCATGGTCATCTCTTTGATTGTAATTGCAGGTTGTTAGAAGAAAATAGCAGGACAAGTAGATGTGGCTGGAAATGGTTGTTGTAGAAAAATATTTGAACATATATTTAGTATTTTCCTCATTTATTAGAAATGAGAGACCTATTTGTAAAGTGACAAGAGTGTCTTGGAGATAAGATTTAAATATTTGTAATAGTCATTTAAGCTATATTGCAAGAAAGAAAATGATTATTTCTGATTTTAGTTCCTAAAGTTTGAAATAAATATTTGTGTGTATAGGATATTTTGAAAAGAAAGAAAATTGTTATTTCCCTCATGCATTTGAAACAATTTATTTGAAAAAAAATAGAATGGATTTTGCCTGCATGCAGAAGGCTAATATTAAAAGCATTTAGATCTATACATGAAAATGTAAAAGTTATCTTCTATTAAATCTGTGATTCTATGTTATGTGCGGTTTTATGTTATTTGTAGAAAATAAAGTCTATAGATAAAATAACCATCTCTATAGTTTAATTTAATAATTTCTAAATTTAAGATAGTTGTTGTTTTAAGATTAGTTAATCCTGTTAATTACTTTTATTGCAGAAAGTAAATGTAGAGTTAGATGGTCTATTTATTTTAAGTAATATAATAGTTATCTAGTTGCAGAAAATAAATTCTCATATTTAGTTGCAGAGGTTTAAAATTAGGACTAGATGGTCTATCTAATTTTTATAATCACATTTGCATATAGTTGTTGTTAAAATCATTAAGCTTTGTTATTTACTTACTGTAGAATATAAAATCTATAGTTTACTAGATTTATTGAAATAAATAGTCTCTAGAGTTGTTGTTTATAAGTTTATTAAATTTGGTTATTGTCGGTAAGTAAATCAAAAAAAAAATATATTTATACATTGCTGTAAATCAAATTATTTTTAAAACAATTGTGTAAAAGTTTCAAAAGTAAATTGATAACCTCTATATATGTTGTATTGAAGAGATTTCTAAGTTCGGATGCACATAATCTATATATGTATATATTTAATATATATATATATATATATATATATATAAACACATTGTTTAAATCTAGCTTTTAACACAATATTTTGACATAGTAGAGATTAAAATTTCTTTATAGAGATTTTTGCAAATTGATTATTATTATGCAAAAATATATAAAAATATATACTAAGTAAATAAAAAGAAAAAAAAAAATTAAAAAAAAATAATATAATAAAAAAAAGAGGGGTTTTAGGGGCCCCACTATGTGTGCACACAGTGGGCGGCCCGCGAGCCGCCACTGTGTGAACACATAGGGGGCAGTGCTAAAGCGCCTCCACTATGTGAACACACAGTGGCCTGACGCCCCGCACCACCACTGTGTGGGCACAAAGTGGGCGGCGCTTGCGCACCACTATTTGGTCACATAGTGGTAGTGCCCGACACACCCACTGCTCCAACAAAAAAAGAGATCATCGCCGCATCCGCCATGCCCACCCTACAAAAAAGTAAATCGATAAAACCCTAGCCCAGGTAGGGCTAGGGTAGAAATAAAAGAAATGAGTTATTAAAAATGAATATAAAAGGACTCTTTTATAATAAAGATTAGGGTTTACATTTTATGAAAATATTATGAAGTCTGGGTATATATATATATATATATATATACCCCTATTGTCGATTAGTAGTCACATGTTAATTAATGTTTATAATAGATTTGAAACATTAAGTACTAACTGCTAGGACTAAATTTATTTATTCCCTAAAAGCGATTTATGACTATTGGAAATTAATATTATCCCTATCTATCAATTTAGCTTTTTGGATTTAACTAATGTATTGATTAAATTTGATGAGCTATTAAATTAACTCGTGTAGTATTCCGCATTTATTTTTAAATTATTTTCATTTACTTGAGTTAGTGGTTAGAATTAACTCACTCATAAATAAGTCATACTTGTTAGTGCATTCCATATTTGCTAATTTAATGTTTTAAGTTGTGAATTTTTTTTAAAAAAAAAAAAATCTCGTTCTTGCCCTAAATTTTGGGCATGACAACTAGTTAGGTTTATCACTATGACATTTGAGACCTTTGTTTTGTCAGGTTTGTTACCAGTGGAAGGTAACCCATTTACAACTTTTACCGCTTTTGTGATTTTATGAATTGATTCTCTCCATAAAAATTCACCATGTACTCTTGTTAACACAATCCTTATGATATCCTTGGGAAAATCCAGGACACTAAGTATTTCAGTAAAACCTAGGGTTTCCAATATCTTATGTTCCAGCTTGACATTTCTAGACTCATCACAAATCATAGTCCTATACATATTATTAATCTCATCATCACCTAATTCCTCAATATGACAATGTATATACTGTTGGTATTTTGGTACGGTTTGTCATTGATGTCAACACCTACTAAACCTTATCAACTCTGGCACTTTGGAGAATCAGCAACATTCATCAACAAGCAACTAACTCATGCACAATCACTAGTATATGGTACACCGGCAGGATATAATGATCACCGACACTTGGAATGGCATGGAAAACACTTGGTAATGTCAAAGACATCAATTGGACATCTTGTCTTAGAGAATTGTTTATTGGTATGTTCATATTTGCATGTTTGTTGTTACCGACAAATAGGTCCAGATTATGCACCGACAGGTTTATCTTTTCCAGATCAACACGACATGCTATGGAGATGATTAATTATTGTTGTAAATGCATTAAGCCGACATGTGGAATCAATTATTGCATCGGATATTGTATTGTTTGTAAAATGATTTTATTGTAATATCTTGTAGAGCCGACCTAGTAAAATTGGTCTTAGGTTATAGTATAAATGTAAGATCTTATTTGTAAGATTAGAAGTGGAATGCGAAAAAGAATTGTGTGAAGGTATATGCGAGATTAAGCATAGCTATACATGTAGACATCATTTGAAGGTGAAGCAAGGTTTTTGTGAAAGCATATCAGAACTACACTAGTACTGAATCTAGCATATGAAGATGCTATTTTGGGTAGTACATTCTTATTGGATTTAACCATCCAATTGTAGTTAGTGTGACTCCCATTTTGTGTTTGAGCAGTGAGCTCTAGGTACTTGGCCTTTTTGCATGTGCAGACCCCATTTGTATACACTTACTATTTGCAATAGTATCATCTGATTGTGGGTAAGGTTTCTCACTGTGTTTTTTCCCCTTACAGGGTTTCCATGTACAAATATTGGTGTTATGTGTTGTGGATGACTTTTTCTTTTTGTTTCATGCATTAATCCTTACCGGTATTGCAATTATTTGATAAAACTATCCACTGGTTCACCGGTATTAAATAGTAAGTTGGATAAGTTGTTTTTGGTTTAAATTTATTTGACAACTAATTCAGCCCCCCCCCTCTCAGTTGTCTCTAGGACCTAACATATACATCCTAGGGTCTTTAGCATATACTACTCCCTTAGGAATTTGAGAGAATGCACCTATGCTATCATCTTTCTTTGCAACTTCGGGAACCAGTTGGAATACAGGTCTAGGGTGCTTAACAACCTCAACAATAATAGGGTTCACAATTAATTTAGGAGTGGATGAAGATGCCATAGCTATAAATACTTCAATCTACCTTAAGGATGAATGCTTTGATGGATTTCTTCACTTCTTCACTTAGAATGCCTTCACTTGGGAATTTTCATGCTCTCGAAGATTTGAATGCTCGGTGAATGAAAAAGGAGCCAAAACACTTGCTTTATAATATTATTTTCTCCAACTTCCACATTTAATGCTCGTCGGTTAAGTCACAACTTAACTCATCTACCGATATAGAAGTAATTTCAACTTCTCACCATCAACCGAGGGAATAATAGCATGTTTTTCATTTTGTTGCTAAATCCCCAAAGGATTTTCCTTCAGTTAGATGAAGAGTCTCCTGTCAATGGAGTGTTACTCTGTTCTACTAGTGGAGAAGTATTCCCATCAATAATCTGATCTGACTTTCTGATCCATTGTTTTGAGAATTCTTTCTTTACCTCTTCAACCTTTTCTTTACCTTTCAAACTAGGACCTTTGATATTTGCCAGTGGGGACTTGCTTCTACAAAATTTTGCAATATGTCCAATCTTGTTACAGGTATAACAAGTCACATTGTTCTTCTGAATAGCTTTCCCATAACCTATGCTGGTATGTGTTCTTCATTGATTAGATAACTGTCCAAATCTTCCACAAACATAACATCTTACATTCATTCTACAATTTTTTGAATTATGACCAACTTTGTTGCATTTAGAGCATTGACCGGTGGGTGTATTAGTGTTCTAATAATGTCTACATCTACACTAATTTTCTCTATGACCATACTTGTTATAGTTAAAGCATTTGCCATTAAATTTGTAAGTAGTAGGTGTTGGCATTTTCAGTAGAAAGATAGATTGTTGATATTCATTAAGGATATTTAGAAGGTTGTTGAAAATTATTTGATATAACTGAAAAAGGATGATAACTATCTTTATAACATTATTTTATCATTGATGTCAAGAAATTGATTTTTTGATTCAGTATGATGCTGCCATATCTTGAGGAGATTGATTTGTGTTGGTGTAAATAATTATTCATCATGGATATTACTACACTTACTTAAGTTTACTTAAGAAATGCATTTCATAGTAGTTTGGATATGAGACACTTGGGTGTTTGTGCCACATTGGGATAGTGTGTGTAGGAGAAATTCCACCTTTTACGGTGTTGATCTTATTACTACTTTATCATATCCACTTATTGTGGAGTGATAATTCCACCTTCGGTGGGTAATCCACCTCATGTGGACTATTATATTATTTCTCCTACCTACCCACACCTATTTCCTACCTACCCTTGTTTCTTATTGAGCCACATGTCATGTTTGTGTGCTCACATATCCCTAGCCTTGCTTATATAAGCAAGCTCATCTACATTGTATATAATGTTGAATCATGATTATTGATCATTTTCTATTGATGAGAATACAGTTTATTCTTGTCCTATATTGTGTCTCTATTTTGTACATTTCATTGAGCTCTTGATCTTGGCAAAATCTCACATGGTATCAGAGCCATTAGGGCTTCATTGATTCATCTTGAAGAGGCATTATTGTGACGTCAAGAGGAAGATCTAAGGAGCAGCATCTTTTGGAGGTGTCCTAGACCAGATCTGACCCCACCATTGCATCCAGAAGGCCGTTTCCATGAATTTTAGTTATAGAGTCAGCCTATTTTGGTGAGAAAAAAAATTTCGCCAATTTTGCTACTATTGTATGAATTTCGAAAAAAATTTATATATTTTTCAAAATTTTTTTTTTTTACTTTTTGAAAAATTTTCGTCAAAAAAAAAAATTAGAAACAAAATTGAAAAAATTTAGAAAAAAAATAAAGCAAGTTTTTGGGGGGTCCGCAGAACCCCCCCCCCCCCCCCCCCCCCGTGACCCCACAGTCTACAGCATAGTACACCGCTAGCCGCACAGTACGCTGTCGACCCACTTGGTTGCCTCGACCACCGCCGCCACGTCCCGTTTCGTCGTCGCCTGTGACTCTGCTTTTGCCCATGCCGAGAGCCGTGCCGTTGCTGCTGCCTGCAAGTCCTCCTGGTGCCTCCCTAGCTTCCCGGCAGTAGCACCGCCTTCGGCGCCCGCTACCTCTGCCTCCGGCGATGCCGACCACCACCGGTAGAGACCTCCGACGTCCGCTACCACACGCCGCCGGCGAAAATCCATCGGCGACCACCCAGACCGGCGAATCCATGCCTGCCACATGGCAGGCAGCCACTAGTCTGTGGGTAAAAACCTGTACTATCAGTCATCTATACAGCTACCACATCATCAGCCAATTCAGCCTGCCACGTCAACATCCGTACTGCATAGTCACTTACACAGTCAGCAGTCCGTACAGTACGGATACCCAGTCAGTAGATAGGCGAAGTTTTTGTGATGGTCACACGATCATCAAATTTAACACAGTGACTTGTTGACATCAGTGCCACATCAACATTTTTCAAAAATTTTGTAGGCCCCTCTCATTTGCATTTTTCATTTTGCAATTAAACTTCAAATGGCCATAACTTGCTCATTTTTGCTCCTTTTTTGGTGCAATTTTTTTTTAAATGGGCTAGAATTTCGTGCTCTTCATAGTGGTGAAGAAATTTTTTGATTTTGATGCATTATTTTTTAAGAAAATGCAATTTTTGGTGACTATACCTGAGTAATCCCAGTTTTTGCAACTTCAGAGGCTTCGTTTGGGGTCATACGACCTCCTTTTTAGGTGCCATTCTTTTTGAAAGTGCGTATTTTTTCATCTACTTTCACATGATTCTATCAGATTGATGCCATTGTAAGTAGAAATTGTACTTTCAGATTTTTGGCCATTTTTGGCTCTCTTGGTACTTGTATATTTGCTTGAATCTTAGTTAGATTCATTGCACTATTGATTGAAGTCTCTTTTATCTCATTAGGGAAGTTGTAAAATTTGCATCATAAGTCCACTTTGCCTTGTTTTGCAAGTGTCTCATTGTAATCACACTTATTATAAAGTGCCAAAATCATCACTTTGGGGGGGGGTTACTTTGATTGAGTGAATTTGGGGGGGTGTCTCTTATGATTTTGTGCTCTTGTGTTCCTTCCTTTTTGCTGCTATGGGTTCTTCTAAGTTTCCTCTCTTAACTCCACATAATTATGCTACTTGGAAAATTGATGCATGGAGTAAACTTATGGAAAAAGGACTCACTCATTACATTTGATGGAACTATTGTTGCTCCCGCTGATCCTAAGATTGATCCAGTTGGTCACTTGGATTGGCTCACTAAAAATATCATGGCAATTGGTACCTTAAGAAAGTATGTATCAAAGGATCTCATTTTTCATATTGAGAAGTGTACTCTAATCAAGGATGCTTGGCAAAAGTTTCAAGACTTGTATGGTCAAGTTGATGAGATTAGGGGATATCAAATTGATAGTGATCTCACCATGTTAGATCCCAAGAACTTTGATACTATACAAGATTATGTCACTAAGGCAAATGAGTTGAGGGCACAACTCAAAGATTGTGGCATTGATAAGAAGGATACTCAATTGATATTCAACTTGATAGGCAAACTTCCACAAGAATATGCAGCATTTGTTTCTAGTTTCCAAACCCATAGGATGACAATTGGTTCAAGCTACAAAATGCCTACATTTGATGCTTTCAATGAAATGTTGATGATGGAACAAACTAAGTTGATAAGCATGGGCATTCTTAAGGCTTCTAAGTCTCAAGCATTAGTGGCAAATCAAGGGAACAAAGGAAATCAAGGAAAGGACAACTCAAACAAGAAGAAATGGAAATCAAAGCCTAAGGAAAAAGCACCATCTTCTCCACAACAAGGAGATTCATCCTCTTCCAAGAGAGATAATTCACCAAAGAGGGAGAGACCTACTTGTGCTTATTGTAAAAAGATTGTTCATGAGGAGCATCCTTGCCATTCTAAGAAGATTGATGAGCTCACACATATCATCAAAAAGCATAACATTGATTTGCCTAAAGTCTACAAGAAGGATGATTCATCAACTTCCACTTCCTCACATTCAAAAGGAAAAGGGCAAGCATTCATGGCTTCTACAAGTGGGAAGACTCACTCTTTTGGAACAAGAAAAGGAAAAGCTCTTTGTGCTACTACCAGTCATGATTCAGAGAGATGGCTTCTATCTTTGTGCTACTACCAGCCATGATTCAGGGGCTTCTCATCATATGGCATCTTGGTAGTCTATGTTCTCTACATTTGAGCCTTGCACCATGCCACAGATTTTGATGGGAAATCATACATACATGGATGTGATTGGGAAAGGATCTATTGACATTGGGGATAACTCCTTCAATGATGTGTTGTGTGTACCCCAATTGACAAACAATCTCCTTTCTATCTATCAAATCACACATGGCACAACTAAGAGAGTTGTGGAGTTCACACCTCACTCAGGTTTCATTAGAGACTTGGAGACTAGAGCTATCATTGCGACTAGGGTGGTTGATCATGCATCTCGGTTATACTCCTTTTTAGATTTTGTTGATGATGATGATTCAACACATTATGATCACACTTCTTGTGATGGTTCAGATTTTGAGGAGAACTTTGGACACTTGAACATGGGGATTCTCACATGTGACCCCATTCTTGAGTCTTGTATTTCATCTCCTCATATTGATATCGCATCACCTATTGCATTTGATGATGCAGATAGTGCGACAGTTTTGCCTTCATGTGATTCAGTGTAGCAGGATATACATTGTCTTCCAGCTTCAGATTCATGTGATGATTACTTGACAGACATTGCAGGTTTGTTTGTGGAATCCTACATTGTAGATTTGGGAGACATCATTGATGACATTCATCTTCTCTTTGATGAAGGTGATCCTTCTTCAATTGTTGCAAGGGAACACTTTGACCCTCTTGTTCATTCTCTACATGATCATTCTTTCAAGGTTGACATGATTATGGATACTTATGTACAGTAGTTGGAGGAGGTCTCTTTATGTTTTGAGGAGACATGTGAGTCTTTGGGACATGTTCTACATCCATCTCCACTAGATCTTGGAGTGCCTTTTTTAGTAGTGTGGCATAGTTTACCACCTTTGGAGGGGGTATCTTTTAGCATCGACATGGGGACACTTGAGTAGTTTTTTAGAGATTCCTTTCATCATGAGTTTTCTTCATACATCTTCCCTTCATGATTGGGGAGACTTCATGGATACACCTTTGGTTTTGTTTCTTCCTAAGGGGAGGAATGTTTTTCGACGTTCATGGAGCAGTTTCTTCATACATCAAGCTTCTATCATTGGTGTAGATTCCACATTGAGGGGGGGATTTCTAGCTTCTCTTCTTCTCTCATATGGGGGGGACTTTTTCCTCACATGGGGTTTTGTCCTTCACATTCTTCTATGAGAGTTCTCTTGTATGTTTTCATCTCTCTTTTAGGGGAGGGTTTTTTCCCATTGGGTTTTTCTCTCTTTCCCCACTTTGTGAGAGATTTCATTGCATTGGTTTGCATGCATTTGCATTTGTACATGGGTACCTAACATGGCCTAGTAGTCGGGACCCATCTTGCATTGCTTAGTTGCATTGTAGACTTAAGTCCATTCCCCTAAGTTGCACTTAAGGGGGGGTGTTGGTGTAAATAATTATTCATCATGCATATTATTACACTTACTTAAGTTTACTTAGGAAATACATTTCATAGTAGTTTGGATATGAGACACTTGGGTGTTTGTGCCACATTGGGATAGTGTGTGTAGGAGAAATTCCACCTTTTATGGTGTTGATCTTATTACTACTTTATCATATCCACTTATTGTGGAGTGATAATTCCACCTTCGGTGGGTAATCCACCTCATGTGGACTATTATATTCTTTCTCCTACCTACCCACACCTATTTCCTACCTACCCTTGTTTCTTATTGAGCCACATGTCATGTTTGTGTGCTCACATATCCCTAGCCTTGCTTATATAAGCAAGCTCATCTACATTGTATGTAATGTTGAATCATGATTATTGATCATTTTCTATTGATGAGAATACAGGTTATTCTTGTCCTATATTATGTCTCTATTTTGTACATTTCATTGAGCTCTTGATCTTGGCAAAATCTCACAATTTGAAGAGAATTAAGTGGTTGGTAAGTGACACATAAAGAATATGAATAAGGGGAATAAGTTATTCAATGGGCAACTATTACCGAGTTAGAAAATGATGAGATCATGATGTTTAGATTGTTTTTATATCCTACATATGTTGTTGATTGTAAGGTTAATACTATACTATGTCACCGAGCAAAGAACCTAGTCGATAAACCCTAAGGTTATCGATATCGGTTAATGAAGGTGGAATGTCTACCAAGTTATGATAGCACACATTGGATGAATACAAGCATTATTTAATGAAGGACAATGATGAGCTAGATCTATGGCAAAGAAAGATCGGTAGGAAGATCTACAACGTAGACTGAACCACAATAACCTTGTTCAAGTTCCAAGAAAGGACTGCAAGTCTCGAGGCAAGGTAAAATATTTTTAGATCGAAAGATGCATTGTACCTAGTCAAGATTGAAGATCTGATGGCTAAGATTGATCATGGGAAATGTGATCAAAGAGATTAAGCGGTGAGAATTGTTTATAAATGAGAAATCATTGATGAACAATGTATGTGGGCAAGTGTAAGCACAAGGATGCTACATAGTGATTACCGAGCACAAAAGCTTGGATACCTGTTTGAATAATAGACTAAGGAGCCCAGCAGAAGACTAGATAAGTCTTATGACAAGATTGTTTTGAGCAAATAAGAATCTGCTTTAGCATTTTAGATATGAAGTTGCAGATATATTTACTATTATTGTTTATTCTGAATAACAGAGAAATCTCTTAACCGAGTGGACTTAACAGTCTTATTTGTAAACCATCTAGCAAGGTAACATTCTAAATGAGTGTTTGAAATCCTTTTAGAAGGTCACTTCTAACAAAGTGAAGATCCTAATAGATCCGAGGGAAATCCCTTAACTGGGTCACATCTAGTAATGTGTTTGTAATCTTTAACAGGATTTGCTTTTAACCGAGCATACTCTAGAAGAGTATATTTCTTAGTGGGTCTGAAATCCCACAGTCATTTTTCCCTATTTTGGTTTCCATGTTAAATCTGGTGTTATGAGTTTCATGATGATTATATGTTTATGAGTTTGCATGTTTTAGTAGTTTTTGGTTATATTGCTGAAGTATATATTACCAAGGTTGAATTTGTTGATTTTATGGAAGTTTAAGTATGTATGATTCACCCCCCCCTCTCATCTTGTTAGCTATTGGCATCATCTCTTTACATCAAGTATTAGAACTATCAATTGGTATCAGAGCTAAGGACTCCGGGAGAAAAGTTTAAAAGTACTTGAGGCAAGGATCTGAAGATTTATAAAAGAGATGCACCAAAGCTGAACAAGTCAAGTTTCTCCACATGGTAGAAAAGGATGAAGCTGCATCTATCAGGAATTGGAGAATATGCAACATATTATATGGAGAATGATTACATTGCACCAAGCACCAACCCAATTACCTTGGAAGAGATAAAGGCAAAGCAAGAATATATTCAAGCAATGATTGAAATAACATCAGCATTGACTGACTCAGAGTTTAATGACCTAGAAGGCTGTAATGATGCAAAAGCAATGTGGACTAAGCTCATATCTATTTATGGTGGTGATGAACATGTTCAAAGAGAAAAAGTAGATAGTCTAAGAGGACAACTTGAATCCATGAGAATGAATGAAGGTGAGAACATAACCCAATACAATACAAGGTTAAAGGAGACTGTAAATCAAATTAAAGGAGCAGGAGGAACTATTGAAGAAAAGAATATAACAAGTTGTTGAGAACCCTTCTACCTACTTATGCTATTTGAGTCTCTGCAATCAATGAATTAAGGTCTGTACCTAACATGCCAGTTTCTCTGGATGCTACTATTGGTAAGCTACATGCATTTGAGTTAGGTAATTTTGATAATAGTGGATCTTTGGTAAATAAAGTTGAATCTACATTCAGTTCTTTTCATCTTGATGAATTTGATGATTACAATGATAGAATGAGTAAGTACTCTAAAGAGGATCATAGTGGATCAAGTGAAAGATTTTGCAAGAACATGGAAAAAGTGCACAAACTATATGAGGAAATCAAGAACTAAGAAGAGTTTGAAGCATTATTAGCTAGAACGTTACCGAGAGGCAAAGGTAAGTATAACGGAAAGCTACCTTTGAAATGTTTCAATTGTGATAAAATAGGACATATGTCTTCTAACTATCTTGACAGAGAATCTAGTGAAAAGAGAGATTACCGAGAAGACAAACAGAAAGACAACCAATACAAAGGACACTGAGACTTCAGAAGGAAAGGTAGAAAGACATGCTTAATAGCTAATGAGGAATCCAACGATGACAAATCTAATGAAACTGATACTAAGGATGTTGTTTATGTGGCTATTAAAGATGGATCTGATGAAGAAAGGTAAGAAGAGAAAGCCCTAGTATCTCACATAAATAATAATGATTCTTGGATCATAGATAGTGGATTCTCACATCACATGACAAGTGATAAACACAAGTTTGTTAAATTAAAAGACTATGATGGAGGCTATGTAAGATTTGGTAATGATGCACCATGTCCGATGAAAGGTAAAGGATCTATAACACTTCTTGACAATGCTAAATGTGATGATGTATACTGGGTTGAAGGATTGAAATACAATTTGTTGAGTGTAGCATAGCTAAACAATATAGGTTACCGAATAGAATTTTAGAAAGGAATTGTCAAAGTTCATGACAAGCATGGAAAGTTAGCTACTATCGGAACACAAACAAAAGGTAATACATTTCATCTTGACTCAACTCAGAAAAAGTGTCTTTATGCAAAGATAGATGATACCTGGTTATGGCATAAAAGGTTTTGTCATGTAAATTTTGATAATTTGATCAAAATAAGTATGAAGCACCATGTAAGAGGTCTACCGAGTCTTGAAAAACCTGAGAATGCTATATGCCGAGGATGCTAGATGGGTAAGATGACAAGATCAAGATTTACAAGTAAGTCTTACACTTCTAAAGGAATTTTAGATCTAGTCCATACTAATCTTTGTGGTCCTAAGAAAGTTAAAAGTTATTATGGTGATAAGTATTTCATATTATTTGTGGATGACTACTCAAGGATGATGTCAGTCATGTTTTTAAAAGAAAAATCAGAAGCTTTTCAAATGTTCAAATGGTACAAGGAAAGAGTTGAAAATGAAATAGGAAGACAACTGAAATGTCTTAGATTTGATAGAGGAGGAGAGTTAACTTTTGATGAATTTAACTTATTTTGCAATGATCATGGTATAAAAAGGCAAGTTTCTGCACTGAGAACACCTTAGCAAAATGGGATAGCCGAGAGAAGAAACAAATCAATTGTGGATTGTGCTAGAAACCTGATGATAGAAAAGAGGGTACCTCAAATATTTTTGGAGAGAAACAATCAGCACTGTAGTTTACACCCTGAACCGAGTTCAACTGAAGAAAGGAACTATGAAGACACCATATGAGATCTGGTATGATAAGAAACCTAATGTAAGTTACTTTTAAATCTTTGGAAGTAGATGCTATGTTCACAAAGATGACAGGAATGGAAAGTTTGATTAGAAAAGTGAAGAAGGAACATTTCTTGGTTATTCCTCTAGAAGTAAAGCATTTAAATGTCTGATCAAATAATCTAATAGAATAGTATAAAGTGCAAATGTGAAAATTGATGAATTTTCAAAAAGAAATGATGAAGGAAATTCCAAAGAACTAGAAGATTATGAAGAATTTGTTTATGGTCAACTGAGAAGTTCTACCAAGAAAGCTGCTAAAGAAAATGAAGATAATGTCCAGTTACCGAGTGATGAAGAAGATCATATAGAACCTACCAAGCCTATATTAGCCAAGTATGTCAGAAGACATCATGCATCAAGTCTGATTATAGGAGATAAGGATGATCCATTGATGACAAGGAACAAACTAAGACAGAACACATGTCTGATTTCTGAATTTGAACCGAGAATAGTAAAAGAGGCATTTAACAATGAAGATTGGGTAAAAGCTATGACAGAAGAGATTGATCAAATGAAGAAGAATGACACATGGACACTGATTCCAAGACCAAAGGACAAAAATGTAATCGATACAAAGTGGATTTTTAGAAACAAGCTAAATGAAAAAGGTGAGGTCATTCGTAACAAAGCAAGACTAGTTTACAAAGGTTATGCTCAAGAAGAAGGAATAGATTATGGTGAGACCTTTGCACCTATGGCTAGACTTGAGGAGTAAGAACATTGTCGGCATATCCTAATTTCAAAAATTTCAAGGTATATCAAATGGATGTTAAATCTGCATTTTTGAATAGTATACTAGAAGAAGAAGTTTACATTGAACAACCTGAAGGATTTGTTGAAGACAAGAATAAAGATCAGGTATGTAAACTAAAAAAAGATTTATATGGTCTGAAGCAAGCACCTAGAGCATGGTATGAGAGATTACACTCTTACTTGATCAAGATTGGTTTTATAAGGACTAGTGAAAACAACAACATGTACATGGAAAATGATGAAAACAATGGTATACTGATCTCAGCCATATTTGTTGATGATATTTTTTTTTGTGGTAATGACTCCTTATGCAAGAACTTTGGAAATGAAATGAGCAAAGAATTTGAGATGTCATTAATCAATGAGATAAAGTACTTTATAGGTTTATAGATATTGTAAATGAAAGATGAGATTTTTATTACTCAATCCAAATACATAAAGGAAATCTTGAAGAAATTTGGAATGGAGGATTCTAAACCAGTAAGTACTCCTATGGCTACTAACTATAAATTATCAAAGAATGATGAATCTGCATCTATTGATGAGACACTTTACTGATCTATGATTGGGAGGTTGCAATATGTTGTGCATAGTAGACTGGATATAGCACATGTAGTAGGTATTGTTGCAAGATTCTCTATAGATCCCAAGGAAACCCATATGACAACAATCAAGATAATTTTTAGATACTTGAGAGGCACTGTAGATTATGGCTTAGTATATGAAAAGAGAAATTATTTTGATTTAAAAGTTTATACTGATGCTGATTGGGCAGGCAACATTGATGACATGAAAAGCACAAGTGGTGGAGCTTTCTTTTTAGGAGAAAGACTAGTAAGCTGGCTTAGCAAGAAACAAGGATGTATTTCACAGTCAACAATAGAAGTTGAATATGTTGTTGCAGCATTGAATTGCACAAACATAGCATGGATCAAACAACTGTTGGAAGGTATAAATGAAAAAGTTACCGAGCCGGTAACTATATTCTATGATAATACTAGTGCCATTAACATTTCAAAAAACCCAGTGATGCACTCTAAGACAAAGAATATATCTATAAAGTATCATTATCTTAGAGAAGAAGCTCAAAAGAAGAAAGTTGTGCTAGAATATATAAGTTCAAAGGAGCAAATTGCAGACATCTTCACAAAGCCACTGCCAAGGGACACTTTTGAGTATCTCAGAAGCAAGTTAGGGGTCCTACCCCTATCTTCTACTCACTGACTGACTTCGGTGAAAGCATCAATTCGATGAATCTATAGAATATTATGTGTGGTTTGATGCTGATTTACACTTTAGGAGGTCACCTAAAGTTGTGCGGGAAATAATGAATAGAGGCAAGTTGCTCTGACTGAGACTAAGATGACACAACAAGGCAAATCACTTCATAGAGGAAGAAATCATGATTTAGTTCTCTTACTTTTTAGCATTGTTGTCAAAGGGGGAGAAGATTAAATGGTAAAAATCCTAAATGAAGAAGATAATAGAAGACTAATGACAGTGGGAGAAGATTACTAAAGGGAGAAGACTTTCAGAAGAAGTCTATAGCTCAAGGATAACAGAAGAATTCTAACAGTAATCTGAGTCTAAATCAATTTGAATATTTTGTTGGCATTACCATTTAATTGTTGGTTTTGCCATCAATGCCAAAGGGGGAGATTGTTGGCATTTTTACTAGAAAGATAGATTGTTGATATTCATTAAGGATATTAAGAAGGTTGTTGAAGACTATTTGATATAACTGAAAAAGGATGATAACTATCCTTATAACATTATTTTGTCATTAATGTCAAGAAATTGATTTTCTGATTTAGTATGATGTTACCATATCTTAAGGAGATTGATTTGAAGAGAATTAACTGGTTGGTAAGTGACATGGAAAGAATATGAATAAGGGGAATAAGTTTACTCAATGGGCAACTATTACCAAGTTAGACAATGATGAGATCATGATGTTTAGATTGTTTTGATATCCTACTTTTGTTGTTGATTGTAAGGTTAATACTATACTATGTCACCAAGCAAAGAACCTAGTCAGTAAACGCTAAGGAACCTAGTCGGTAAACCCTAAGGTTATCAATATTAGTTAATGAAAGTGGAATGTCTACCGAGTAAAGTTTAGTATTTATCGAGTTGCAACTGAGTTATGATAGAGCGCATTGGATGAATACAAGCATTATTTAATGAAGGACAATGATGAGCTGGATATGTATAAATGATCGGAATGCCACACATGAAGTTTGCTAAAGGATCTATGCCAAAGAAAGATCGATAGGAAGATCTACAATGCAAATTGAACCGCAATAACCTTGTTCAAGTTCCAAGAAAGGATTGCAAGTCCCAAGGCAAGGTAAAACATTTTTAGATCGAAAGATGCATTGAACCTAGTCAAGATTGAAGATCTGATGGCTAAGATTGATCATGGGAAATGTGATCAAATAGATTAAGCAGTGAGAATTGTTTATAAATAGGAAATCATTGATGAACAATGTGTGTGGGCAAGTTTAAGCATAGGGATGCTACATAGTGATTACCAAGCACAAAAGCTTGGATACCTATTTGAATAACAGAGTAAGGAGCCTAGTAGAAGACTAGATAAGTCTTATGACAAGATTGTTTTGAGCAAATAAGAATCTGCTTTAGCATTTTAGATGTGAAGTTGTAGATATATTTACTACTATTGTTTATTCTGAATAACAGAGAAATCTCTTAACCGAGTGGACTTAACAGTCTTATTTGTAAACCCTCTAGTAAGGTAACATTCTAAATGAGTGTTTGAAATCCTTTCACAAGGTCACTTCTAACAAAGTGAAGATCCTAAAAGATCTCAGGGAAATCCCTTAACCGGGTCACATCTAGCAATGTGTTTGTAATCTTTAACATGATTTTCTTTTAACCAAACATACTCTAGAAGAGTATATTTCTTAGTGGGTCTGAAATCCCATAGTGGTTTTTCCCTATTTGGGTTTCCACGTTAAATCTGGTGTTATGAGTTTCATGATGATTATATGTTTATGAGTTTGCATGTTTTAGCAGTTTTTGGTTATATTGCTGAAGTATATATTACCAAGGTTGAATCTATTGATTTTATGGAAGTTTAAGTTTGTATGATTCACCCCCCCCCATCTTGTTAGCTATTGGCATCAGGTCTTTACATCAAGTATCAGAACTATCAGTAGGTTGTCTTATCGGTTTTCTATGATCATGATTATTTGCAGTACCAGAGCTTTCACCAACTTCAAAGCGTATCACCATTAGGTTTCTAATTCTTCAACATGTCAACAAGTTCTTCTGAAATTTTCTTGAATTTCTCCTTGTGTTGATTTGTAGCAGTCAGTTTGTTCTCCAAAATTCCTTTCTATCTCATGAGCTCAGTTCTGTCGTTTTGTGTATGCATCAAATCTATCTTCAACATATCATTTTCATGATTAAGTCTTATGTTTTCATTTCCAGCATCATTTAGTCTTCTAACCAATTCTTCTTCATTCTTATTTTTGTCTTCAATTTCTTTACAAAACCTCATAGTCATATCTCACATCTCATTCTTTATTGTATTGATTTCTTGTCTTAGCTTGTTTACCAAATCATTTAGAGTTTCATTTTCATCTTCATCATTCTGTATCTTTTCACAAAATTCTCTCCTCTTGTTCCTTGCAATAAAAAAATTCTCTTGAAGTGCTTGAATAATATCCTGAGAAGCCTTCAGATCATCTTCAAGTTTGATATTCTTCTAACCTCTAATAAACTTATGATAAAACATCATAACCAATGTCTCAGAGATAATGCATGAAATGAAAAATAAACATGAAAATCACATGAAAGACATTCCACATTAACACCATAAGTTTTTGACATGGAAACCCAAATAGGGAAAAACCATGGCAGGAGTTGGCACCCTCAAATATTTGTGCTCTTTTGAAGTACGCCTTGTTAGGAGGTTAAAATACGTCAGGTAAGGAGCATACCCTGTTAGGAGTCACTTGGTAAGGGGATTTTCCTAGTTCACAGTTAAGAGCTTGATGATCTATTAGGATAAACCTCACGAGAGGATTTAACACTCTTTTGAGAGCTTCCCTATTAGGGGACATCAATGTTTAAGGCATGTTAGGACCTACCTATTTAAGGGATTTAAATTGTTGCAACTGTTAGAGAACAACAATAAGAAAATGATTTGTTTACTTGCACTTCTCTTCTTGCTTGATCATATCCAATTATACACAACACTCTGCAACTCTCAAGAAGATCTCACACTTCACTTGGATGGCTTAACACACTCTCTAAGACCAATCACATAATAAACATCAATTGTGTCATCCTAAATAGCCATCTCAACTAGGTCGGCCACAAAACCCATAATTACATCTTGAATTTACAATTCAAATCATAAGAGATCATCACAGATTGAAATAAAAATCATTACAACAAATTACAATGCAATATCAACCATTGGTTGATCATAACCTATCATGAAAAATTTGATCTATACCGAAGTCAAACCCTCAAAACACTCTACCAGGCATTTTGCTGATTCCCAACAAAATCTTCCTTCAATAATTCCAAAACAACAATTAAATCTTTCACATGGGTTGTGTCGTGTTACCAAATTCATGTAGACTCATCGTTAATCGCCGTCATAATAGAAATCATTACTAGCTTGATGATTTCTTCACCGGTCTTAAACCATACTAAAACCTTAGCAAAACTTCATCAAAAATTTGAAACACGCCTTGCGGTAATCTCCACAAGTTCCGGTTCCAATCATATACACCTTTCCATGATACAAGTTCAGCATCCAAACCGTAAATAACCAATCATCATGGATCGACCACTCCAATCGAAACAACTCTTCTTTACCAATTAATGTCCTATTTCATAGACTTTAGCTCTCTACCAGTAAACCATATCCTCCAGTAAACCAAATCACTTAGATGAAAAAACATTAGGAACATCAGTTGCCAATCAATGACAAAACAAATAATTGATCATGTAATCTATTCATAGAATCTCAATATCTTCATCAAAAATAGAACTCAATCCTTTACCGGTGCAGCCATTAGACTTAAACTACATCACCTCATCTGCATCAGCTATGCCAAATGCCAATAGTAGGATCCAGGTGGCTAACATGTAGTGGTGAAGAGTGCATCAGTGAGGTGGTTGCCGAATAAGTCTACATTAAATGTCAACTATGGAAATCATAGAGAATTTGTACAGGATTGTGGTTCAAAGAAGTTCAAAGGACATCCTTGGTGAGTTGATCAAAGCAAGAGATCTGATTATCTTATTGACCTGGAGAAGGAAAGTGCTAGACCATTTAATGCAATTAACAAAACCAGGGCCAATGTTCAGTAAAAATAGTAAATATGTATTGGAAGAAAATATTTGACAGTGCAATCTAATTTGTTAAAGGTTGTGAATCTCAAAGATGAGATCAGATTTGATCTGATAAGGATTGGGTTGGTGAAGAATACCCTAAGGTGAAAAATTTGAGTTTCTGTGTTGGCGAGAAACCTCGAGTATAAATATGCAGACAGAAGATCAAAGTTGTTGATGCCAGTAGCTGAAGAAGAGTGTGTTTGAGTGATCAGAGAGGTGAACAGATTGAGTGAGATAAAAAAGATTCAAGTGAATAATTATTTGAATCAAAACTAACAGGAGAGGTAGAATCGGTAAGAGGGGTTTAACCGGTGATCTTTCATAGAGTTGACAACCAAGTAAACCGGCAATGTTTGAACTAGTGAGATGACATCATAGAGAAAGAAAGTGTTGTGTGAGGATTTGAGGAAACCAGGAAAGGCAGAGGTTGACCAATAAGGGATTAGAGTGAGTGAATAGTGAACCAGTAGCAAAAGAAGCAATGAGACAGAATAACCAGTGGAGTGTATTCATTGGAGGTGTTACAAAATCTAATTGTACCAAGGTTCTTTTATCGTAATAAGCTTCATTTCATTATATATTACTGAGTTGGTGCTCGGTGTAGGGGTTGGTTCTCCTTTGGTTTGGTTCCCATAAACTATTAGGGGTTGGTTCCCTAAATCAGTAGGGGTTGGTGTTCCTTGGGTTGGTGCCCTAAATCTTTGTAATATTGTTGTTTCATTCCGAGGCTGGATTGGAGTAGTAGACTCCAACAACATTTCTCACTGAGGTTTTTCTGTAATTGGGTATTTCTTGTACATCTAGTGTTGTGTGATGCATTCTTTATGTGTATTTGATTACTAGTATTTTCATTACTTTACTGGTTGCACACACATAGTTGGAAATTGTTTAAAATCACTGATTCACCCCCCCCTCTTAGAGACACTTTGTGTTCTATAATTGGTTGCTCATAGCCTTAGGTTCTCTATTGGTCAGAGCTTTCTCTAGCCCAGGTAGATTCTGGTCTAAGAACAAAATGGCAAGAAATGAGTCCTCATCCTCTAAATCCCCCATGTTTGATGGAACCTGTTGGCAATATTGCATTATAATAGACAATGAAAGATTGTTGGCATTTCTTAAGGATATTGAGAAGGTTGTTGATGATTATGGATATGACTAATTAAAGATGTTTTACTATTTTGATATTGATGTCAAGAAATTGATTTTCTAATTCAGTATGATGTTGCCATACCTTGAGAAGTATGATATGAATATTATAAAGATATCAGTAAAAGACACAGGAAAGAATATGATGAATAAGGGGATGAATAAGGTATTCAATGGGAAACTACTACCGAGTCAGACAATGATGAGATCATGATGTTTTAGATTGTTTTAACATCATACATATGTTGTAAATTGTAAAGGTTAATACTATACTATGTTATCAAGCAAAGAACCTAGTCGGTAAACCCTAAGGTTATCGCTATCGGTTAATGAAGGCAAAATTTCTACCGAGTGGAGTTTAGTATTCACTAAGTTGTTACCGAGTTGTAACTGAGCTATAACATAATGCATTAAATATTTATATGTGGTATTTAATGAAGGACGCTAATGAGCTGGAGTGGATCAAATGATTGGTGAGCCATGGAAGAAGTTTGTTAACGAATCTAAGGCAATGGAAAGTCAGCATGAAGATCTACAGCTCAAATTGAACTGCAATACCCTAGCACAAGTTCCAAGACTATTATGCAAGTTCCAAGGTGGGGTAAAAAATTTTCAGATCGAAAGATGCATTGAACCTGGACAAGATTGAAGATCTGATGGCTATGATTGATCATGGGAAATGTGATCAGGGAGATTAAGCAGTTACCTAATTGTTTATAAATAGGAAACTATTGATAAACAATGCATGTGGGCAAGTGTATGCATAGGGATGATACATAGTGATTACCAAGCACAAAAGCTTGAAGACCTATTAGAATAACAGAGTATAGAAGCCCAACAGATATACAAGATTAGTTCTATGTCTAGATTGTATTGAACAAATAGGAATCTGCTTTAGCATTTTACATGTGAAGTTGCAGATAGATTTTTATTACTGTTATTTTGTGAAAGTGAAAGAAAATCTCTTAACCGAGTGGACTTAACAGTCTTATATGTAAACCCTCTAGCAAGGTGACATTCTAATTGAGTGTTTGAAATCCTTTAACAATGTCACTTCTAACAAAGTGAAGATCCTAACAGATCTAAGGGAAATCCCTTAACTAGGTCACATCTAGCAATGTGTTTGTAATCTTTAATAGGATTTTCTTTTAACCGAGCATACTCTAGAAGAGTATATTTCTTAGTGGGTCCAAAATCCCATGGTGGTATTTCCCTATTTGGGTTTCCACATTAAATCTGGTGTTATGGGGTTTATATTGTTCATATGCTTTTGAGTTTGCATGTTTAACAGTTTTGGTTATATTACTGATATATATGTTACCGAGGTTGAATTTGATGTTTTTTTGGATGATTAAGTTTGTATGATTCACCCCCCCTCTCTCATCTTGTTGGCTATTGGATTTGTACTTATATTAACTATCAGAACTATCAATTGGTATCAGAGCTTTGGACTTCAGAAGGAAAGTTTAAAGGCACTTGAGTTAAAGATCTAAAGATGTATAAGAGGGATGCACCGAAGCTGAACAAGTCAAGTTTCTCTACATGGTAGAAAAGGATGAAGCTACATCTGGAGTTGGAGAATATGATGTATACTATCTAGAGAATGATTTTGTTACACCGAGCACCTATCCATTGACTATGGAAGAGATAAAGGTGAAGCAAGAACATATTCAAGCAATAATTGAGATAACATCTGCATTGACTGATTAAGAGTTTAATGATCTAGAAGGCTGCAATGATGCAAAGGCAATGTGGGATAAGCTCATATCAATATATGGAGGAGATGAACATGTTCAAAGAGAAAAAGTAGATAGCCTGAGAGGACAACTTGAATCTATGACGATGAATGAAGGTGAGAACATAACTCAGTACAGTACAAGACTAAAGTATATTGTCAATCAAATCAAAGGAGCAAGTGGAACTATTGAAGAAAAGGATATAAGAAGTAAGTTATTGAGAACCCTTCTACCAACTTATGCAATCCATGTTTCTGCAATCAATGAATTGAGGTCTGTACCTAATATGCCAGTTTCTTTGGATGCTACTATTGGCAAGCTACATGCATTTGAGTTAAGTAATTTTGATAACAATGGATCTTTGGTAAATAAAGTTGAATCTGCATTTAGTTCTTTTCATCTTGATGAATCTAATGATTACAATGAAAGAAAGTATACGTACTTTGAAGGATATCACAGTGGAGCAAGTGAAAGATTTCAGAAGAACATGGAAGAAGTACACAAACTATATGAGGAAATCAGAAAGCAAGAAGAGTTTGAAGCACTATTAGCCAAAAGGTTATCGAGAGGCAAAGGTAAGTATAAAGGAAAACTACCTTTGAAATGTTTCAATAGTGATAAGATAGGACATATGGCTTCTAACTATCCTGACAAAAATTTTACTGAAAAGAGAGATTACTGAGATGACAAACAGAAAGATAATCATTATAGAGGACACTGACACTTCAGAAGAAGAGATAGAAAGACATGCTTAATAGTTGATGAGGAATCTAACGATGATAAATCAAGTGAGACTGATATAGAGGAAGTAGTTTATGTGGCTATCAAGGATGGCTCAAATGAAGAAAGGTGTGAAGAAAAAACCCTAATATCTCACATAAATACTAATGATTCTTGGATTATAGATAGTGGATGCTCACATCATATGACAGGAGATAAACACAAGTTTGTTATGTTACAAGATTATGATGGAGGCTATGTTAGATTTGGTAATGATGCACCATGTCTGGTAGGAGATAAAGGATCTATAACACTTCTTGATAATGCAAGATGCAATGATGTTTATTGGGTTGAAGGTTTGAAATACAATTTGTTGAGTGTAGCATAGCTAAACAACACAGGTTACCAAATAGAATTTCAGAAAGGAATTGTCAAAGTTCATGACAAGAATGGAAAGTTAGCTGCTACCGGGACACAAACAAAAGGTAATACATTTCACCTTGACTCAACTCAAAATAAGTGTTTGCATGCAAAGATTAATGATACCTGGCTATGGCATAAAAGGTTTCGTCATATAAATTTTGATAATCTGATCAAAATAAGTAAGAAGCATAGAGTAAGAGGTCTACCGAGTCTTTAAAAACCTAAGAATGCTATGTGCCGAGGATGCCAGATGGGTAAGATGACAAGATCAAGCTTTACAAGTAAGTCTTACACTTCTAAGGGAATTAGTACACACTGATCTTTGTGGTCCTATGAAAATTCAAAGATATTATGGTGATAAGTATTTCATATTATTTGTGGATGACTATTCAAGGATGATGTTAGTAATGTTTTTAAAGGAAAAATCAGAAGCTTTTCAAATGTTTAAATGGTACAAGGCAAGAGTTGAAAATGAAATGGGAAGAGAACTGAAATGTCTTAGATTAGATAGAGGAGGAGAGTTCACATCTGATGAATTCAACTTATTCTGCAATGATCATGGTATTAAAAGACAAGTCTCTGCACCAAGAACTCCATAGCAGAATGGAATAGCTGAGAGAAGAAACAGATCTATTGTGGATTGTGCTAGAACACTGATGATTGAAAAGAAGGTGCCACAAACATTTTGGAGAGAAGTAATAAGCACAACTATTTACACCTTGAACCAAGTTCAATTGAAGAAAGGTACTTTGAAGACACCATATGAAATCTGGTATGATAAAAAACCTAATGTTAGTTATTTTAAAATCTTTGGAAGTAGATGCTATGTTCATAAAGATGATAGAAATGGAAAGTATGATCAGAAAAGTGAAGAAGGAACATTTCTAGGTTATTCTTCCAGAAGCAAAGCATTTAAATGTCTGATCAAATCATCTAACAAAATAGTAGAAAGTGCAAATGTGAAAATTGATGAATTTGCAGAAAGAAATGATGAAGGAAATTCCAAGGAACCAGAAGACTATGATGAATTTGTCTATGTTCAACCAAGAAGTCCTACCGAGAAGACTGTTAAAGAAAATGAAGAGAATATCCACTTACTGAGTGATGAAGAAGATCATACAGAGCCTACCAAGCCTGTATTAGCCAAGTATGTCAGAATAAATCATGCACCAAGTCAGATTATAGGAGATAAGGATGATCCAGTGATGACAAGGAACAAACTGAGACAGAACACATGTTTGATATCTGAATTTGAACTGAGAATAGTGAAAGAGGCATTTAACAGTGAAGATTGGGTAAATGCTATGACATAAGAGATTGATCAAATCAAGAAGAATGACACATGGACACTAATCCCAAGACTGAAGGACAAAAATGTAATTGGTACAAAGTGGATATTTAGAAACAAGCTAAATGAAAAAGGAGAAGTCATTCGAAACAAAGCAAGACTAGTTTGCAAAGGTTATGCTCAAGAAGAAGGAATTGATTATGGTGAAACTTTTACACCTGTTGCTAGACTTGAAGAAGTAAGAACATTGTTGGCCTATGCTGCTTTCAAGAACTTCAAGGTATATCAAATGGTTGTCAAATCTGCATTTCTAAATGGAATATTAGAAGAAGAAGTTTCCATTGAACAACTTGAAGGATTTGTTGAAGACAATAATAAAGATCAAGTATGTAAATTGAACAAATCTTTATATGGTTTGAAACAAGCAGCAAGAGAATGGTATGAAAGATTGCACTCTTATTTGATTAAGATTGGTTTTATAAGGACAAGTCAAAACAACAACATGTACATGAAGAATGATGAAAATGGAATACTGATCACAGCCATATTTGTTGATGATATTATATTTTGTGGAAATGACTCTTTATGAAAGAAATTTGGAAATGAAATGAGCAAAGAATTTGAGATGTCATTAATTAGTGAGATAAAGTATTTTATAGGTTTACAGATACTGCAAATGAAAAATGAGATTTTCATTACTCAATCCAAGTACATAAAGGAAATCTTGAAGAAATTTGGAATGGAGGATTCAAAACTAGTAAGTACTCCTATGACTACCAACTATAAATTATCAAAGAATGATGAATCTGCATCTGTTGATGAGACACTCTACCAATCCATGATTGGAAAACTATAATATGTTGTTCATAGCAGACCAGACATAGCACATGTAGTAGGTATAGTTGCAAGATTCTCTGCAGATCCTAAGGAAACACACATGACAACAATCAAAAGAATTTTTAGATACTTGAAAGGCACAGAGGATTATGGCTTAGTATATCAGAAAGAAAATGATTTTGATTTAAAATTTTATACTGATGCTGATTGGGCAGGCAACATTGATGATAGAAAAAATAGAAGTGGAGGAGCTTTCTTTTGAGGAGAAAGACTAGTGAGTTGGCCTAGCAAAAAACAAGGATGTGTTTCATAGTCAACAACAGAAGCTGAACACGTTGCTGTAGCATTGAATTGTACCAACATTGCATGGATCAAACAACTGTTGGAAGGTATAAATGAGAAAGTTACCGAGCCAGTAACTATATTCTGTGACAATACTAGTGCCATTAATATTTCAAAGAATCTTGTTATGCACTCTAAGACAAAGTACATATCTATCAAATATCATTATCTTAGAGAAGAAGCTCAAGAGAAGAAAGTGGTGTTGGAGTATGTTAGCACAAAGGAGCAAATAGCAGATATCTTCACCAAACCACTACCAAGGGACACTTTTGAATATCTTAGAAGTAAGTTAGGGGTCTTACCCCTATCTTCTACTCACTGACCGAGTTCAGTGAAAGCATCAATACAATGACTCTATTGAATATCTTTTGGGAGTTGATGTTGAGTTGTACACTTTAGGATGTTTTCTAAAAGTGTACAAGAATTAATATAGGAATTATACAGGGAACAAGAATTGAAGACAAATGCTCTAACTGAGACTCAGTTGATACACAATAGTAGGAAATCACTTCTTATAGAAAGAAATTATGTTTTAGTTCTTTATTTTTTTTTGGCATTGTTGTCAAAGGGGGAGAAGACTACTATAAAGGAGAGAAGACTAATAGAAGACCTATCAGGGGAGAAGACTAAGAGAAAATTGAGCAGACTACAGATTGGGAAGAAGACTGAAGAAATGAGGAGAAGTCTAATGTATGGGGGAGAGCATTTCAGCATTTCAGAATCACAGCAATCCGAATCTATTAAGGTCAAATCAATTGGTTTTGCCATCAATGCCAAAGGGGGAGATTATTGGCAATATTGCATTATAACAGACAATGAAAGATTGTTGGCATTTCTTAAGGATATTGAGAAGGTTGTTGATGATTATGGATATAACTGATTAAAGATGTTTTACTATCTTGATATTATTATTTTGTCATAGATGTCAAGAAATTGATTTTCTAATTCAGTATGATGTTGCTATATCTTGAGAAGTATGATATGAAGATTATAAAGATGTCGGTAAAAGACACAGGAAAGAATATGATGAATAAGGGGATGAATAAGGTATTCAATGGGCAACTACTACTGAGTCAAACAATGATGAGATCATGATGTTTTAGATTGTTTTAACATCATACATATGTTGTAAATTGTAAAGGTTAATACTATACTATGTTATCAAGCAAAGAACCTAGTCGGTAAACCCTAAGGTTATCGCTTTTAGTTAATGAAGGCAGAATGTCTACCAAGTGGAGTTTAGTATTCACCAAGTTGTTACCAAGTTGTAACCGAGCTATAACAGAATGCATTAAATGTTTACATGCGGTATTTAATGAAGGAAGCTGATGAGCTGGAGCAGATCAAATGATTGGTGAGTCGTGGAAGAAGTTTGTTAATGAATCTAAGGCAATGGAAAGTCGACATGAAGATCTACAACTTAGATTAAACGACAATACCCTGGCACAAGTTCCAAGACTATTATGCAAGTTCCAAGGTGGGGTATAATGTTTTCAAATCAAAAGATGCATTGAACCTGGACAAGATTGAAGATCTGATGGCTATGATTGATCATGGGAAATGTGATCAAGGAGATTAAGTGGTTACCTAATTGTTTATGAATAGGAAACTATTGATAAACAATGCATGCGGGCAAGTGTATGCATAGGGATGCTACATAGTGATTACCGAGCATAGAAGCTTGAAGACCTATTAGAATAATAGAGTATAGAAGCCCAGTAGATAGACAAGATTAGTTCTATGTCTAGATTGTATTGAACAAATAGGAATCCGCTTTAGCATTTTAGATGTGAAGTTGCAAATAGATTTTTATTACTCTTATTTTGTGAAAGTGATATAAAATCTCTTAACTGAGTGGACTTAATAGTCTTATATGTAAACCCTCTAGCAAGGTGACATTCTGATTGAGTGTTTGAAATCCTTTAACAAGGTCACTTCTAACAAAGTGAAGATCCTAACAAATCTGAGGGAAATCTCTTAACCGGGCCACATCTAGAAATGTGTTTGAAATTTTTAACAGGATTTTCTTTTAACCGAGAATACTATAGAAGAGTATATTTCTTAGTGGGTCCGAAATCCCACAGTGGTTTTTCCCTATTTGGGTTTCCACATTAAATATGGTGTTATGAGGTTTATATTGTTCATATGCTTTTGATTTTGCATGTTTAATAGTTTTGGTTATATTACTGATATATATGTTACCGAGGTTGAATCTGATATTTTTTTGGATGATTAAGTTTGTATGATTCACCCCGCCCCCTCTCATCTTGTTGGCTATTGGATCTGTACTTATATCAAGTATCAGAACTATCAGAACCAACTATGCCTTTTGGAGTAGAAGAATGGAAACCTATCTATCCTCACTAGGTTTTGATGTTTGGATGTTTGTAAAGAATGGCTATATTGTCCCTAGTGTTGCTCCCATAGATCCAGATGCTAAGAAGGAGTTTGAAAACTATGAAAAAGATAAACATGCTATTCTTAGTGGGTTGTTAGATAATGAGTTTGTCAAGGTTATGTACTGGTCATCTACCAGGGAGACTTAGGATAAGATGTAGAGATTAATTGAAGGAGATGTCAAGGTCAAGGAGGCCAAGCTACAAACACTAAGAGGTTAGCTTGAAGGCTTGGAGATGAAAGATGAAGAAAAGATTTGTTAGGTCCTGGAGACAATAGAGAGGGGGGGTGAATCAGTCGTCCAATAAATTCAACCAAAATTAACTTAACCAAAACTTAATGCTTAATACCGGTAAACCAAACTTTATGCTGGTAGACAGTCTTAACAGTTAATTGCAATATCAGTAAAGATTAATGCATGAAATAGAAAGATAATATCATCCACAACACATAACACAAATGTTTGTACGTGGAAACCCTATAAGGGGAAAGGCCACAGTGGGAAGCCTTACCCATAATCAAATGATACTACTGCAGATAGTATGTGTATACAATATGGATTCTGCACATGCAAAAAGGCCAGCTGCCTAGAGCTCACTGCTCAATCACAAAATGAGAGTCACACTAACTACAATTGGATGGTTAAATCCAATAATAATGTACTCCACAAAATAGCATCTTCATATGTTGGATTCAGTACTAGTTTAGTTCTGATTGCCTTCACAAAATCCTTACTTCAACCTTCAAATGATGTCTACATGTATAGCTCTACTTATTTTTGCATATACCTTATTGCAATCCTTTCTCACATTCACACTTTGATCTCATAAATGATATCATACATTTATATCATAACCTAAGAGCAATTGAATAGGTCGGCTCACTAAAAGATATTACAATTAAATAATTAATGTAAATCAATATCCGATGCATGATGTCATCTCAATGCATTTACAATAATAATAAATCATCTCCATAACATGTTGTGCTGATCTAGAATAAATACATCTGTTGGTGCTTATCCTGGACCTATTTGTTGGTAACAACAAATATGCAAACCCGAATAAAAAATTAACCAAATTGCCAAAACCAAGTGATCAAATAATGTCTTCAACATAACCAAGTAGTTTCCAAGTCATTCCAAGTACTAGTGAACAATATAATCTATCAGTGAACCAAATACGAGTGACTTCGCATAAGTCTCTGACTTTCTGGTGATCATAACCAAAATCTCCAAGTGCTGATAAGTGTTGACAAGCGATGACAAGTGTTAACATCAATGACAAAACCATATCAACATATCCAAAATGACAACAATCTCCCCCTTCAGCAATGATGGAAACACAAGATGGAAAAACCATCAAAGTATCAAAACAGAAATGCCAAAAACCAAAAATCAACAATCTCCCAAAGAGATCATTAACCAAAAATAAAAAATACATAATATCTCTCTCGCTAGGAATAATCTCTCCCAAAAGAAAAAGATAATGTGTTTTTCCATATCAATCTCTCCCCCTTTGACATCAAATGCCAAAGTAATACAAAACCAAATACAATTAGTTCAATGAACTTATCACAAAATACCAGCTCATTCAATATACCAACTACTCCCCCTGAGAAGTAGCTCTCCTCATCAAATCCAGAATAAAATATTTCTCGGTTAATTATGTCAGTTGATGACAAACATCAACTATCTAAGTCTCTATCGGTGAGGGTATGACTCCAAGTTTCTCTCTGAGATACTCAAATGTTTCCTTAGGCAAAAACTTTGTAAAAATATCAACAATCTATTGTTTAGTATTCACATAAATCAATTTCACTTCTTTTGCTTCAACATTCTCCTTAGGCAAAGTCTCTACCGGTGTGGGTATGACTCCAAGTTGCTCTCTGAGATACTCAAATTTTTCCTTAGGCAAAAACTTTGTAAAAATATCTACAATTTGCTCTTTAGTATTCACATAAATCAATTTCACTACTTTTGCTTCAACATTTTCCTTTAGAAAATTGAATTTGATAGAAACAAGTTTAGTCTTAGAGTGAAATACCGAGTGCTTAGATATATCAATTGCTACCATATTATCACAGTAAATAGTTATAGGTTCCTTGCATTTTACCTTTTTGTCCTTTAACATTTGCTTGATCCATAATACCTGTGTACAATTTGTTGCTACTACAACATATTTTGATTCTGTTGTTGATAGACTTGTACAACATTGTTTCTTTCTCAACCATGAAATTAGTCTGCTGCCAAGAAAAAATACTCCACTGGTGGTGATTTTTCTATCATCCACATCTCCTACCCAATTAGCATCTGTGTATGCACGTAAGTCAAAATTTTCATCTCTAGAATATGATAAACTAAGATTTGTAGTGCCTTGTAGGTACCGGAAAATCCTTTTCACTGTTGATTCATGATTTTCTTTAGGATTACTCTAAAATCTTGAAACAATACATGCTGCATTCATAATATCAAGTCTTGTTTGTGTCAAATATACTAAACCTCCTATCATAGATTTATATCTAGTCAGATTAACAGGTGTTGATTCATCCTTCAAAGATAATTTATCAGTTGTAGTCATAGGTGTTCTTACCAGTTTATAGTTTTCTATGCCAAATTTCTATAGTAATTCCTTCAAGTACTTAGATTGACATAGGAATATACCTTTACCCGTCTATAAAATCTACAATCCTAAAAAGAATTGTATCTCTCCAATCATAGACATTTCAAATTCTTGCTGCATTTTGTTAGAAAAGTCTTTACACAAATCATCTTTTCCTCTGAAGATTATAGCATCAAAAAAATTTCAATAACCAAGATGTCATCATTAGTCACTTTGTAGTATAGATTGTTGTTAGCATTACCTTTAGTGTAACCAAGCTTCAAAATATATTTGTCCAATCTAGCAGACCAAGCTCTAGGAGCTTGTTTTAGTCCATATAAAGCTTTCCTTAACCTACAAACCATGTTTTTGTTATCTATCAAATAAAATCAATCAGGTTGCTCAATGTAAACTTCTTCAAGATCTCCATTTAGAAATGCACATTTAACATCGATTTGATATACTTTATAGTTCTTGTGTGCTACAAAAGCTAATAAAAGTCTAACTGCCTCAATTATAGCTATCGGTGCAAAGGTTTCATTATAATCAATTCCTTCTTTCTAATAATATCCCTTACACACTAATCTTGCTTTGTTTTTGATTACCATGCCATCTTTACTAAGTTTATTTTTGAAAACCCATTTAGTTCTAATTACATTTTTTTCTTTAGGCTGGGAAACTAATGACCAAGTGTTATTCCTTTCAATTTGTTCCAATTCATCTTCCATAGATTTAATCCAATATTTATCTTCACATGCCTCATTAATTGATGCTGGTTCAATTTGAGAAATAAGACATACCTCTTCATTTTCCAATCTTCCTCTAGTCACAAATCCTTGAAATTTGTTTCCAATTATCTGATCTTCAGAATGATTCAATCTTACATATCAGGGTATTTTTACTTGTTGCCATTCTTCAGTGATTGTTGAATTTCCAGATGATGTTGGTGTAACTAGATCAACATTTTGTACCGGTGTACTCATTGTAGGTTCATTTGTTATTATCTCTATTGTCGGTTCAGAGTCCATTGACCTTGAATTTCCTCTAAACTGTTCATCAATCTTCACATTTACACTCTCAACAATTTTTTGTAATCTCTTGTTAAAACATCTATATGATTGCTCTTAGATGAATAACCAAGAAATATTTCTTCATCACTTCTAGGATTAAATTTGCCAATATACTAATCTCTTCTAATATAGCATTTACTTCCAAATATTATGAAATATTTAAGAGTAGGAGTATTACCAAACCATAGTTCATGTGGGGTCTTACCGGTTTCTCCTCTGATGCGAACTCTATTGAATGTATAAATAGTTGTATTGACCGCTTCTCTCCAGTATATATGAGGTAGATTTTCTTTTGATATCATACTCCTGGCTGCATCTAAGATAGTTCTATTTTTCCTTTCCACAACTCCATTCTACTGGGGTTTCTAGGGTGCTGATAACTATCTTACGATCCTATTCACTTCACAAAATGTATTAAATTCCTTAGATGTGAATTCACCTCCTTGATCTGATCTCAAACATTTAATTTTCTTGTCAGTTTCATTTTCTACCATTACCTTGAATATTTTAAATTTCTCAAATGCTTTAGATTTTTCTCTAAGAAAAGTAACCCAACACATTCTAGAATAGTCATCAATGATTAGCATAAAGTATTTATCTCCTTGTATACTTCTAGTTCTTGCTAGACCACATAAATTAGTATGAATTAGATCAAGAAAATTGTTAGACTTCTTTGGAATACTTTTGAAAGTTGCTTTAACTTGCTTTCCAAATTGACATTTTTTACATATCGGATTACGAGGTTTTACAATCTTAGGTAAATTTCTAACTGCCTTAGTAGTACTGATTTTCACAATGCAATCAAAATTTACATGACAAAGTCTCTTATGCCATAATCAATTGTCATCAATATGACCAATCAAACATGCCTTCTCATGGTTATTCAAATGAAAGATATTACCTCTAGTATGATTATCGATTGCAACTTCCAAACTAGTTCTATTTCAGATTTTGCATTAGCTATTCTTGAATTGTAACTAAAATCCTTTTTCAACTAATTGACCAACACTCAAAAGATTATCCTTCACACCTTCAACATAGTAAACATTATCAGTATTGTGCTTACCATCAAAAGATATGGTGCCTTTTCCTTTGATCAAACAAGCTTTATCCTCTCCAAATCTTACTAGACCTCCAATGTAATCTTGAAAGGTTAAGAATTTACTCTTATGACCAGTCATATGATGTGAACATCCTAAATCAATAATCCATTCATCCTTATCTTCAATTTTAGTTGCCAAGGCCTGCTATACTAGTTGAATAGTAGGTGCTAGTTGATCTTCTGTTATAGCAACAAAATCCCATCCATTGTTTGTTGGATCCTCATCAGAATCATCAGTAACTTCTTCATCAGTATAATAACAAGGTTTTTCTCTATTCTTCTTAAACTTGTATTTCTGATAGTCAGGGTTAGGATTATATGTTCTTTTAGCTTCTTCTCTTAATATTTCATGTCTATCAGGACATCTAGAAGCCATATGACCAATCTTACTATAGTTAAAACATTTAAAGGGTAATTTACCTTCATACTTACTTCCAATTGGACCTTTAGGCATTTTCCTTGCAAATAATGCTTCAAGTTCTTCAAGTTCTTCATTTTCTCTCATGCTTTCTTCAAGTTCTCTTTCATAGAGGGCTTTCCAATTAGATTTATCATGTGATGATGATGATGTAATAGTTGATGATGATGCCTTGAAAGCTAGATCTATCTTAATAGTAGTAATAGGACCAAATTCCTCAAGCTCAAAAGATGAAAGTTTTCCAACTAAAGTGTCTCTAGATACTAATGCATTAGGCATTGTTCTTAATTTATTTATAAAAATAAATTTCATTTTATATGTCGGTGGCAAAGCTCTTAAAGCCTTAGAAAAAATCTCATCTTCACTTAAGGTTCCTCCAAAACATTGTATACCGAAAACAATTTCATTTACTCTTTCCATAAAAGCAGAAATTCTTTCCTCTTCTTTCATTTTCAAACTTTCATACTTGACCTAGAAGCATTCAAGTTTTGCAATTTTTACTGTGGAATCTCCTTCATTCTAGTTTGTCCTATAATGCCCCTACCCTAGTCGGACTTGTGAAACCCATTTGACCTTGATTGACTTCCTATGTGACATTCTTGAATGGTAGGTTGACCGGGATGCAATGTGTAGTTTAGATAATATAAATGATTGTGCATACCTATTATTGTGCTCTTGCATCGATTCTTGTGTAAATGTAATTGTTTCCTAACCCTTGTGATAAATCTTGAGCTAACACCTTCATTGAATATGTATATGTATATGTATGCTTGCGTGATTCATGGGTGCATGAGATTTCAGGTACAACACTGCCTAGCGTGAGGTTCATCTCCTTCAGGATTCGCAGGGTTGAGCAAACCTCCTCCATCCTCAGAATTTGGATTTGGGGGTCATAAAACTCTCGTCTTTCCTTAGCCATGGTCAGGTGAGCATCATGTGTGGTTCGTGGGGCTTTCTTTTCTTTGGGTTGTGTGTCATGTGATTTGGTGGACTTCCTCGATTTGCATGCTTTGCGCGGGGTAAGTGGAGTTTTTTATCCTAAGTATTCAATTCAATTTAATGTGTGGATGTACGCATTAGTAATGTAGAAAATTTAAAATAGGTAGTTTCTTTTATATGATTAATCATTAATTTAAAGAGATTGCTTTAATTAGAATTGTAGCAAGCTTAAAGTATTTAACTTGGATTAATATGCTCATTTACGCATTTGTAGTTGAGAAAATTAGAATAAATAGGTTTCTTTCAAGAGATTAGTCATTTATTAAAAAGGTCGCTTTATTATGTTGTAGTGAGTTAATTTAATAGTTAATTTTAAAAATAACGAATTCAATGAGTTATGCGTTTTAGAAAGGAAAGATTTAAAGTCATTGGGAAATAGAAATAAATTAATCATTTTCGCATTTTGGAAAAGAAAGGGTAAATTTTATTATTTAAAGGAAATTACTCTTTTTACTTGTAAAATTGATATAGTATAAAGGATTGATTTTTGGAAATTTAAATTAACCTAAATACCTTACCCTTGTTAATAGTTCAAAATATAAATGTTGGCTAAAGTAATATGGAGAAATTAAAATTAGAATTAAATAAGAAATAGAAGCATTTTAATTTTAATAAGAAAAAAAAAATGGATAAGATGTATTGAATAGTGGAAAGGAATGATTTCCATTTTCATTTTCTTTTATTTTAAAAATAAATGCCTAAATTTGAAATTGAAAATTAGGTCAAAAAAGGGGGTTTCTCATTTTAACCTAGTTTTTGGAAATAGTTTGGGGGGTTCTCTTTTTGGGATCTTTTTGGGAATGGAGATGGGGAAATTTTGGAGAAAATGGAGTTTTCCTTTGAGTTGTAGGTGGAGCTCTCCTTCAAGTCATGCCTAGAATGCGTTATGAGGTAGGATTCCAACCTACCCTTTTATTTATTGTTGAACCAAAAAAAAATTTGGTGATTGAATGTTCTCCATGAAATGCTGGAAAAATAAATGATAATACCCATGAATGTTTTAAGATTTAGTTTCAGTTTCTTTTTGAAAGCTTGGTTGTTCTTGGATTCAAGGGTTGTTATGGTTTCTTGAAACATTTTGAAGAGAGGAAACTAATAGAAAAAAAAAGAGAAACTGTTAAAAATCCCTTTTGTTTGACTGTAAAAAAAAAAAGAATGTGTATCAAAACTATTGTTTTCATTGCTACTTTGTCCATGTTTATTTTTCTTTTTTTTTTTAAAAAAAATTTATTATTAAATGGGGCGTTAGGGTTTGGCAGGTAGAGGAGCCAAGGCTCAAACTCACACCGCCATTTCCCCCCCCCCTCTCTTCTGTCTCCTTGCGGGCTTGAAGACCTTCTGCGACCCCTACGTCCATAATGTGGGCCGCAGGGACCTACGTCCACAATGTGGGCTATAGGGGACCCATGTCCACACTATGGGCCACAAGGAGACCTGCAACCACAGTGCAGCTCGCAGGGCTTGCATCCACACTGTGGGCCGCAGGGAACTTGTGACCACAGTGTGGTTTCGCAGGACCTGCGTCCACACTATGGGCTATAGGGACCTGCGTATTGGTCCCTCCCACTCCCGTGATGGGAGGTGGGACATGTAGGTTAGGGTTCCCAAAATAATAAAAATTGTTTTATGTTTTTTTTATATATTTTTAAAATATATATATATATATATATATAATATTAACATTTATAAAATGTAAAAAAAAAAAAAGGAAAATGCCATGGGGGTATGAATAAAAGGAGTTTGTAATATAATTGTAGAAAAATCTATTCATATAGATTTAGATTTTAGTTGCTATATATATATATATTAAATGATGAAGATTGCATATTTTTTTTCAATTTGTAGATTAAATAAAATTTATTAATCTTGGATTAGTAAATTTATACTAATGAACAAAGTCACATGTTACCCTAAACTTTTCTTTATCACACCCACACACACATATCTTATTTGAAAATCTAAATGTGTTTGCCCTAAACCGAAATTAGGGTTAGGGCATGTGTGTAAAAATAAACATTCATACTTTTCTTTTTTTCTGTGTGTGTGTTGGTGCGGGCATGGCAGCCCGAACTTCATTACTTGGCGGAGCTGAAGAGAGAGTGGTGGTAACCATTAAGGGGAGCAGCGAAATCGAAGTATGGCGGGAGGTATGGTTATCGGCAGCGGTGGGGGTTTTTCCCCGGGGCCACTGTGTTTATCCATAGTGCGACCGAGCGACGTCCACTATGGGTAAACACAGTGGCGATCAGGAGCCACCACCACTGTGGTTGCCCGCAGTGGGGGACTCGGTACGGTCCATTGTGGTTTCCCACAGTGGCGGCGCCGAGCTGTCCACTCTGAGCAGCCATAGTGGAGGCACGACCGTGCCATCCCCTATGTTAACAGGGGTTCGGCCCTCGCCGAGACACATGGTGATATTTTGTTTTTTTAATTTTATTTATATATATATATTTTAATGTGTTTATCATTTTTTATATATATATTTATATATATTTATATATGTATATATATATATATAAAAATATATATGTATATATAAATATATATGCAGATATATATATCTATTTCATTTTGCTTAAGAGGTATTTAAGTTTCCAGATTAATATATTTTAATGTGTAAATATATATATATATATATATATATATATATATATATATATATATATATATATATATATATATATATATATATATATATATATATATATATATATATATATATATATATATATATATATATATATATATTTTATAACATGCAGAAAACTAATAAATGGTTTGCAGCATAAAATGGAGTTAATATGCTTTGATAGTTTGTCAATAAATAGACTTAAAATTTTGCCCATACTTTTTATTTACAAAACTCAAAACTAATTATTTCCTTAGCCTACTAGACCTAGTTTAGAGGGAATAAGATAACTATTTGGTTTATTTGTTTTAAGCATTCTATAACTAATAATGCATTCCAACATCCATCTTCAAATATAATCCTTTTTGGTAACAAAATAAAACTAACACTAAATGCCAATTTTTTTTGATAAAATAAGCTACTACAATAAGATTTATTTTCTGCATTAAATGGGAAAATAAATGACTATTTTATTTATTTTGTAGCAGCATAAATAACAAAATAATCATGTAGTAACAAGAATAAATTTATTTGCAAAATACACAAAAAAAAGCAACAACTTCAAATATTTTTTTTTAAATGAGGATTTAAACATATGCTAATACATTTCATCTTCCCTTCTTACAAAACTAACCACAATAGGAGAATACATTTCTTTAGCAAATTTAAATACAAGGTAAATAATAATACAAATGGGTTTGAAAACCCAGCTAATATTTCCCTTCCATAGGAATATGCATAAAATAAATACACTTCTTTTCTTTTGGAAATTAAATACAGCAATAGCTCTCTCTTTTTTTTATACAAGCTACAATATTAAATACATTTTTTTCTTTTAAACTTTTCTACAACACAGAACAGCAACAAAACTCTTCCTCTTTTCTTTTCCATCCTAAGCAACCTGCAATAAAAATACAACTTGACCATGGAGAGCTCACCTCCCAGCCTAAGCTTACTATAAGCCACCCCTAAGCTTGGAGAACCAAGCACTAGATGGGTTACAAACAAACAAACAACACAACAACAAAGATAAACACTCAACATGCATCTTCCCATCCCAAGCTACACTTTCACCACATTTTGTGATGATCATTCCATGGGTGGAAGTGGACCAAGTACCATTGGAGAGATTGCAAGCCAAAATTACAACTTAAGCCACCTCATGGCAAAACAAAATACAACAATTTTCACCTCCACACCTTATATCCCCCCCAAAGGCTTAAAAGCCATATTTCCTCCCTGTATGACCCCCAAATGCATACACAAGGCTATGCAGCAAGGGTCACAAAGGACACCCTTGAGATCACTCTCCATAAGGAGAGCCTCTCACCCAAGGTTGTCATACTTCTTCCACCCCAAGACCTTCCTACTCTCCCGAGAGTAGGAGGTCTTGGACACTCCCAAAAAAAAGAACACATAAACAAGAACATAGAAATGAAAACTTATATTTTTCTCCTACAACAAATTAAATATACACATCTCTTTCAACAAGCATTTCTTTCTTTCAAAAAACATCATAAACAACATAAACAAAAGGAAATAGAACCAACCTTAATCTACCAATAGGTATGTTAGATTTAGTTGGGGATGAGCTGCCCAAATCCACACAAACTTTCCACCAATTCTTCACAAAAATTCTATCCTACAACTAATTTTCAAAAAGAATGCATAATCTCCAACAATGGAGAGTGGGTGATTACTCACTAAGTCCCTAATCCTTGCCTAAGAAGGCCTCTCACACACTTCCCAACCCCTTGGGTGAGGTGAGAGTTCCCATTGGTTGCTCTTCTCAACCTCTTACACATTACTAAAACTGGAAAGGGAAAAGGTAAGTGAGGATGGGGAAGAGAGTTTGACATCAAAAGGGAAGGTTGTCTATCCTAGGAGGAACCTTCTAAGTTGAATTTTCGCTCACCTTGGGAAAACCTCTTTTTGAGGTGACTAAATAGTCACATGGGAGTAGTCACATGTTTCAAAATACCCCTACCCCATAGGTATACCCTTTGGATCTTTGGAAAAGCCCTAAAGCTGACCCTAGGAGTCCATTTAACCCCTTAGAAACCCAACTGAAGTTAACCTACGGGTCAAACCTGAGTTGACCACTCCCAAGACTCCCTACCCAAGGCAAATTTGGGACCACACTCATGTGTTTGAATGGCTTTGGTAGAAACAAAATGTCCTCCAAGAGACAAGTCAAAATCAATGACACTAATCATCACATGTGTCAAGTGACACAATAAAATACAATATAAAAGTCAAACATGGAATTTGTCTCTTGTAGGTATACACAATTACATAAAATCAAATTAACACACAAGCATCATTCACTTAAAAATAAAATACATTACAAACAAGGTGTTGTCTCTCCAAACAGAGAACCCCTGGCTTAACAAACATACATTGGTCTAGGTTTGGTTCTCCATATAAATTCCATGGTCACATGGATAATTTTCTTGCGCATCTCAATTAACACATTAGTAATTCCAAATAATCACAATTTTACATAATTAAATACATGGATTTCATTTCACATCAAACACTCATACATTTGGCAATAATAAGTCAATATCTCATTCATTCAAATTCGATTCCACATAAGCAATTAACATAATTCTCAAAATTGAACCATTCATAAAATAAGCATCATTTTTCTATCATCAAAATGAAGTCTTGCAATTACATTAATGGCATTCACTATTTCAAGTAATTCTATTCTAGCAACATATAAAGTTTCATAATCATCAAGCATAAAATAAAGCATCAACATATGTCAATGTGATCCAAATCATGGAATCATATAGGTTCTAAATCCATAAAGCATAAAATAAAGCATCCATAATAGTCTCAATATGCAAATAATTGAAAATGTCAAACTGAGTCGGGGTAGGGCCTCACAGGATATTGGTGATCATGTATTTGTTCTGAGAGTAGGCATAGAGGTGTTGATCGTATATGTTACCTTTGATCGAGCATTAGACATGCTCACATGTGGCCTTTTGTGTTATGCAAACCAGTCTTGTGGATGGATATTATGTGCAATCATGGAATAAATGGTATTAACTTGTCACTATGTTATGGGGCATATTCATTGGAAAGGTTCTTGTATGTCTGAAAAGTGTAAACAATTAGGTTCTTACATTGCTCTTATTTGTCGAAAGTTAACTTGGTTGTAGAAATTGATATTTGAAGCTAGTTCTATGCGATAGAGTATTGTGAAAGAGATGAATTGGTGAAAGGAATTGATATTGAGGGCATATTTTCTTGTCATGTTCGATAAATGAGTAGGATAATGGTGTCTATATATTTTAATTGGTTTAATTTGGTGCAATAAAAAGGGAAAATTCTCGTTTCTCTACTATGATTGTGTGTAAATTCTAGAATATTTTAAGATGTAAATGATGTTAGATGCAATATATTAATGGATAATGACATTCATAGATGTTTTATAAATGTAGACACCTAAAAATGGTCAACGCTTGCAGGGTCATACTTTAACATTTGCACATTGCCTCATTTTAGGTTTTTGCATCACATTAACATTTCTCCTATGTCACGCACTTGGTTTTTATCATTTGCAAGCATCGAGTCATTCTTCTATCATCTCGCCTTCGAATTTGGTCTTGTCGACAACAACCTTTAGTCATGATTTTGGTCGATTTTTGTCCTTGTCAATCTTGTCATATTGTGATCGATTCGTCATCGATCCTTGTCCTTTCCAATCATGTCAATTTGGTCAATTTGTCATTGATTTTTGTCAACCAACCTCAATCAAATCATTTATCAACACTGGTCATTTATCAATTCAAAATCATGATCGAGTCAATTATCTTTCATCAAGACCTAATTCATCTCTTTAGGATTTCATGATTTAATCATTTAACCTAATTTGTCATTTCTCTCTCTAGGATTAATAGATTATTTATTTATCCTAAGTCTTCTCATTGCAATTAAATGTTCATTTAATTGGCTAATTATTCCTCTTTTGTGAATTAATTAATAAATGAGAAATTATTAATTAATTTACCTATTTTCATTAATTTCCTAATTTCTAATTCCTAATTTTCCTAATTCCTCCTATTTTTCTAATTTTCCTAATTTTTTAATTCTTAAATTCAATTTCTTCCTATTTCTCTCCTAAATTTATGGAAATGACATAGAAATTTGTCATAAATCGTCATAAGTTCTTGACATAGAAATTTGTCATAGAATTTGTCTTGACATAGCAATTTGTCATAGAATTTGTCTTGACATAGAAATTTGTCATAGAATTTGTCATAAATTGTCATAAATCCTTGCATAGCAATTTGTCATACACATGTCATAATTTTGCTATTCTTGATTTGAATTTCCATTCGAATCACTATCATGCTAATTTGTTCATCTCTCCAATTTGTCTATAAATTGGATGATTTTCTTCAATCAAATCCCTAGCCACGAATCCCTATCAGACTATCGAACTAATGCTTCTAGTACTCTTGAGCTTTTCATCAATGTCAATCTTGCTTTCAATTGTATGTGCACTTGTAGGTGAGATCCACAAATCCATTTGAAGAGGAAAGAAGAACAATGGAGCTGCATGGAAGAAGCATCCAAATCGTCATCTGGTTTGCATGATCTTTGTGTTTGAATGCTTTGTTTTTATGTCTCTATTGAGTGTTCTTAGGATTAGATCATTGCAATGTGTGATTGAGCTAATAATGAATAATATGTCTTTTTATATATTGCTTTGATGATTCCTAATTCCGATGCTACATTAATTGGTGAACTTGATGTGAATACTAACCTTCTAACCCTTTAACTGTGTTTTGGAGTGCTTTGAAGTTGATTTGCAGGTCAAAAATCCAAAAACAGGGCCGTGCAGGGTATTCTGGAGACTTCTGCGCTTGTGTCAAACATCTTGCACCTGTGTCATGCATCTTGCACTTGTGTAGGTGACATTCTGCGCTTGTGTCAGACATCTTGCGCCTATGTCATGAGTTCTGCGCTTGTGTAAAGTCCAGAACAGAGGTGAAAAATGTAGTGTTTACTTGAAATTTTTGGTGTTTTTGCATTCTGATTTCTGTGCTTTGGATTTTGGTACTAATTATTTGTGCAGAATCTTGGCATATGCATGGCAAAGACTACAAATCAAACTACTAACATGTTTTGTGCAGATTCGATAGTCAAAGACAACAAATCAAACCTCTAACTCAGGTTTTGCAGGTTGCCTTGGAGAAACAACCAAACTGTGTGTTTGAGATTTTTAATTAGGCACTTAGTGATTTATAAATAGGTTGGAATAAACGTTTTTGTGCTTTGATTGTTGAGTGTGACATTGGAGTAGGAGAGTATGTTCTCATCCTTCTTAGGATGATCAGAAATCCAGATCTTCAATACCATGCTCATGTCTTTGATTGATTGTCACCCTTAGAGGGCCTGCCTTCCCGACCACTTTGCTTTTGCAAGCAAGTGATAATCGTGAGAAGGGGACGACCCAAAGTGAGTACGGCTAGAATTCCTTGGCATTCTAACTCACTATAAAAAAATACTCGATGAGCAAAAGCTTTGAAGGAAGTGTTACATGGTAATTGCAGTTACTTGGGAAGTGATGACCCTTGAACTCTTTCTCATATCAACATCTAAGTAGGGCCTCTTGGTCTAAATCGTGCTTGCGCGACTACATTTGTTTGGTATCTTGATGGGCTTAATGTCTCAATCACGCTTGCGTGACATCAAGGAGTAATGCTTAATAGAAATCCTTACTACATACCTTGTTTTTAGAGGCCAAAAACCCTTCTAGTTGCTTGAGAAGGACAAATTCGGATACTTGGAAGAGATACTAAGTTTGCCATGGGGAGATTTCCATGGGGACTGATGCTTGGCTACCCTAAGAAGTGAGTGCCATGGAGGGGAGCCCGTGGGGTCAAGCATCTATGTATTCTCCTTGAATCTCATAATGAGTCTACCTCTCAAGTACCTAATGTCTTTGCCTACCATAAGAAATGTGGAAATGAGCATGATTGTCTTGAGTCTAAGTTGTAATATCTTGTATTCTTTGCTTGTCAAAAGTTGAATTGCATCTCATTTCAAAAACAAGGCAAATTCATTCCAAACAAGATTTAAACACAAGAGACATTCATCCAACAAAAGTTCAACAAAGTTCAAAACATCTTCAAACATGGTTGCCAAACATTTGTCAAAATCTTGTCTCAACATTCATGTCACTTAGGTTTAGGCTCATCCTAGGCTTGCATTTTGCAAAGTTCATTGTCAAGTACCAAGGTTAGATTTCACCTAAGTCATACTCCTTTCAATAGGGGTCATCCATTTGCATTTGTGCTCTTGCATTAAAGTCATACCATTATCATACATTCATATTTGCATACCCTAAGGCTCTTCATTAAGTTTAAGTCATTATCATGTCATAGCAATTGTCCTTTTGCATATAGTCTCAAAGCTAGGTTTTGTCATACTTGAGTAATCCAAATCTTTGATAAACCCTAAGTCATTGTTAGGAAGTCTAGACCTTATCAAATCTTTTGTCCTTTTGTCATCAATATCATTTCGTCAAACCTAGCTTAGTATCCAAGCATATAGGGGAGACATTGTCATCTTGTCCTTTGTCAATTAAGTCCTTTTATCCTTTGAGGTCTAGACATCATTTCAATTTCTTAAGGGTCTCTTTTTATGATTTGCATTTCAAAAGTTTGTCAAAATCTTGAAAAACAATCAAAAACATAGATTGCATTTTCATTTATTTAGTTTACATTTAGTTGCATATCATACATTATCCTTGAAAAATTCCAAAAATATTGCATTTGCATAGTGACATGTCTATTGAAACAAGGTTCCAAGAACCAATGATGCAACAAAGTTTAACGTATCAACTGAAAATGCAATTGAATTTTAATCCAATGCAATCACAATTCTATCCAACCCAAAAACAAAGCAATATTGGTCAAACTTTTCATGATGATGTAAATGTCCAAATACAAAAACTAGAGGAGAAACTAGCTCAAGAAAATGAGATTTTGGAACAAAGAGTGAAAAACATTGTGAAGAATAGATCACAAGTGTCCAAAATGTTTCGAAAACTTCCAGGTCGAAATCCAAATATTGAGCCAATTGATGTAAGATCTCTTCTTGAACGATTAGACATACCAGCTCTCCTCTCCCAAATAGAGATGATGAAACAATTTCAAGAAAGGAGACAACATCAACAACAACATTATGTGCCTCCACAACAAGAACGAGAAGGTATTTACTATCAATCAGATTTTCAACCAATACAACCAATGGTCCAATTTCAATAATATGTCCAACCAACTATACCATGTCAACAAATAGTTCAACCAATGGTGGAATATTGACAAGTTCAATCAACATATCAATGTCAACAACCACCACCAAACATTCAAAAACAAAACTTGCAATATGCACCAAGCCAAGTTTCAAACATGTCGGAACAATTGAACCAAGTCCAATATCAAAACATGACATCAAGCCAGAACCAAATCTTTGCCAAACAAGTTCAAATCCCAGATACAACTATGTCAAAACCTCAAAAGAAAGGTGGCTTTATTGCAAGGCTCTTAAGGAAACTACCAAGTGAGTTTATTGAGGAAGATCAAGATAATACATTTATGTCTAGCAATGCCTCATCCCCCTGCAAACAAATTGACTCTCCAGTGGCATCTATCCCTACACCTCTAGAAGTTTCACAAGAACCTTCTATATTGTCCTCATCAAACAATACACCCAAGGATGCAATTATCCAAGAGCTATCCATAATTGATTGCCAAGATAATCCAAGTCATGATGCACATCCTTGTCACGTTTCAGAAATACAAGACCCAAGGCCACCATGCACTTTATTGCCATTACCTATTTTAGAGGACCCCATTCAAAGTCCCTCTTCCTCATGTTCAAGCATTGATTCCTTGCCAGAATCCATCACAAATGTTCAAAGTGCATCTCCTGCATGCCAAAACATTGATTCCTTGTCAAAATCCCCCATGCATATCCAAAGTCCAACCCCATGTCAAGAGGATAATTTGGAGCATAAAGAAACGTGTCTTAAAATAGATCAAGATCCCGAAACCTTATCATCCCATCCAATTATTGACCAGGATCCCATTTTCCCAGACACTCATGATGATTCCCCTATTCTTGTCCATCCTATCCAAAGTCCTATTGACACTCCATTCCTCGAGCAAGATCAGGATATCTCAGTCCATCCAATCCCAAACGATCCCCTTCCATTTCATGAACACGATGTCCTTTCAAATCCCATTGACATTCCACTTCCTGAGAAAGATCAAGATATCCTTTCCATCCTTTATGATGATCCCATTAAAAGTCAAGAGAAAAGCACCTTTAAAGAGGATTCCAATGATCTTCCTCCTTGTCAAGATCAAATTATTCCTTTAGATCCTCCACAAGATCCACTTGTTCCTCCATCTCCTTGTCCTAATGCTCCATATACACTCCAAGATCGCATTTCTTTTGATGATCCCATTATTTTTCCCATTCCACCTCTTGAAGAGCCTGTCATTGAACCATGTCCACTACACAATCCTAGTCCCCTTCATGATCCTAATCCCCCTCATGATTCTAACATGTCAGTGCAAGATGTTCATAAACCCTTGACATGCACAATGGGTTCTTCCCCTTTGGTCCAATCTGATCCACTTCAAGATCTCATTATTTCTCTCATATCACATCCACCTCATTAAGAACTCGCGTCTTCTTCCCAAAGAAAAGAGTATCCTACAAGTCAAGATACTCATAAAGGCAAAGGAGTAGACCTTCACAAGCAAGAACCCTTCCATATCAAAGAGTATACTAATTGTCATGGCTATAGAGCTCACACTCAAGGCATTGGTATCCCTTCAAAGTCAAACTCCAAATGTCCACCTTCCCCATCATCGCTTCCATCCATCTTAGGTCCGTATATCACTTCATCCTCTGTGCAAGGTCAGCAAAGGCACACATCTTTGAGAACCTTCCAGTCACCCAAAAGAATTCCACTTCATTCATATCCATCCATGCATTCCTTCCCCCCTCCAAGCAATTTGGATGCTAAGTATAAGCATCATAAGTCTAGCAATCCACATGTATTCAAGGATCAACATGTCCAATCTAATCAACATGTCAAAGCAAAGAAAAATATGATCCAAAAAGAAAAAGAAATATCCAAAAGGCCACAAAGGCCCACTGAGCAAAATAAAGCACAGTCAAAATCTATATGGGTTCCTAAATCCCTTGTGCAAGCAATGCACTCCAAGGAACCACAAAAGCATGAAAAATCAAAAACCATGTGGATCCCTAAGCAACTCCTTGAAGCACAAAAGCCTAAAGAAACATCAAAATTGGCATCCAAAATTGTTGTTCCTTCATCCAAACCTTCCAAGTCTATTTCTCCACCACCTTCTTCATCCATTTTGGGCCCTTACATCCCAAAATCCATAGTCGTTCCTTCGTCAAAATCTCACAATCCAAAATACGTCTTTCCTCCATCAGTCCATCACCTCTCAAGGTGTGTGCCAATGTCAATCTTGCCAACATTTCCATCCAGTGAAGCCCAATTCTTCCAATACCCTACCTATTATCCAATGCATATTTTCCATCCTTTGATCCCTTTGATCCAATCCTTTACATAAATCCTTGCCTTAGTTTCATCTCTTTTTCCATATCCTACCAACGTCTTTGAGCATACTTTCAAAGGTCATGGTCCATTTATTTCAAGGCTACTATCCAAACAAAAAGATGCTTGAGTCCTTCTTCCATCCCCTATTATGTGTCCATCTTCTCTTGAAAAAGTCAAAAATACAAAAAAAAGTGAAGAAAAAAAGACAAAAGAAAAGAAAAAAAGTAAAGCAAAAATAATTCGTCCACTGGTGAAAACCTGGCAAACAGGCGCCTTGGGCAAGTACCATGATGAAAACTTGGCAAACAGGCATCATGCGTAATCTATGAACTTCTTGCACATGACACTTGGGGGCAGGTTTCCTCCTATCATATCCTATTGCCCTTTATTATCCTATCATACCATGTCATTACCCTTCATATCCTATTGTCCCTCATGTCCAGTTTCCCTTTCCACCTTTGATCTTGACAAGGCTGATGATCTTCATGAGCATCATGCATCTTGCTTGTAGCTTTCAGTCTATCATAGCTTTTGGTCATTTATCCATTTGCTTATTACAACCTTTCATCCATATCCCCTATCTTACTGCAACTTTCTGCCACTATCCCTTAGCCTACCTCGACCTTCAGTCCATGTCCCTTATCCATTCTTGGTCTTGCTTATCCTATCCATATCTTATCACTATCCATACATTCTTTTTCATTCCTTGATCTTGATCTGACATAAGGATGCAATATTTAAACATAGTTTCAAAAACCTCTTGACATGTCCCTCATGCCATGTCACTGCTTTACATTGTCATATCCAGTCTCTTATTCTATCACGCAATAGCCCTTGAAAATTGCATCCATATTGTCTCCATAATAAAAGGCCTTTGTCTTCCTTCTATCCACCAACATTTCAGCAAGCCTATTTATTCACCTGTCATATTCCTTGCCTTGCTAGACATTGGGGGCAAAATCATAAAAAATTGAAAAATGTCCTAAAAAAAGGATCACAAAAATTGAAAAATGTCCTGAAATAATCCAAAAAAATTGAAAAATGTCCTGAAAAAAGTCATAAAAATTGAATAATGTCCTGAAAAAATTCATAAAAATCAAATAAGGTCCTGAAAAAATCTCTAAAAGTCAAATAAAGTCCTGAAAAAATGAACACAAAAAAAATTGTAAAACTCAAAGCAAAAAACAAGCATTTTGCAATAAATGATTCCCTTTGTGCATCGACAGATCATTGAGTATACATCCAACAACTCGCAATCTAACACTGCACTTTCATGCAATCACGCATTAACAAATGCACTTTTTCAATCAAAACCAAACATTCAAACTGATCATAATTGTCATATCAATCGAATATCGGCATCAAAAATCATTTGTCCTTGTCACTATTATCATGGGTCTTATACAGGGTGTGGTATACTCGAAACCAAAGTGTGTCTTGTCTTAGACGGGGTACCGCATTTCCTGAAACCAGATAGCATGATCATCTTATCAGCACTTTCAACTTTTGACAATGAAGATCAAGATGTTTTTTTGATTTGTTGGAATTTGTGCATCTTATCTTTTTATTGATTTATCTTTGATCATGTTCCTATGTTGCTCGATGATGTCACTGAGTGATTTAGAGTGACCGGGATGGCTCATGATCCCTTTCTTTTTTTATTATGATTGTCATTTGTCTATGACATGTCTGTCTTTTGCAAAAAGGGTTGCATTTCAGCTCTGGCCTTCCATGCCATGATGCTACGCATCCATTTTGCTACATAAAAATAAAGGTTCTCACCTACAAAGTGCATTACTGAAAGCAAGTTTTTCGTCATCTCTAATTGTCCTTTATCTCATTTCTTCTTACTAACACTTCTTCCGTCCGGTCGGATAGTCAGTTCAGTCTAGTGCTCCGATATCCACATACATATTGCATCCTGTATCCATTTGGTTCGTACATTTGCATTGCATCAAGCATCACATCAAACATTTTATCCATTTCATATTATAAATGCATCAAAAATACATAAAAAAAATGCATCCATACATGTTCATAAACCAGTACATAAGTCATCCATCTATAGCAAAATAACTACAAATCGTAACACATTGCATCTCATCATATTGATGCATTTCGTATCACATATCATAATAATATCGGAGTACAAAATTGGACTATCTATCCTAAGTATGGCCCGCAGGCTGACTATATAATGTCAAACTACATAATGTCCATCTGTCTGTCATAAGGAGCATGTGCCTCTGTCACTGGGTGCTCCCTCTGTCCTCCTCATCCCTGCCATGTCTCAAGGATGATGTCCCTCCTATCCCAAGTCCTGCTAATGTATCTATGTCCATGCTTCTGAGTCTATGTCGTAACATGAAGCAGTCAGGTCGGTTCTCCCATGTGATCAACGGAACTGTCGACTCTGCATCACAATTGGGGCACATTTTGTCAGTTTTAGGGTTTGCTCCTACGGGTTGCATTTCCTCATTTTCATGTCCACCTTAGGGTGTTTTTCATCTATTATGACCTATCCTACCCTTGTCCCCCCTTTTTAGGTCCTTTGCATGCAATTTTGAACCTAAATTGAGTCTTACATGCACAATTGCACTTGTGTCTTGACTCTTGCGCCTGTGTCTTGACTCTTGTGCTTGTGTCTTGACTCTTGCACTTGTGTACCCTTACACAAGCGCAGAAGACATGACACAAGCACAGAAGACCTCACACAAGTGCAGAAGACCTCACACAAGCGTAGAAGACATGACACAAGCGCAGAAGACATGACACAAGTGCAAAAGACCTCACACAAGCGTAGAAGTTAGTTTCTGCATCCTCTGTGGGCCCCACAATGTCTTGCAAGCAAGTCAAATTCATGAAATTGAAAACATGGGTTTTTGAGATCCATATCACTGCTCCCACATCATCCGGTCATTTGTACATGTGTACACGTTCTCAAAGGTGATCTACCATTTGAATGTTCGCCATCTCTCTGCAAGTGTCCTTTTCCAAAGCAACAAATCCTTTTCTTGGGCTAGTGCAAATGAGCAATTTTTCACCCTCTTGGTCTCATTTATAGCTCTTTGTCATTACATAGATGGACGTGCATCCTCTCCATCTTATGTTGGTCACGGCCTTGTGCCCTTTCAATTGCTTGTCCTTCTTGCATCTGATCTCCGATTATCAGTCCGTTCGATCCTATCATTTTTATCGATCAATTGGCCTCTTTACTGCATGTCTCCGGCCAATTCCTCGAGGGGGCATGCATATGTCATTGTCATTGTCTGGGGCATTTTCATTATTGTTCTTTGAAACAACGCTTAAAATCACATTGTCTCAAAGAGGGGCAAAATGTAGACACCTAAAAATGGTCAACGCTTGCAGGGTCATACTTTAACATTTGCACATTGCCTCATTTTAGGTTTTTGCGTCGCATTAACATTTCTCCTATGTCACACACTTGGTTTTTATCATTTGCGAGCATCGAGTCATTCTTCTATCATCTCGCCTTCGAATTTGGTCTTGTCAACAACAACCTTTAGTCATGATTTTGGTCGATTTTTGTCCTTGTCAATCTTGTCATATTGCGATCGATTCATCATCGATCCTTGTCCTTTCCAATCATGTCAATTTGGTCAATTTGTCATTGATTTTTGTCAACCAACCTCAATCAAATCATTTATCAACACTGGTCATTTATCAATTCAAAATCATGATCGAGTCAATTATCTTTCATCAAGACCTAATTCATCTCTTTAGGGTTTCATGGTTTAATCATTTAACCTAATTTGTCATTTCTCTCTCTAGGATTAATAAATTATTTATTTATCCTAAGTCTTCTCATTGCAATTAAATGTTCATTTAATTGGCTAATTATTCCTCTTTTGTGAATTAATTAATAAATGAGAAATTATTAATTAATTTACCTATTTTCATTAATTTCCTAATTTCTAATTCCTAATTTTCCTAATTCCTCCTATTTTTCTAATTTTCCTAATTTCTTAATTCTTAAATTCAATTTCTTCCTATTTCTCTCCTAAATTTATGGAAATGACATAGAAATTTTTCATAAATCATCATAAGTTCTTGACATAGAAATTTGTCATAGAATTTCTCTTGACATAGCAATTTGTCATAGAATTTGTCTTGACATAGAAATTTGTCATAGAATTTGTCATAAATTGTCATAAATCCTTGCATAGCAATTTGTCATACACATGTCATAATTTTTCTATTCTTGATTTGAATTTCCATTCGAATCACTATCATGCTAATTTGTTCATCTCTCCAATTTGTCTATAAATTGGATGATTTTCTTCAATCAAATCCCTAGCTGCAAATCCCTATCAGACTATCGAACTAATGCTTCTAGTACTCTTGAGATTTTCATCAATGTCAATCTTGCTTTCAATTGTATGTGCACTTGTAGGTGAGATCCACAAATCCATTTGAAGAGGAAAGAAGAACAATGGAGCCGCATGGAAGAAGCATCCAAATCGTCATCTGGTTTGCATGATCTTTGTGTTTGAATGCTTTGTTTTTATGTCTCTATTGAGTGTGCTTAGGATTAGATCATTGCAATGTGTGATTGAGCTAATAATGAATAATATGTCTTTTTATATATTGCTTTGATGATTCCTAATTCCGATGCTACAATAAGTAATGTTCGAAAATGTTGAAAAAATAGTTGTTTCTGCAAATTGATAATTGTTAAATGAGTTTAAGGGCTAATACGTGTTGTATGACTTTTGTTTAGCCTTGCGACTTCCAGGAGTAAGTTAGAGGCTAGGGGGGAGAATGTAATGCCCCTACCCTAGTCGGACTTGTGAAACCCATTTGTCCTTGATTGGCTTCCTATGTGGCATTCTTGAGTGGTAGGTTGACTAGGATGCAATATGTAGTTTAGATAATATAAATGATTGTGCATACCTATTATTGTGCTCTTGCATCGATTCTTGTGTAAATATAATTGTTTCCTAACCCTTGTGATAAATCTTGAGCTAACGCCTTCATTGAATATGTATATGTATATGTATGCTTGCGTGATTCATAGGTGCAGGAGATTTTAGGTACAACACCGCCTAGGGCGAGGTTCATCTCCTTCAGGATTCACAGGGTTGAGCAAACCTCCTCCATCCTCAGAATTCAGATTTGGGGGTCATAAAACTCTCGTCTTCCCTTAGCCATGGTCAGGTGAGCACCGTGTGTGGTTCATGGGGCTTTCTTCTCATTGGGTTGCATGTCATGTGATTTGGTGGACTTCCTCAATTTGCATGCTTTGCACGGGGTAAGTGGAGCTTGTTATCCTAAGTATTCAATTAAATTTAATGTGTGGATGTATGTATTAGTAATGTAGAAAATTTAAAATAGGTAGTTTCTTTTATATGATTAATCATTAATTTAAAGAGATCGCTTTAATTAGAATTGTAGCAAGCTTAAAGTATTTAACTTGGATTAATGTGCTCATTTACGCATTTGTAGTTGAGAAAATTAGAATAAATAGGTTTCTTTCAAGAGATTAGTCATTTATTAAAAAGGTCGCTTTATTATGTTGTAGCGAGTTAATTTAATAGTTAATTTTAAAAATAACGAATTCAATGAGTTATGTGTTTTAGAAAGGAAAGATTTAAAGTAATTGGGAAATAGAAATAAATTAATCATTTTCGCATTTTGGAAAAGAAAGGGTAAATTTTATTATTTAAAGGAAATTACTCTTTTTACTTGTAAAATTGATATAGTATAAAGGATTGATTTTTGGAAATTTAAATTAACCTAAATACCTTACCCTTGTTAATAGTTCAAAATATAAATGTTGGCTAAAGTAATATGGAGAAATTAAAATTAGAATTAAATAAGAAATAGAAGCATTTTAATTTTAATAAGAAAAAAAAAAATGGATAAGATGTATTGAATAGTGGAAAGGAATGATTTCCATTTTCATTTTCTTTTATTTCAAAAATAAATGCCTAAAATCAAAATTGAAAATTAGGTCAAAAAAAGGGGGTTTCTCATTTTAACCGAGTTTTTGGAAATATTTTGGGGGATTCTCTTTTTGGGATCTTTTTGGGAATGGAGATGGGGAAATTTTGGAGAAAATGGAGTTTTGCTTTGAGTTGTAGGTGGAGCTATCCTTCAAGTCATGCTTGGAATGCATTATGAGGTAGGATTCCAACCTACCCTTTTATTTATTGTTGAATCAAAAAAAAATTTGGTGATTGAATGTTCTCCATGAAATGCTGGAAAAAGAAATGATAATACCCTTGAATGTTTTAAGATTTAGTTTTAGTTTCTTTCTGAAAGCTTGGTTGTTCTTGGATTCAAGGGTTGTTATGCTTTCTTAAAACATTTTGAAGAGATGAAACTAATAGAAAAAAAAAGAGAAACTATTAAAAATCCCTTTTGTTAGACTGTAAAAAAAAAAGGAATGTGTATCAAAACTATTGTTTTCATTGCTACTTTGTCCATGTTTATTTTTCTTTTTAAAAAAAAATTATTATTAAATGGGGCGTTAGGGTTTGGTAGGCGGAGGAGTTGAGGCTCAAACTCGTGCCACCATTTCCCCTCTCCCGTCTCTTCTCTCCCCCCGTGGGCTCGCAGACCTTCTACGACCACATTGTCGTCCGCAGGGATCTACGACCCACATTGTAGGCTGTAGGGACTTGTGTCCACAATGTGGGCCGTAGGGGACCCACATCCACACTGTGGGCCACAGGGACCTACGTCCACAATGTGGGCCGTAGGGGAACCGCGTCCACACTGTGGGCTACAGGGAGACCTGCAACCACAGTGTGGCTCGCAAGGCCTGCGTCCACACTATGGGCCGCAAGGAACCTGCGACCACAGTGTGGTTTCATAGGACCTGCGTCCACACTGTGGGCCGTAGGGACCTGCGTATTGGTCCCTCCCACTCCCGTGATGGGAGGTGGGACCCATAGGTTAGGGTTCCAAAAATAATAAAAATTGTTTTATGTTATTTTTATTTGTTTTTAAAAAAAAATATAATACTAACATTTATAAAATGAAAAAAAAAAAGGAAAATGCCATGGGGGTATGAATAAAAGGAGTTTGTAATATAATTGTAGAAAAATCTATTCATATAGATTTAGATTTTAGTTGCTATATATATATATATATATATATATATATATATATATATTAAATGATGAAGATTGCATATTTTTTTTCAATTTGTAGATTAAATAAAATTTATTAATCTTGGATTAGTAAATTTATACTAATGAACATTTAAATTTGGAACCCATTTCTAATAGGGAAGTAATTTTTGGAGAAGATGTTAAATAATGTCTTTATTTGAAGATCTTTGAAATAAAACACTTTTGTTAACATTAGATAATATATTTTAATAAGAAGTTTTCTTTTCAGGAATAAGTATTGTCTTTCGATTTGAATGATTATGATCATCCAGGAATTTTAGAAATGAAAACTAAAGTATAGGAGTGTATGGAATATGAATCTAAATTATTTTCATATATTTTGTTATTACTTCATCGATATGCTAGTAGAATGAATGGAAGTTAGATAATGTATCGATTTGGAAAGTTTGTAAGTTTAAGTTCGTTATTTGCTTTGTTAAAGTGATGGCAAACCTTGATGTATTTGTTTGGAACCTGTCGTTGTTAAAATTGGGGAAATTGTTTAAGTCTTAGGTCTCTATATAGAGTACCGTTGGGCAATGGAGCTTGTACTTTCTTTTAGCAGGCTCAGTTGGGTCCACCTGTATGTGGAAATCATTTAGGATTTTTGGACCAAAGTGGTCATTTGTATGCTGGTTGTGTTCGCCTAAGTGGCAAAGAGGTAAAAGACATGTGATTATGTAAATTCCTAACTATATTGAATGTCAAAGGGGTCTTGCAGTTGAGCAGACCCAGAGATGTAGCCCTTTAGGGGTGAACTCCAAGATCATATCCGTGTTATGCGATGCCTTGTCTTTTTTACTTCATACTTAAAGTTATCATGTATGGTTGTTATCTTGTATAAGTGTATGATGGTAATTTAATGAAGCTAAATCAAAGTGCATAAAATTAGACATCTTGAGGAATGTAGTAATTAGATTCATAAAACCATGTAAATTATGATTATGGAAAAGTATTTGGCTTATGTTAACTAAAGGAAGTAATAGTGGAAAGAATATCGCTAGGGTACCATTATTGTTTTAACTTGATATAAGTTGATAAATTGAACGAATGTGAATGGGAAACAAAGTTAGAATTAATGTCATAATTTCTAGATTGAAATTTAAAGGATGAACCTCATATAGGTATTTACCTTCTTATCTTAGTAAATTAGTATCACCATGTTAGTTATGTTTCACTATATTGGATGAATTTGTTTAGTTATTTCATGTTTAAATCTTAACAAATAATCCTTACCAAACTAACTTGATAATTGGGTGAACTCAACTATTTATCCATAATTATAACCCTAATAAAAGAATCTCTTTATGATTGCTAAAATTGAACTGAAAAGGGAAGTATTCATATAGTTGTTTATATCTTAATTTTAGTAAATGTATCTTTTCATATTAACTACATTTAACTAAAAAGAGTGACATGAAACAAGATAGTTAGATTCTAATCCTAATGGAAGAACATCACTATGAACTTATATTTTAATCCTGTAATAATGAATATCATCTTGCTAACTATATCTTAACTAAAGGGCTAAACTCATGTGTTCCTATTACATTTTCACCTTAATGAATTGAACTCCTTCTATTAGCATTATTAAAACATCAATTAATGAACCCTATGCTTACTTACATTTTATCCTCCATAAAAGAACTACGACTCATTAGTTGGTTATGCTTGAAATCAAATGAAGGGACCTCACTCTATTAATGGATGTTTAATCCTTAATGAACAAATCTCTTCTTATTAACCATACTTTTAATATTTAAGAAAGATACCAAATATGGGTGGTTATCTTAAGACCAAATGAATGAACTCTGTTATATTAATCGCATTGAACCTTAAGGGAGGCCTCTTAAATTAATTAGGTGTTAATGTGCATTGAGTAAATAACCTCGTGATGGCCTCCTATCCACCAGAAATAAATGAATGCTTCCTAAAATTCTACGATGTCAAATCATTGAACATATATATGATCATGTCTATGCATTATCTCATAATTAAGATATCCGGCTTATTGGATCAATCGACGCGAGTTGAGTTAGGTGTAAGGTTATGTAATCGCGTTGGGAAAATCCTTAGGTTCGTTTAGCCTTCCACTATGTTATATAAGTTTTTAGATAACTCCAAATTATCTTCATGTTGTAACTTATCAGTAATACTCTTAACTATTATTATAAAAAAAAATATTTACACTCTATTTGAGTGTTTTTAACTTAAACCCTTAGGGGTTTCCTGGCGGGGCATTACAGTTGGTATCAGAGCCCATGTTGCAACACTAGGATCTCTGGTTTCTTTTGTGCCCTTAGTTGGTGTGTGTGTGTTTACCTTATGTTGTATGCTTGTCCACCTTGATGTGAGGGTGTGATTTAACAAACCCTACTTGTGTGTAATGTGTGTGTTCATGAATTGTTTTCACCCTATTGATGTGGGTGTTTTGGGAATAATTATAGGTGTTTTGTCTACTTGTTAAGGTCTTGGTCTACAATTTCTCTTACTTTGAAAGGGAGTCGTATGTACCTTCAATCTTGACTTGTCATACTCTTTTGACTAATCCATCTAGGTTGGTTGTTAATATCTTGAATCTAAAAGTACGGTATGTGCTTGTTTATGGTATTGATCGATTTTAATGATTGTCCACTTGAAAGACTAGTATGGCAAATGTTAATGCTTATTATGTAGTACATTGAGTGATTATGACTCTTCTTCCTCTCTCTCTCTAGTAAATTAAAAGGATTTGATATGGGTAATTATCTCTTCTTTAAGTTTTCTTATTGCAAGAGAAAGGATGATATTTCTTGAGCCCTTGTGTGAGCCTCATAACATTTTTGTGTTTTAGGTTGTGAAAGGGATTGGTTTGGGAATTAATTTTCTGTTAATGATAGGAAATTGTATGTTTGCTTCAAGGATTCTCCATGTGCTTGGAAGGAGTAATATAATTTAGTAATGCACCATTTAACTTGCTTTGGACATGGGTAATTGTCTTATTATGTTTCAAAAAGAGTAAATGAGAGACTTGTTAAATTGTATGCATTAAATGTGTAATATCTAGTAGATAGCTCTTCATTTGCCTTCTTGTCATATTATAAACTATCGATGTTAGATTTGATGTATTATTGTATTGTATTACAAATAATTATTGTTCTCAAGAAGACTTGTATTACAAAAAAAGAGGGGTTTGTCTTGAATTCTTGATCGGAAAACTAGGACATTATAGTGCAACAACAATGATTAGAAATGTCATGTTAGGTTACTTTGGCACCCTCCTAAAAGATAGCGATATGGAAACCATGCAACTAAGATGATAGACTTATATCCGAGCATATGGTGTGATCCTGAAATTCTTGTGTATTTGTAGGAAATAGATGATTTTCCAACTCTTTTCCTCCTCTTGCCTAAATTATAGGATTTGTTGTTTTGAAATACTATTTAGAATGCAGTGATTTAAGAAAAAGAATTCTTATAACGCACATGAAATTGTATGTTGCTTTGGGCTTCTAATTGAAAGCGGAAAGTTTTTCGTCTTGGAAAGGGAAATTGCATAGTTAGTAATGTGAATGAAAATGCTTAAGGGAAATTGAGAAAGATATCAGAATGATGTTATTTCCTTGTGTAAATGTGATTTGTTGAGGATTTCAGTACGTGGATCTAGAGTAAACTTTATTTAGTGATTCATGTGTAAAGCATAATTAAAACTTCCCTTAAGTATATGTTAGCATAATGTAAAGTACTCCCTGCAAATGTGACTAAACCAATTATGGTGCTATTTTGTGTGTGTTCTAAGAAACCCATAATTGCTATGTGTGCCCATGGGATGGTGAAGTAATCAACCATGGGGAATATGTTTCCTTATGAGTATGGGGAAACCATACCTATCTATGTGATGTTGCTTATTTGATTCCTTACTGAGTGCAAACCCACGGGTTGTTGATAAGTCAGTATGTGAGGGGGTAGTAGTAGAAGTCACCATTCCTTGAATAGTATGAACAGCGTACGAGTAATGTCGACGTGAAGTGACTTTAGCTTCCCTATTATGAGGAAAAATATAGTTTTGTAATGAAACTATAACATAGGTGTACTCAATACTTCCCCTTGTGATGAACCGATTTACGAGGTTCATGCATGTTAGCCTAATTCCTACCCTTTATTTTGAGCATATAGATGACAGTTCTTGAGCATATTGATGGATTTTATTGGAGCATCTGTTGCCTTGTCTTCATGAGAGGTGTGTTATTTTTCTTACATAAGTGGCCAACTGAATAGTGTTGGTAGACTTGTGGGTAGACCTTAGCCATGTATACCTCTGGCTTACGGCAAGTATCCTGAGAGGAACATCGCTATGTGGGGTGTGACTAGTGCGTGCCTTATCCGTGGGGTACACTACCATGCAAGATATGTCCATTGCATGCCCTGTCTGCTTGGAGTATTGCCATGCCGTGCTGAGACACAATGCAGGATGTAGTAGACATTTCCATGAGGCCTACCAATAGGTATAGGGTAGAGCCATGCCGCGTGATGACATGATGTGGGGTGATGACGAGGTGCACACTGCCATGCCATGCAGATGTGTGACTTGGCCACACCACATGATGAGCTACTAGGATAGCTAGATGATTGTCCCTTCCTTCCTCATTGGTGGCTAGTTGCTAGTGACGTAGTGATGTAATTTGCACTTATGATTTTTTTTTTTTTATTTATTTATTTCCTTGTGGGCCAGCAATTTATTTTACTTTGACCTTGATAGTTTAGCCACAATCTTGCAATCTTGATCTTACTTGATTTGATGTTGCAAATCCATAAATTATTTTCTTATTTTATTGTTGGAATTGACAATTATTATCTTTATTCTTTTGTACTTTGGTGGCTAAACTAGTTTATCCTTGTTGTTGTCATATGCTAGTCTTGTGTTGCAATGTTAATTCCTCTCCAAGAACGTAGGAGACGGTCTTGGATGAGTGTATACGAGGAAGCAGACATAGGGAACCTTGAGGATGGAGGTATGTGAGGCTGTGAGACAGCTAGGATCCACTACCTACCTATGAGTCGTGACTATCTCTTGGAGGCTAAACACCTTACGCAACAAGGGGTATTCACAAGGGACTTGCATGGAAGGTAGCACCGCTATGGTGTACCCTAGAACCATCAAGCCCTTGAGTGAGATGATGGATATGTCATGCCCAAACTTTTGGGCACAAACGGGAGAATTTTTTTTTTTTTTTATTTAAATATTTAACTTAGAACGACTAACTTAAATAAAATAATGCACACTAGTTTGGTCTTAACTATGTTTTAAATAAATCAAACAACTAAATTAATTAGACGAAAATAATCTAAGTTATCAGCGAGCTAATATTTCTCCAAAATTGTTATCACTAATCTTCCATTAATAAATAATTAAACTCCCTAAGCGATTAATCTCAAACTTATTATATGGTCTTCAAAATTAATTGATAGGGAATATTATTGATCTCCTATAGTTCCTTAACTACTTAGGGTCTAAAATTAATTTACCCTAACTCTTTGATTAAATAAAACTATTGAGTAAAATTTCCAATAAATAAAAGGTGTCTAATAAATTTTGAAATAAAGGGGCCAACATGGCACTACATAAATCATTTTATTTTCCCAAGGGTTTATCCTACCCAAGAGTTTTAAATTCTTCTCACTAAAATGCTCCTACCTTCATTTAATAATTAAAAGAGCATTACTTAATTTACAAATAACTATTTGATTTCAAACAAATATAGAAGTTAAATTACGTATATATATATATATCTACCTATGAATATATATATATATATATATATATATATATATATATATATATATATATATATATATGTTTATAAATATATTCTAAAGAGGAAGGGGGGAAAGTTCTTATTTTATTTTATTATTTTACCACCTTTTCTTTTTTTTTTTTAAATCCTCCAAAGTCACATGTTACCCTAAACTTTTCTTTATCACACCGACACACACATATCTTATTTGAAAATCTAAATGTGTTTACCCTAACCCAAAATTAGGATTAGGGCATGTGTGTAAAAATAAACATTCATACTTTTCTTTTTTTTGTGTGTGTGTGCTGGTGCGGGCGCGGTGGCCTGAACTTCATTATTCGGCGGAGCCGAAGAGAGAGTGGTGGTAACCATTAAGGGGAGTGGCAAAATCGAAGTATGGCTGGAGGTATGGTGATCGACGACAGTGGGGGTTTTCCCCAGGCGCCACTATGTTTATACACAGTGCGGCCGAGCACCGTCCACTGTGGGTAAACATAGTGGCGGCCGGGAGCCACCACCACTGTGGTTGCCCACAGTGGGGGACCCGGTGCCATCCATTGTGGTTTCCCACAGTGGTGGCACCGAGCCGTCCACTGTGAGCAGCCACAGTGGAGGCACAGTCGTGCCATTCCCTGTGTTAACAGGGGTTCCGCCCTCACCGAGACACATTGTGATATTTTTTTATTTTTTATTTATATATATATATATTTTTAATGTGTTTATCATTTTATATATATTTAAGTTTCCAGATTAATATATTTTAATGTGTATATATATATATATATATATTTTATAACATGCAGAAAACTAATAAATGGTTTGTAGCATAAAATGGACTTAATATACTTTGATAGTTTGTCAATAAATAGACTTTCAATTTTGCCCATACTTTTTATTTACAAAACTCAAAACTAATTATTTCCTTAGCCTACTAGACCTAGTTTAGAGGGGATAAGATAACTATTTGATTTATTTGTTTTAAGCATTCTATAACTAATAATGCATTCCAACATCCATCTTCAAATACAATGCTTTTTGGTAACAAAATAAAACTAACACTAAATGCAAATTTTTTTTGATAAAATAAGCTACTACAATAAGATTTATTTTCTGCATTAAATGGGAAAATAAATGACTATTTTATTTATTTTGTAGCAGCATAAATAACAAAATAATCATGTAGTAACAAGAATAAATTTATTTGCAAGATACACGAAAAAAAGCAACAACTTCATATATTTTTTTTTAATGACGATTTAAACATATCCTAATACATTTCATCTTCCCTTCTTGCAAAACTAACCACAATAGGAGAATACATTTCTTTAGCAAATTTAAATACAAGGTAAATAATAATACAAGTGGGTTTGAAAACCCAACTAATATTTCCCTTCCATAGGAATATGCATAAAATAAATACACTTCTTTTCTTTTGGAAATTAAATACAGAAATAGCTCTCTTTTTTTTATACAAGCTACAATATTAAATACATTTTTTTCTTTTAAACTTTTCTGCAACACAAAACAACAACAAAACTCTTCCTCTTTTCTTTTCCATCCTAAGCAACCTGCAATAAAAATACAACTTGACCATGGAGAGCTCACCTCCTAGCCTAGGCTTACTAGAAGCCACCCCCAAGCTTGGAGAGCCAAGCACTAGATGGGTTACAAACAAACAAACAACACAACAACAAAGACAAACACTCAACATGCATCTTCCCATCCCAAGCTACACTTTCACCACATTTTGTGATGATCATCCCACGGGTGGAAGTGGACCAAGTACCATTGGGGAGATTGCAAGACAAAATTACAACTCAAGCCACCTCATGGCAAAACAAAATACAACAATTTTCACCTCCACACCTTATGCCCCTCAAAGGCATAAAAGCCATATTTCCTCCCCTTGTGACCCCAAGGCTATGCGGCAAGGGTCACAAAGGACACCCTTGAGATCACTCTGCATAAGGAGAGCCTCTCACCAAAGGCTGTCATACTTCTTCCACCCCAAGACCTTCCTACTCTCCAAAGAGTAGGAGGTCTTGGACACTCCCAAAAACAAGAACACATAAACAAGAACATAGAAATGAAAACTTATATCTTTCTCTTACAACAAATTACATATAGACATCTCTTTCAACAAGCATTTCTTTCTTTCAGAAAACATCATAAACAACATAAACAAAAGGAAATAGAACCAACCTTAATCTACCAATAGGTATGTTAGATTTAGTTGGGGATGAGCTACCCAAATCCACACAAACTTTCCACCAATCCTTCACAAAAATTCTATCCTACAACTAATTTTTAAAAAAAATGCATAATCTCCAACAATGGAGAGTGGGTGATTACTCACTAAGTCCCTAATCCTTGCCTAAGAAGGCCTCTCACACACTTCCCAACCCCTTGGGTGAGGTGAGAGTTCCCATTGGTTGCTCTTCCCAACCTCTTACACATTACTAAAACTGGAAAGGGAAAAGGTAAGTGAGGATGGGGAAGAGAGTTTAACATCAAAAGGGAAGGTTGTCTATCCTAGGAGGAACCTTCTAAGTTGAATTTTCGCTCACCTTGGGAAAACCACTTTTTGAGGTGACTAAACAGTCACATGGGAGTAGTCACATGTTTCAAAATACCCCTAACCCATAGGTATACCCTTTGGACCTTTGGAAAAGCCCTAAAACTGACCCTAGGAGTCCATTTAACCCCTAGAAACCCAACTGAAGTTAACCTATGGGTCAAACCTAAGTTGACCACTCCCAAGAGTCCCTACCCAAGGCAAATTTGGGACCACACTCATGTGTTTGAATGGCTTTGGTAGAAACAAAACTCCCTCCAAGAGACAAGTCAAAATCAATGACACTAATCATCACATGTGTCAAGTGACACAATAAAATACAATATAAAAATCAAACATGGAATTTGTCTCTTGTAGGTTTACACAATTACATAAAATCAAATTAACACACAAGCATCATTCACTTAAAAATACAATACATTACAAACGGGGTGTTGTCTCTCCAAATAGACAACCCCTGGCTTAACAAATGTACATTGGTCTAGGTTTGGTTCTCCATATAAATTCCATGGTCACATGGATAATTTTCCTGTGCATCTCAATTAACACATTAGTAATTCCAAATAATCATAATTATACATAATTAAATACATGGATTTCATTTCACATCAAAAACTCATACATTTGGCAACAATAATTCAATATCTCATTCATTCAAATTCGATTCCACATAAGCAATTAACATAATTCTCAAAATTGAACCATTCATAAAATAAGCATCATTTTTCTATCATCAAAATGAAGTCCTGCAATTCCAATAATGGCATTGACTATTTCAAGTAATTCTATTCTAGCAACATATAAAGTTTCATAATCATCAAGCATAAAATAAAGCATCAACATATGTTAATGTGATCCAAATCATGGAATCATATAGGTTCTAAATCCATAAAGCATAAAATAAAGCATCCATAATAGTCTCAATATGCAAATAACTAAAAATTTCAAACTGAGTCAGGGTAGGGCCTCACACCCTCCCTCTTTAGGCATGAACTTCCTCCTAAAGTTCATCAAAAAGGTGGGGGTACTGTGATCTCATGCATGCTGCATCCTCCCATGAGGCTATGACCTCATCATAGAAATCCCACTGGACCCTAACCTAGTCCATCTCTTGACCTCGAAGGCCCAGCGTCTAGCGTGCCAAAATGCAAATGGGCTCCAAAGCTAGCTACCCGTCTGACTCCACCTGCAAGGTATCCCAATCTAGAATATGAGACTCATCATAGATATACTTCCTCAAAACTGAAACATGAAACACATCGTGGATGCGCGACAGGCTAGGTGGCAATGCTAAATGGTACGCAACTGGTCCTATCCTCTCAAGGATCTCAAATGGTCCTACAAATTGAGGTGCAAGCTTAAAACCCTTTCCATAATGGATTGGACTCTTATGCAATCGCACTCTCAAGAAGACTCTATCTCCAACCAAGTAGCTACGATCTATCCTCTTCGCATCTGCATATTTCTTCTGTCTATCCTGTGCCTCTCTAAGACGCTGCCTAATCAAATCCACCTACTGCTCCATATCTCGAACTATCTCAGGACCAATAGCAACTTTGTCCTCTATGCGGTCCCAACTCAATGGTGTCCTACAAGGTCTGCCATATAATGCCTGATAGGGTGGCATCCCCAAGGACGTGTGATGCCCATTGTTATAGGAAAACTCCACTAAGGGAAGGTACTCTTCCCATCTGGTCTGGTGATCCATGACGTACATGCGAAGCATATCCTCTAACACCTGATTAACTCTCTCTATCTGGCCATCTATTTCTGGAAGATAGGCTATACTGAAATTGAGCTTGGTACCCATAGCTGCCTGCAATGCCTTCCAAAAGGAAGATGTGAAGAGGGAATCCCTATCAGAAATGATATTGCATGGAACACCATGAAGTTTGACAATGTCTCACAAAAACACTTGTGCTACTACTAGTGTTGTGAAGGTGGTACAAACTAGTGAAAAGTGGGCCACTTTGGTCAACTTATCAACCATCACCAAGATGGCATCATGACGATGAGATGACATGGGGAGACCAATGATGAAATCCATGGATATAGTATCCCACTTCCACTCTGGTATAGCATGAGATTGGAGCAACCCACCTGGATGGCGGTGCTCCACCTTGACTCTCTGACACTCAAGGCATCAGGCTACCAGCTTAGCAATAAGCTATCGCATTCTTGGCCAATGGTATAATTCCCTCAAGTTTGCATGCATCTTCTTGCCCCCAGGATGTGCTGCATAAGGAGATCTATGAGCCTTTGAGATAATGAACTCCTACAATCCCTGGGAAGAAGGTACATAGATGCGCCCTCTATGGCATAATAAACCATCAGACTCTAAGGAATAATCCACATATTTTCCTTCTAATGTTTCCTAAGATCATATAGCCTGGCAAACCTCTAAATACCATCTGTCCTCTAGCAACTGCTGCATGATCTGATCTCTCAAATCCAAGCTCATAGACATGGTGTATACCTCATGATGTCTCCTACTCAAAGAATCTGCAACCACATTTTCTTTCACTTTGATGTAGTGAACATCAAAATCATAATCGCACAAGAATTCCATCCATCTCCTCTGTCCTGCATTGAGATTCAGTTGAGTGAATATGTACTGAAGGCTCTAATGGTCTGAGTGCAACTCAAAATGATGACCCAAAAGGAAATGTCTCCACCTCACAAGTGCATGCACTACTGCTACAAGCTCAAGGTCATGAGTAGGATAATTAAGCTTGTGAGTCTTGGGTTTCCTAGACTCAAAAGCTATAGCTCTATCACCCTGCATAAGGACTGCTCCTAAACCCTCTAGGGAAGCATCTGTGCAAACCATGAAATCAGCTGAAGGATCTAGTACTACAAGGATAGGTGCGGTAGTAAGTGCCTTTTAAAGTTCTTGAAAGGCCTTCTCGCACTTCTCCGTCCACTCAAATTTCTTCCCTTTGCGCTGAAGAGAAGTAATAGGATGAGAAACTCTAGAGAATCCCTCAACAAAACGTTGATAATAACTTGCTAAGCCCATGAAGCTCCTGACCTCTGTCACACTAGTAGGCACTGGCACACTTCGACAAACTGCCATACAACTGATTATCCCTCGAACACTGCAAAACTTGTCTCAGGTGCTCCTGATGTTCCTCCTCATTCCATGAATATATCAATATGCCATCGAGAAATACAATCACAAAATAGTCAAGGAATTGTGGAACACTCCATTCATGAGACTCATGAAAACTGCTGGGGCATTCGTAAGATCGAATGGGACCACGGTGAACTCATAGTGGCCATATCTAGTGTGAAACGCGGTCTTGTGGATATCACTATCCACTATCCTCAACTGATGGTACCCTGACTTTAGATCAATCTTGAAAAATACTTTGGCCCCCTGAAGTTGGTCGAATAAATCATTGATCCTGGGCAATGGATATCGGTTCTTGATAGTTACTTTGTTCAACTGACGGTAATCCATGCATAATTGGAGAGATCCATCCTTCTTCTTTATGAAGATGACTGGTGCACCCCAAGGGGATACACTAGGGTGAATGTGGCCCTTCTCTAGGAGTTCCTCAAGCTGCATCTTGAGCTCATTAAGCTCATTTGTGGTCATCCTATACGATGCTCTTGAAACTGGTTCAGCTCCTGGAATAAGGTCTACATGAAAATCAATCTCTCTATGGGGTAGCATACCGGGTAACTCTGAAGGAAATACATCTAAAAATCCCTTAAGGATAGGATGGTTGTCAATAGATGGTTCCTTTTCCTCTTCTTCTTCTCTATCACTAATGGTGATGGCAAATAACTGACATCCCTTTTGCATGCTCCGCTTAAGCTACATGGCGGAGATCATACGAAGAGACACGGGTCTCTAAATTCTAGAGATCACTATGGGAGAACCATGTTCATCCTCACACTCGATCCTTTTTAGGGAACAATCCATCTTGGCTCTGTGGGCATAAATCCAATCCATGCCAAGTACGATGCCATATGATCTGAGTGGTGTAACTCTAAGGTCTACTATGGTGGTGGTATTACCAATCTGAAGCTGACAACCCTTAACCTCTGATTCCACTGACACTCTAGCCCCTGAAGCTAATTCCACTTCCCAACTAACCTCTTGTCTAATTACCACTAGCTTGCAATGCTCCACAACCAATGGAGATATAAAAGAGTTACTAGCTCCTGAATCAAATAATATAGATACACTTCTACCTCTGATCATACCTACTACCTCAATAACCATAGCCTGATGCTCTGCCTGGCGGTTGTCAACTGCTGCGAAGACTCTATGGGACTTGCCCATATCTCTAACTGTTGGCTCTGATGCTGCCATCCTCTAATTTCCTACCATCTGACCCTAAGGACACTCTCTTGCCATGTGTCCCTTAGCTCCACATGTAAAGTAAGCGCCACATGCCTGAAATTGCACTCCTTGTGGTCTAGAGAAAGATTGTCCCCCTGTCCTGCTAGAACCACTATACCCACCTCTGGAGGACTGCTGAGTCCTCGCCGGAGGTGTGTAAGGAGCCTAAGATCTCTGATCTCGCTTTTGACCCTGTGACTACCACTGCTTGGGCTTCGTGCCCTATTGACTCTGCGGAGGCCTTTGACTCTAGTTTTGCTGTGACTGCTGCGGAGGAGGGGATTTGGAGAACCCCGATGTGTGTCTGTTGTTACCTTTCCAATGGGGTTTTTGAAACCCATAAGTCTGTGGTTTAGGGTTACGGTTCTGGAACTGATCCCTTGAGTCCTAGGGTTTGACCTGAATCTCCTCGGCTATCAAAGTCTTCTCCATAGCACCCTGAAGGCTCCCTAGAGCGGCCATTCTCACTAGTCCTGCTATGCCAGAGTTCAATCCTCTGATAAAATAGTTGATGAGAAGTTTCTCGTCTTTCAGGTAGTATACATACAGTAAGAGTTCAAAGAACTTGTTCTTGTACTGGGTCACTAAAAGACCCTTTTGCTGGAGGTCATGAAACTCATCCACCCTACGCTATCTAAAATGCTCTGATAAGTACGTCTCCCTGAATCTCTCTGTGAAAATCTTCCAAGTGATGGTTTCTATCTCTAAGCCACACTTATACTCTTCCTGTCTCCACCATGTGGAGGCTATTTCTTGCAATAGGTGAACCGCTGCATGTGCTTTTAGATTGCTCTCATAAGAGAGAAATGAAAAGCACCTATCTAGGCTTAAAATCCGTGCCTCTACTTCTACCCCATCAGTAGATCCCCCAAAAGATGGTGGCTGAAGATGCATAACCTCTCTGAGTAGATCCCCTGGATCCTGACGTACCCTCTCAATATACACTAGTGCTACGACTAGAGGTGGTGCTAGTAGGTGAACGGACTCATGCTCATGCCCAGCCTGACTCTCTATGGGATTAGGAGGTGGACTCCTACTCCGTTCCCATTCTACTGTTCTATGGCTTCCTGAGTTCTAGTTCTCAACATTATGATCTACTGCCAGAAGCCTATCCTAAACTATGCCAATCAGGTTCTATAGAGCTACCAAGATGTCTTAGTTCGGGTCAATTGATCGTTTGGGAGGGGCTTCTAGGTTCACTTCTGGAACCGATTCCTCCCTAATGACCTCTTCGCGTGCCATGCGTTCACGCCTAGGGCATCTACCACGTTTGCAAGTTTGTCGCGTAGTTGGAGGCATCCTTTTTAAGAAAATAAAATAAAATGAAATAAATAAATATTTTAGGAGAAATATTTTAGCTAATTCAAAAATAAATAAATATAATCTAATTAAATAATTATAGCAAAATGTAATGAAGTAAGGTTCCTAGTGTTGGTAACCTTGCTCTGATACAAAAATGTCATGCCCAAACTTTTGGGCACAAACGGGATAAATTTTTATTTTTTATTTTTAAATACTAAACTTAGAACGACTAACTTAAATAAAATAATGCACACTAGTTTGGTCTTAACTATGTTTTAAATAAATCAAACAACTAAATTAATTAGACGAAAATAATCTAAGTTATCAGCGAGCTAATATTTCTCCAAAAGTGTTATCACTAATCTTCCATTAATAAATAATTAAACTCCCTGAACGATTAATCTCAAACTTATTATATGGTCTTCAAAATTAATTGATAGGGAATATTAATGATCTCCTATAGTTCCTTAACTACTTAGGGTCTAAAATTAATTTACCCTAACTCTTTGATTAAATAAAACTATTGAGTAAAATTTCCAATAAATAAAAGGTGTCTAATAAATTTTGAAATAAAGGGGCCAACATGGCACTACATAAATCATTTTATTTTCCCAAGGGTTTATCCTACCCAAGAGTTTTAAATTCTTCTCACTAAAATGCTCCTACCTTCATTTATTAATTAAAAGAGCATTACTTAATTTACAAATAACTATTTGATTTCAAACAAATATAGAAGTTAAATTACTTTTATATATATATATATATATCTACCTATTTATATATATATATATATATATTCTAAAGAAGAAGGGGGGAAAATTTTTATTTTATTTTATTAATTTACCCCTTTTTTTGAAAAATCCTACAAAGTCACATGTTACCCTAAACTTTTCTTTATCACACCCACACACACATATCTTATTTGAAAATCTAAATGTGTTTTCCCTAACACGAAATTAGGGTTAGGGCATGTGTGTAAAAATAAATATTCATACTTTTCTTTTTTTGTGTGTGTGTGTTGGTGTGGGTGTGGCGGCTCGAACTTCATTACTCGGTGAAGCCGAAGAGAGAGTGGTGGTAACCATTAAGGGGAGCGGTGAAATCAAAGTATGGCAGGAGGTATGGTGATCAGCAGCGGTGGGGGTTTTCCCCCAGCGCCATTGTATTTATCCATAGTGCGGCCGACCGCCGTCCACTATGGGTAAACACAGTGGCGGCCGGGAGCCACCACCACTATGGTTCCCTGTAGTGGGGGACCTGGTGCCATCCATTGTGGTTTCCCACAATGGTGGCGCCGAGCCGTCCACTGTGAGCAGCCACAGTGGAGGCACGACCGTGCCATCCCCTGTGTTAATAGGGGTTCGGCCCTCGTCAAGACACATGGTGATATTTTATTTTTTTTATTTTATTTATATATATATATATATTTTAATGTGTTTATCAATTTTTTATATATATATTTATATATGTATATATATATATAAATATATATGTATATATAAATATATATGCAGATATATATATCTATTTCATTTTGCTTAAGAGGTATTTAAGTTTCCAGATTAATATATTTTAATGTGTAAATATATATATATATATATATATATATATATATATATATATATATAACATGCAGAAAACTAATAAATGGTTTGTAACATAAAATGGAGTTAATATACTTTGATAGTTTGTCGATAAATAGACTTTAAATTTTGCCCATACTTTTTATTTACAAAACTCAAAACTAATTATTTCCTTAGCCTACTAGACCTAGTTTAGAGGGAATAAGATAACTATTTGGTTTATTTGTTTTAAGCATTCTATAACTAATAATGCATTCCAACATCCATCTTCAAATATAATCCTTTTTGGTAACAAAATAAAACTAACACTAAATGCCAATTTTTTTTGATAAAATAAGCTACTACAATAAGATTTATTTTCTGCATTAAATGGGAAAATAAATGTCTGTTTTATTTATTTTGCAGTAGCATAAATAAGAAAATAATCTTGTAGTAACAAGAATAAATTTATTTGCAAAATACACAAAAAAAAGCAACAACTTCAAATATTTTTTTTAAATGATGATTTAAACATATCCTAATACATTTCATCTTCCCTTCTTGCAAAACTAACCACAATAGGAGAATACATTTCTTTAGCAAATTTAAATACAAGGTAAATAATAATACAAGTGGGTTTGAAAACCCAACTAATATTTCCCTTCCATAGGAATATGCATAAAATAAATACACTTCTTTTCTTTTGGAAATTAAATACAGCAATAGCTCTCTCTTTTTTTTATACAAGCTACAATATTAAATACATTTTTTTCTTTTTAACTTTTCTACAACACAAAACAGCAACAAAACTCTTCCTCTTTTCTTTTCCATCCTAAGCAACCTGCAATAAAAATACAACTTGACCATGGAGAGCTCACCTGCCAGCCTAGGCTTACTAGAAGCCACCCCCGAGCTTGGAGAACCAAGCACTAGACGGGTTACAAACAAACAAACAACACAACAACAAAGACAAACACTCAACATGCATCTTCCCATCCCAAGCTACAATTTCACCACATTTTGTGATGATCATTCCACGGGTGGAAGTGGACCAAGTACCATTGGGGAGATTGCAAGCCAAAATTACAACTCAAGCCACCTCATGGCAAAACAAAATACAACAATTTTCACCTCCACACCTTATGCCCCCCCAAAGGCTTAAAAGCCATATTTCCTCCCCTTATGACCCCCAAATGCATACACAAGGCTATGCAGCAAGGGTCACAAAGGGCACCCTTGAGATCACTCTCCATAAGGAGAGCCTCTCACCCAAGGCTATCATACTTCTTCCACCCCAAGACCTTCCTATTCTCCCAAGAGTAGGACGTCTTGGACACTCCCAAAAACAAGAACACATAAACAAGAACATAGAAATGAAAACTTACATTTTTCTCCTACAACAAATTACATATACACATCTCTTTCAACAAGCATTTCTTTCTTTCAAAAAACATCATAAACAACATAAACAAAAGGAAATAGAACCAACCTTAATCTACCAATAGGTATGTTAGATTTAGTTGGGGATGAGCTGCCCACAAACTTTCCACCAATCCTTCACCAAAAATTTTTCCTACAACTAATTTTCAAAAAAAATGCATAATCTCCAATAATGGAGTGTGGGTGATTACTCACTAAGTCCCTAATCCTTGCCTAAGAAGGCCTCTCACACACTTCCCAACCCCTTGGGTGAGGTGAGAGTTCCCATTGGTTGCTCTTCCCAACCTCTTACACATTACTTTAACTGGAAAGGGAAAAGGTAAGTGAGGATGGGGAAGAGAGTTTGACATCAAAAGGGAAGGTTTTCTATCCTAGGAGGAACCTTCTAAGTTGAATTTCGCTCACCTTGGGAAAACCACTTTTTGAGGTGACAAAACAGTCACATGGGAGTAGTCACATGTTTCAAAATACCCCTAACCCGTAGGTATACCCTTTGGACCTTTGGAAAAACCCTAAAACTGACCCTAGGAGTCCATTTAACCCCTTAGAAACCCAACTGAAGTTAACATACGGGTCAAACCTGAGTTGACCACTCCCAAGACTCCCTACCCAAGGCAAATTTAGGACCACACTCATGTGTTTGAATGGCTTTGGTAGAAAAAAACTCCCTACAAGAGACAAGTCAAAATCAATGACACTAATCATCACATGTGTCAAGTGAGACAATAAAATACAATATAAAAATCACACATGGAATTTGTCTCTTGTAGGTTTATACAATTACATAAAATCAAATTAACACACAAGAATCATTCACTTAAAAATAAAATACATTACAAACGGGGTGTTGTCTCTCTAAATAGACAACCCCTGGCTTAACAAACGTACATTGGTCTAGGTTTGGTTCTCCATATAAATTCCATGGTCACATGGATAATTTTCCTGTGCATCTCAATTAACACATTAGTAATTCTAAATAATCACAATTTTACATAATTAAATACATGGATTTCATTTCACATCAAACACTCATACATTTGGCAACAATAATTCAATATCTCATTCATTCAAATTCGATTCCACATAAGCAATTAACATAATTCTCAAAATTGAACCATTCATAAAATAAGCATTATTTTTCTATCATCAAAATGAAGTCTTGCAATTCCAATAATGGCATTCACTATTTCAAGTAATTCTATTCTAGCAACATATAAAGTTTCATAATCATGAAGCATAAAATAAAGCATCAACATATGTCAATGTGATCCAAATCATGGAATCATATAGATTCTAAATCCATAAAGCATAAAATAAAGCATCCATAATAGTCTCAATATGCAAATAACTAAAAATGTCAAACTGAGTCGGGGTAGGGCCTCATAGGATATTGTTGATCATGTATTTGTTCTGAGAGTAGGCATAGAGGTGTTGATCGTATATGTTACCTTTCATCGAGCATTAGACATGCTCACATGTGGCCTTTTGTGTTGTGAAAACCAGTCTTGTGGATGGATATTATGTGCAATCATGGAATAAATGGTATTAACTTGTCACTATGTTATGGGGCATATTCATTGGAAAGGTTCTTGTATGTCTGAAAAGTGTAAAGAATTGAGTTCTTACATTGCTCTTATTTGTCAAAAGTTAACTTGGTTGTAGAAATTGATATTTGAAGCTAGTTCTATGCAATAGAGTATTGTGAAAGAGATGAATCGGTGAAAGGAATTGACCTTGAGGGCATATTTTCTTGTCATGTTCGATAAATGAGTATGATAATGGTGTTTATATATTTTAATTGCTTTAATTTGGTGTAATAAAAAGGGAAAATTCTCGTTTCTCTACTATGATTGTGTTTAAATTCTAGAATATTTTAAGATGTGAATGATGTTAGATGCAATCTATTAATGGACAATGACATTCATAGATGATTTATAAGTAATGTTCTAAAATGTTGAAAAAATAGTTGTTTCTGCAAATTGATAATTGTTAATTGAGTTTAAGGGTTAATACGTGTTGTATGACTTTCGTTTAGCCTTGTGACTTCCAGGAGTAAGTCAGAGGCTAGGGGGGAGAATATAATGCCCCTACCCTAGTCGGACTTGTGAAACCCATTTGACCTTGATTGACTTCCTATGTGGCATTCTTGAATGGTAGGTTGACTAGGATGCAATGTGTAGTTTAGATAATATAAATGATTGTGCATACCTATTATTGTACTCTTGCATCGATTCTTGTGTAAATGTAAATGTTTCCTAACCTTTGTGATAAATCTCGAGCTAACGCCTTCATTGAATATGTATATGTATATGTATGCTTGCGTGATTCATGGGTGTAGGAGATTTTAGGTACAACACCGGCTAGGGCGAGGTTCATCTCCTTCAGGATTCACAGGTTGAGCAAACCTCCTCCATCCTCAGAATTCAGATTTGGGGGTCATAAAACTCTCATCTTCCCTTAGCCATGGTTAGGTGAGCATCGTGTGCAGTTCATGGGGCTTTCTTTTCATTGGGTTGCATGTCGTGTGATTTGGTGGATTTCCTCGATTTGCATGCTTTGCACAGGGTAAGTGGAGTTTGTTATCCTAAGTATTCAATTCAATTTAATGTGTGGATGTATGCATTAGTAATGTAGAAAATTTAAAATAGGTAGTTTATTTTATATGATTAATTATTAATTTAAAGAGATCGCTTTAATTAGAATTGTAGCAAGCTTAAAGTATCTAACTTGGATTAATGTGTTCATTTACGCATTTGTAGTTGAGAAAATTAGAATAAATAGGTTTCTTTCAAGAGATTAGTCATTTATTAAAAAGGTCGCTTTATTATGTTTTAGCGAGTTAATTTAATAGTTAATTTTAAAAATAACGAATTCAATGAGTTATGTGTTTTAGAAAGGAAAGATTTAAAGTCATTGGGAAATAGAAATAAATTAATCATTTTCGCATTTTGGAAAAGAAAGGGTAAATTTTATTATTTAAAGGAAATTACTCTTTTTACTTGTAAAATTGATATAGTATAAAGGATTGATTTTTGGATATTTAAATTAACCTAAATACCTTACCGTTGTTAATAGTTCAAAATATAAATGTTGGCTAAAGTAATATGGAGAAATTAAAATTAGAATTAAATAAGAAATAGAAGCATTTTAATTTTAATAAGAAAAAAAAAAAGATAAGATGTATTGAATAGTGGAAAGGAATGATTTCCATTTTCATTTTCTTTTATTTTAAAAATAAATGCCTAAAATAGAAATTGAAAATTAGGTCAAAAAAAGGGGGTTTCTCATTTTAACCTATTTTTTGGAAATATTTTGGGGGGTTCTCTTTTTGGGATCTTTTTGGGAATGGAGATGGGGAAATTTTGGAGAAAATGGAGTTTTGCTTTGAGTTGCAGGTGGAGTTGTCCTTCAAGTCATGCCCGGAATGCATTATGAGGTAGGATTCCAACCTACCCTTTTATTTATTGTTGAATCAAAAAAAAATTTGGTGATTGAATATTCTCCATGAAATGCTGGAAAAAGAAATGATAATACCCATGAATGTTTTAAGATTTAGTTTTAGTTTCTTTTTGAAAGCTTGGTTGTTCTTGGATTCAAGGGTTGTTATGCTTTCTTGAAACATTTTGAAGAGAGGAAACTAATAGAAAAAAAAAGAGAAACTGTTAAAAATCCCTTTTGTTAGACTGTAAAAAAAAAAAGGATGTGTATCAAAACTATTGTTTTCATTGCTACTTTGTCCATGTTTATTTTTCTTTTTTTTTTAAAAAAAAAAAAATTATTATTAAATGGGGCATTAGCATTTGGTAGGCGGAGGAGTTGAGGCTCAAACTCGTGCCGCCATTTCCCCCCCCTCCTGTCTCTTCTCTCTCCTCGCGGGCTTGCAGACCTTCTACGACCACATTGTGGTCCGTAGGGACCTGCGGCCCACATTGTGGGCTTTAGGGACCTGTGTCCACAATGTGGGCCATAGGGGACCCACGTCCACATTGTGGGCCACAGGGCGCTGCGTCCACAATGTGGGCCGCAGGGGACTCACGTCCACACTGTGGGCCGCAGGGAGGCCTGCGACCACAGTACGGCTCGCAGGGCCTATGTCCACACTATGGGCCGCAGGGAACCTGCGACCACAGTGTGGTTTCGCAGGACCTGCATCCATAGTGTGGGCCAAAGGGACCTGTGTATTGGTCCCTCCCACTCCCGTGATGGGAGGTGGGACCCATAGGTTAGGGTTCCCAAAATAATAAAAATTGTTTTATGTTATTTTTATATATTTTTAAAAAAAATAAAAAAAATTTAATACTAACATTTATAAAATGAAAAAAAAAAAGGAAAATGCCATGGCAGTATGAATAAAAGGAGTTTGTAATATAATTGTAGAAAAATCTATTCATATAGATTTAGATTTTAGTTGCTATATATATATATATATATTAAATGATGAAGATTGCATATTTTTTTTCAATTTGTAGATTAAATAAAATTTATTAATCTTGGATTAGTAAATTTATACTAATGAACATTTAAATTTGGAACCCATTTCTAATAGGGAAATAATTTTTGGAGAAGAGGTTAAATAATGTCTTTATTTGAAGATCTTTGAAATAAAACACTTTTGTTAACATTAGATAATATATTTTAATAAGAAGTTTTCTTTTCAGGAATAAGTATTGTCTTTCGATTTGAATTATTATGATCATCCGGGAATTTTAGAAATGAAAACTAAAGTATAAGAGTGTATGGAATATGAATCTAAATTATCTTCATATATTTTGTTATTACTTCATCAATATGCTAGTAGAATGAATGGAAGTTAGATAATGTATCGATTTGGAAAGTTTGTAAGTTTAAGTTCTGTATTTGCTTTGTTAAAGTGATGGAAAACCTTGATGTATTTGTTTGGAACCTGTTGTTGTTAAAATTGGGGCACTTGTTTAAGTCTTAGGTCTCTAAATAGAGTACCATTGGGTAATGGACCTTGTACTTTCTTTTAGCAGGCTCAGTTGGGTCTGCCTATATGTGGAAATCATTTATGATTTTTGGACCATAGTGGTCATTTGTATACTGGTTGTGTTCGCCTAAGTGGTAAAGATGTAAAAGACATGTGATTATGTAAATTCCTAACTATATTGAATGTCAAAGGGGTCTTGCAATTGAGCAGACCCAGAGATCTAGCCCTTTAGGGGTGAACTCCGAGATCATATCCGTGTTATGCGATGCCTTGTCTTTTTTACTTCATACTTTAAGTTATCATGTATGGTTGTTATCTTGTTTAAGTGTATGATGGTAATTTAATGAAGCTAAATCAAAGTGCATAAAATTAGACATCTTGAGGAATGTAGTAATCAGATTCATAAAACCATGTAAATTATGATTATGGAAAAGTATTTGGCTTATGTTAACTAAAGGAAGTAATAGTGGAAAGAATATCGCTAGGGTACCATTATTGTTTTAACTTGATATAAGTTGATAAATTGAATGGATGTGAATGGGAAAAAAAGTTAGAATTAATGTCGTAATTTCTAGATTGAAATTTAAAGGATGAACCTCATATAGGTATTTACCTTCTTATCTTAGTAAATTAGTATCGCCATGTTAGTTATGTTTCACTATATTGGATGAATTTGTTTAGTTATTTCACATTTAAATCTTAACAAATAATCCTTACCAAACTAACTTGATAATTGGGTGAACTCAACTATTTATCCATAATCATAACCCTAATAAAAGAATCTCTTTATGATTGCTAAAATTGAACTGAAAAGGGAAGTATTCATATAGTTGTTTATATCTTAATTTTAGTAAATGTATCTTTTCATATTAACTACATTTAACTAAAAAGAGTGACATGCAATAAGATAGTTATATTCTAATCCTAATGGAAGAACGTCACTATGAACTTATATTTTAATCCTGTAATAATGAGTATCATCTTGCTAACTATATCTTAAGTAAAGGGATAAACTCATGTGTTCCTATTACATTTTCACCTGAATGAATTGAACTCCTTCTATTAGCATTATTAAAACTTCAATGAATGAACCATATGGCTACTTACATTTTATCCTCCATAAAATAACGACGACTCAATAGTTGGTTATGCTTGAAATCAAATGAAGGGACCTCACTCTATTAATGGATGTTTAATCCTTAATGAACGAATCTCATCTTATGAACCATACTTTTAATATTTAAGAAAGATACCAAATATGGGTGGTTATCTTAAGACCAAATGAATGAACTTCGTTATATTAATCACATTGAACCTTAAGGGAGGCCTCTTAAATTAATTAGGTGTTAATGTGCATTGAGTAAATAACCTCACGATGGCCTCCTATCCACCTGAAATAAATGATTGCTTCCTAAAATTCTAAGATGTCAAATCATTGAACATATATATAATCATGTCTTATGCGTTATCTCGTAATTAAGATATCCGGCTTATTGGATCAATCGATGTGAGTTGAGTTAGGTGTAAGTTTACGTAATCATGTTGGGAAACTCCTTAGGTTTGTTTAGCCTTCCGCTATGTTATATAAGTTTTTAGATAAGTCCAAATTATCTTAATGTTGTAACTTATTAGTAATACTCTTAACTATTATTATAAAAAATATATATTTACACTCTATTTCAGTGTTTTTAACTTAAACCCTTAGGGGTTTCCTGGTGGGGCATTACATGTCCCAAATAGCTTTAGTAGTAGATCTATCTAGCAATCCCATGACTTGTTGATCTGACAATGCGCTCAAAAGTGCTTGTCTTGCTTGCAATCGTTTTCCTCATCTTTTCCCAAGGTTGATGGATTAGGCTAATAGGGAGTAGGAGTAGTATAAACCCTCTTTGTAACCTCCCAAATGTCCTTTCCAATATAATTCAGATGTGTCTCCATCCTGATCTTCCATATGCCATAGTTAGTTCCATCAAGTTTCAAACTGTCCTTCCTGAAATAGTTAGAAGACATTGGATCTTCTCAAGCTGTTAAACTTCTTTAAATAGAGGACTATGCTCTGATACCAATTATTAGGTCCTAGAGATAATTGAGAAGGGGGGGAGGTGAATCAGCTATCCAATAAATTCAACCAAAATTAACTTAACCAAAACTTAATGCTTAATACCGGTAAACCAAACTTTATGCCGGTTGATAGTCTTAACAGTTAATTGCAATACTGGTAAAGATTCATGCATGAAACAAAAAGATAATAACATCCACAACACATAACACAAAATTTTGTATGTGGAAACCCTATAAGGGGAAAAACCATGGTGGGAAGCTTTACCCACAATCAAATGATACTACCGCAGATAGTATGTGTGCACAGTATGGATTCTGCACATGCAGAAAGGCCAGCTGCCTAGAGCTCACTGCTCAATCACAAAATGAGAGTCACACTAACTACAATTGGATGGTTAAATCCAATAATAATGTACTACACAAAATAGCATCTTCATATGCTGGAGTCAGTACCAGTTTAGTTTTGATTGCCTTCACAAAATCCTTCCTTCAACATTCAAATGATGTCTATGTGTATAGCTCTGCTTATTTTTGCATATACCTTATTGCAATCCTTTCTCCCATTCACACTTTGATATCACAAATGAGATCTTACATGTATATCATAACCTAAGACCAATTGAATAGGTCGGCTCACTAAAAGATATTACAATTAAACAATTACAAGTATATCAATATCTGATGCATGATGTCGGCTCAATGCATTTACAATAATAATAAATCATCTCCATAATGTGTCATGCTAATCTGGAATAGATATGTCTGTCATCACTTATCCTGGACCTATTTGCTCGTAACAACAAATATGCAAACCCAAATAAACAATTAACCAAATTTCCAAAAATAAGTGATCGAATAGTGTCTTCAACATAAGCAAGCAGTTTCCAAGTCATTCCAAGTGTCAGTGAACAATATAATTTGCCAGTCAGCCAAATACCAGTGACTTTGCATAAGTCTCTGACTTTCCGGTGATCATAACCAAAATCTCCAAGTACTGATAAGTGTTGACATCAATGACAAAACCATATCAACATATCCAAAATGCCAACAAGATTGCATACTACCTTCATAGAGTTGATCAAACTGTGAATACCATCAGAGTACTTGGAGAGGAAATAGTTGATGAAGTTATTGTCAAAAAAGTGCTTAGATCACTCACATCTAAGTATGATACTAAGGTCTTTTCTATAGAGGAAGCCAAGGATCTAAAAAAAATTTCAATGGATGAGTTATTTGGCTCCCTAACTACTTATGAGATGAGGACAACCAGTCAAGGAACTTCAAAGAAAGTGGTTTCTTTCAACTCCATGAAAAAGGACAAGAAAGAAATTGATAATGATGAATCCGGTGAAGACTTAGATATAGAGGTGGCAAATTTTGTGAGGAATATTAAAAGAGGATCCAATAAGTATAAAGGAAAACTTCCTCTCAAATTTTTTAACTATGGTAAAATAGGACACTTTGCAGCAAAATGTCCCTATGGTAAAAATGGTGGAGAAGAACTGCAAAGCACCAACAAACCATTGGGTAATAACAAAGAGAAGAAAGTCTAATGACAAGAAAGAAGAATCTACCAAAAGAAGAAGAACCTATATACCCTTTAGGATTATGCCACAAATGAAGAAAGTGCATCAGGAGATGACTATCATAACGGTGAAAGAGAAGTTAATCTCTTTATGGCACTAGGTGAACTAGTTGATGAAGATGAGAAAGATGGAGATATTGAAGCTGAAGTGGACTTGGAAGGTGAGCTCCAAAGTGCACTTGAGGAGTTGAAGAAAATAGGAAGAGAACTCAAGAATTTTAAGCATGTTGTTGCAAAAGAACAAGAACAACTAGAGAAATATCTGGAGGAATCCAAGAAGACAATATCTGATCTAAAATTCTAGTTGGAAGAAACTAAAAGGACATATGAAGTCATATTCTCTGATACATCAAAGAAGGAGGAGGATAAAAATTTAGAAGAAGAGATTGTAAGGCTCAGAAAGGAGCTTGAAAAGAGAAAGGATGAATTGAAGATGAGAAGCAAGTATGAGGGAAATAGTGAAGCCCTAGACAAGATGCTGGGCAAATAGAAGCATTCAAAAGATACCAGTGGTATAGGATTTGAAGAAGGAAAAAGTTCAAACAACAAAGAAACATCTGGTAAGGAGATACAATTCACTTCCTCAAGTGAGAGTAAAGAGAAACAAATCTTTACATTTATTAAAGATACTCGAAAGAAGGCCTATGCTAAAGCTACAAGAAATCATCCTGTGAACTGACAAGATCAGTACCCGAAGGGTCACAAACTATACTGGTATGAAAATCATAAAGAAAAGCCCAAGGTAGAAAATTAAGGATTCACTAAAGTCAACAACATGAGAGGAAGACATCCAGTAAGACAAAGATTTTCTGGTCTAAAGCAACAAGACTAGTTTGTACCCAAATTCCATGGTTACTACTACTGGTGTAATAAGTTTGGACATAGAGTTGCTAATTGTAGACTGATGAATAACCCCCTGTTATCTTTGAAAGTATAAATTATTTTTTTGTACTCTGAGAGATGAATGTTGTATGTTATCAATGTAATGATTTATTCATAGGAGTTATGAATGTAGGAAAAGTCTATCGGTATCCTACAATAGGTTTTCAAATTCATCATTTAATGACAATGTAAAATGTTATTGTTACCTATTTTTGCTACAAGCTCAATATGGCTCAGAAGGAGAAACAAGTGCTAAGTATGTAAAGAATACATGTTTTTGTCTAACTTCTTTTCTTCATGTGTAGATACTAGAAAAGTAAAATATAGCATGTGGGTTAAAATATGGCTCCCATGAGGGTTGAGCTCAGCATGCTAATGGAGATGAATGTTACAAAGATAGATAGATCACATAAATGTTCATGCTCCATTGCAAAATTCATTTTTGAATTTGGAGAGGCTCAGAAACCCTCAAGTAAAATCAAACTGCAAGGGTCACATGACAGAGGAAAGGCCCAAGAAATACCATTTATCCCACATTGGTCACGTGAAGGAAATTTATTGCATTTATATGCAAGGCCACATATATCCTTAGTGTCAAAGCTTATGAGATTTTGACAAGGAGCAGTTCAGTGTTGATGGGCCTCCCATGTGCGTGCACATCTCAAAGCGGCCAAATTTTTCATTGAAAGGGCAAATTAACAGGTGAGCAGGTTGCAAAGGATATGATGGCCATCACTATACTGCTATGTAAAAGTTCTCGACTATTAATCACAGCGACTTGGTTACAAAGCACATGCCGAAAAGGGAAAGTTAAAGCTCAAGAAGATCACTGAGATCAACAAAAGATCAAGGAAGATCAAATGATGGAGTGACATTTCATGGCTATCCATGATGGTCATTGTACTATGGTTGTGATGTTCTTGAAATGAATACCCTCGCAATAGGTGGTAGGTCAAGTGGTATCGAGGTGGACTCTGAGCATATCACAAGGTGACACGCCTTGCGACAGGTGGCATGTCATCAAGGTGAATGTTGAACAAACCTTGGTTGTGATAGATCTCTAAATGATTTAACCTAATACATTGGTTTCATCAAAATAATAGGTATCAATGAAACTACAGTTTTGATGAAACATAAAAACTATTTGCCGAGGGAGGTAGTTTGGCTGAAAGACTGATGCTGAACAAACCAAAGTAAAATGGTGGGCCTGGTGGTACTAAGGTGGTGGATGAGACCATGCTTAGGTGGATCAGGTGGCAAATTGTAGATTGACATGTGGTAGGGATGCTTAGAGAGATTAATGACTAAGTAGATCAAGAAAAACCAACGGTAGTCTGAAAGATCTAATGGCCATCGCTATACCGCTATAGAAAGAAGCTCGACAGGTATCATAGCGACTTGGTGACAAAGCACATACATAAAAGGTGAGCAGCTAAGAGGTTAAAGATCAAGTAGTTTGAGGATAGATCAATGATCATTGCTATACTGCATGATGAAGATGCACACTAGTTATCTCATGCGACTGGGTGACTGGTGAGGTGGTAGTTGAGGTGGTCATCTAGGTGGGCTCAGAATGAATAAGGATGCACGACATGGTAGAGATAAGATGTAGAACCAAGTTAGATCAAGTCTAGATGACAGTTGAGATGGCAGACAAAGTGGACCCACGAGCAAATCAGAGGCTGACACGTGGCAAAATTCTACAAGTGAGTGGATGTTTGTGTTTTTTAAGTCAACCAATGAACTTGAACTTTGAACCATTTCAAAGTGGTTCAATGGTTCAAATTTCATTATCATCACTTGTTCCCATGGGACCAGGATGAAGAGAGCAACTCAGAAGAGATAAATACCAAACAAGTTCCTGAAGATCTAGCTGTGGTAGCTATACCATGATTAGAAGATGCACAGTGTTTATTTCCCATGACATGGTGACCAAGAAGTGGGGCTTGCTAAGGAAGCATTCGATTGGGAAGCACATCATCAGGCATCGAAATAAGTGTTTTAGTGCTATTTTGATGACCTGAAGGAGAAAACCATTGAGGGAGTGTGCAGTTTGAAAAATATCACTGGGCATCGGAGTAAGTATTTTGATGCTACTTTAATGACCCGATAGGAAAGAATGTTGTTTTGGAGCACACCATTTGTTGTCAGTACAACATGCTTAGAAGCTACACTTGATAACCCGATAAGAAGGTATGCCAATTGTAAACTCTTTGTAGACAAATGACTCAAAAGCAGGCCAAGTCCAATAGCGTCCAAGTAGAATTAGCAATGAAGAAAGGAGAATTCATCAGGTAGTAAGTTACAGTTTTGGAAGAGTTTATCTCTAAGTTAAGCCCCCTAATTTTGAGGAAAAGCTTAGAATTGATGACAATTGATCCAGCTTGGAGCCAAAATTTTGAATTTTGAATTTTTTGCAATCTTTCATGTAAGTGTTTGTTTTTCACTCTTTTGAGGAGAGGGGTTCTAGAGTTGGGGAGATCGAGAGTTTTGAGATTGGGTAGCATCAGATATTCAGGCTACTGTAACTCATTTTTTAGGAGTTTTTCTAGATTTATAATGCAAAAAGTTCCTTATTTTCAATAAAGAAGTTGAGCTCCTCCTTAAATTCTTTGGTCTAAGTGTTTTGATTTAAGCATTTTGATAAAAATTCTTTGATTCTTTTATAGAATCCTTCATTTTATCTTAGTTTCTTCAGATGCTTAAGGCTGAGGTACATACTATAGTGCAAGTCTTTGATTGTGTATGTGATTTTCTTGCATCAAAATTGTGAGAACATTATTATTCTCCTTTTTGTTAATATCAATAAGCTAGCCTTTCAAGAGAATCATTTATTTAAACATGTATGTTTGAGTTGTGAATTTAAGTAATTTCATTAGTTGGTTATCTTGTGGATTTGTAAGCAATTTGTAGGTCTTTTAGCATTGGTGTATCACCTAGTAGTAGTTAATTTTCAGTTTTATGCATTGGTTCCTGCTTAAGTTCTTTAGGTGATCAAATAGGAAGTTGACCTATAATCCAGAGGTCTGCTCTCATAATAGGATACCCATAGCCTGAGAGCAGTCCAATGTGTCACTGAATTATGGGAATTTCAAGCTTTCATTAGGTGCAAATCCATATGACAATAGTTTTTGGCACACTCGATGGGACCATTGGACTTTATACTTCATAGAAGGCCACTGTATGTTGTCTTGGTGTGTGCAGCAATGAATTATTTTTCACACCTAGTGACTCAAATCTTTGGTATTTTAGCAGTCCAACCTTCCTATCTTATGAGAAAATACCAGACTAGTCAAAGTACAACTTCAGTCAATCATACCCAACTATCACCCCCAAAAAGGAAAGCTAGGGTAGTTAACAAAGTTCCAAATCCAACAGTTGGTGTGCTGCCTATTAATTCCAATTCTTACCCTGCTATTATAGCTTATAACAATCGACTGTTTGCAAGTTCTTCCAATTAGAATACACCAAATATGGATCTTAATCAACCCCCTAGGGTACATCCATTTGTGTCATTTAATCAGGGTAGTCCTTTAAATTTTGTTCAACATGATGACATACCAGCTGCAACACTTAAGAGTTTGCCATTTTTCACTAGAGAGGATCAAACAATAGCTATTGAACATATTAGAGATGTGGCTTCCTTGTGTGGAGTGTAACATATTGTTCCAGAAAATGTTGCTTTAAGGCTTTTGGCAGCCTCTTTCAAAGGGAAAGCCCTTCAGTGGTCCAGGGACCTTCCTATGAACTCAATAGCTACATGGGATGAGCTGGGACAACTTTTAAATCGACATTTTGAAGATGAGTTAGATCATCTTTCATTGGTGGAGCATCTCACTACCATCAAAAGAGCTCCACATGAGCATATGATGAATTTCAACTACCAGTTTCAAAGGACTTGGTATCAGATTCAAGCATCAGTAAAACCTTCCAATGATTATGCTTTTTTTGTTTTACCTAAAGGCTTTGAATAGTGATATTGCACTCATGATATAGTTTATGGGGGGAAATACTTTACCACCAGCATTTGATGTTGTTGTTCAGGCTGAGAATAGTCTTATTCAAGCTAGGAAGATAGAATCTAGGCCTCCCATGCCAATTTTTGCTGATATATAGCCCATTATCCCTATAGTTCCACCTGTTATAGCTGTTGTACCTTCATTTCCAACATATAGTGGTCAAGTTGCAGCTCAAGAGCATGTTTTCCCTTTTCATTTGTAGGAGATAATAAGTGTTAAGGAGAAAAACACTAACCTATAGAAGACTTTGCAAAATTTTGGTAATGAGTTGGTTAATATCAAGAAAGCCCAAACTCAACCACCTTACCAATTTCCTTTCCAAGCTCTCTACCATGCCTCGTACCATCCAAACTCTCAAGGTCAAAGAAGGAATTTTAACCAAAGGCCTTTTCAATAGTATAATCCTAATACACCCAGTTCCTCAAGGGATATTGTTCTAGTCTAGAACAACTTGGTAGTTGACTATGAGTGGTGTTTTCCTTGCAACCAACCACATAACCAATCTACATGCTCCAATGGCATGTTAAATCAGGCATTGATGGTGCAAAAAAGTGTTGTTCCAAGAAATTAGTCTTAGGAGGTTAATGAGCAACAATATACACCCATGGAACAAGGTAGTCCTGATGTTACTTTGGTGAATAGGGAAGGTGAGGAGTTATGTGGGGTTAATCAGCCTCAAAATCAGTCATATATTCCTATAGTAGCCAACACAAGATCCAAGAAAAGGGTTGTCTACATGGGGCAGAAGATTGATAAGAATAATGATCAACCTTTATCAAATACCCAAGCTTAGGAAGGGTCTTTCTCTACTCAAAATACATAGATTCTTCAGAGATCATAGCTTGCGGTGACCACAAATCAGCCAAAAAGCCAACCTCATCCAGTACAAATGCAAAAGGGCATTATTGTTACTAAAGGACAATAGAAGGTTAGTATGAGTGATTTTAATATTTTGGATCAGTTGATGAAAACTCATCTTAGCATGTTAATGTGGGATTCACCAGCTCTTCCTGGGAAAAACTATTTGTTACATGATGCTTTGTCTAACCTTTCCTTGACTACCCAACCATCTAATCAGCAAGCTTCAAAGGTTGTTCTTACCAATAAGCCTCAATAGAAGAGTGAACAATAGTCTTAGCAGTGCAAGGTAAACAAACCACCTCCCTTTTATGTCACTCTAATAATTAGCCAACACCTAGTGCATAGGTGCATGATAGATTCAGGTGCATGTAGCTCAGTCATGCCCAAGCAGTTGGTTGATGAATTAGGATTGACTTATGAGCCATTTAAAAAGGGTGTAGTACAGTTAGATGAGACTGTTGTAAATACTATAGGAGTCATTAAAAATTTGAGTCTACCACTCCATGCTTGCCCCAATTTTTCTATTCTGCAAGATGTTTATGTGATAGACCTACCACCCTACTTTGCAATTTTCTTATCAAGAGACTTTACAACCAAATTAGGGGGTTATTTGTCATCTGACTGGTCACATATGTTTTTTAGGACTAGGTATGGAACTAAAGTTACTATTAAATTAGAAGCTTTAGCTAATGATCACATATAACCTTATGTCCCTAGTGTTGTCAATGCCAATTTGACCATTCATGAGCAAGATGATCAACCCATTCTGCATGATCCAAACACCCCTATTAATGATATTCCTGACATTATTCTGGATAAATGGGCAGCTGAGAATCTTGAGGAAGATCCTTTTAAAAATATGGATGAGGTAAATCTTGGAGTCTATATGTTTCATGAACAAGGTTTTGTCATCCCAAATTTGATGAGGGATATTGGACAACAAGATAATCAACATCAAAATGAGCTTTGGAAGCTCTATTTTGATGGGTCAAGAAGTAAGAATGGTAATGGTGATGGTGGCATGTTGATTTCCCCTATTGATGATAAGTATTATCCAACTTTCAAGTTTTCTTTTAGCTACACCAATAACACAGTTGAGTATGAGGCCTTTATTCATGGTCTACAATGGGCAAAGAAGAGAGGAATCAACTATTTGCAGGTTTATGGTGATAGTGAACTGGTTGTCAACCAAGTAAGAGGTCTCCATACCACTAAGAATGATCTTTTAAAGTCTTATAAACATAGGGTATGAGATCTTATTGAAGATTTCCAATCTTTCAATCTGATGTCTATTCCCATAAATCCTAATAAGCATGTTGATAGACTTGTTGTAATAGGAGCACAATATGATATTCCAAGTGATATCAGCAATATTAATAAACATCAATATGTAAAAGTAATTGTTAGGTTTTCTATTCCTAACAATACTAATCATTGGCAATTTTTTAATAGTGATCAGTAAATTATTAACTTTTTGAGGTAGGAGGCGGAGTTTTTAAATACCAACCAAGAAAAGCTTAAGCAATAGTATGATGATCAGGTCATATAGCTGAAAACAAACAAGCTACCTAAGGGTCTGGTCACATTGGAGTCAATTTTCAATGAGGATCATCAAGTGAGAAAAGAAAAATCCATCTTGCAGATCAAGGAGGAACATTATGAAAATGTTGAGATTTTCAAGTATAAGCTATTAAAGCTTGGCAAGGTGTGTACTTTAGAGGAAAGGCATGCATTTGTTTTACTATGCCAAGAGTTTAGTGATATATTTTCTTGAAAATATTCTTATTTAAAAGGCTTTGAACCTAGTATTTACCAACATACCATAGAACTTGACCCAAATGCTAAACCTATGAGGTAGAAATAGAGACCTCTTAATCCAAAGCTTGAGCCCCTTATGGTCAAAGAACTTAATAAACTCATTGAGAGAAGCATCATTTTTCCTATCAAACACACCTCTTGGGTGTCAAGCCTTGTCCTAGTTAGGAAGAAGAATGGCGAAATCAAACTTTGTGTTGATTTCCAAGATCTCAATAAAGCCTCTTTGAAGGATAGATATATGTTGCCCTCTATGGAGCAAATTTTGCAAGTTGTTGTAGGTTCTGAGAGATTCTCCTTGCTAGATGGTTTTTCAGTTTATAACCAAGTTTTAGTTAAGGAGGAAGATCAATTCAAAATAGCATTTACAACTAAATGGGGCACTATGGCCTATAAAAAGATGTCATTTGGTTTGTGAAATGTTGGTGCCACTTTTCAACGTGCTATGGATATGGCATTTCATGGTTTGATGTATAAATTTGTACTTGTTTATTTGGGTGATATAACTATTCATTCCAAAAATTCAGTTGAACACCTAGCTCACCTAAAGAAAAATTTTGAGAGGTGTAGAGAGTATGGTATATCTCTTAACCCAAAGAAATGTGTGTTTTTTGTTCATGAGGGTAAGCTCTTGGGCTATGTGGTGTCAAAAGAGGGTATTACTATTGATTTAGAGAGGGTAAGTTCTATTCCTTCCTTAACTCTACCAGCACACAAGAAGGGCTTGCAAATCTTCTTGGGTAGGATTAATTCTGTTAGGATGTTTATTCCAAATATTGCAGAATTATTAAAACCTCTAACTTCTATGTTGAAATAGGACATTCCTTTCAGCTAGTCTAAGGATGGGAGGAGGATGTTTGAGCTTATAAAAGAGGCAGTTGCAGCTGCTCCTACTTTGCTAAACCCAGATTTCTTAAAAGAATTTATTTTGTATGCTTATGTCAGTATTGATAGCATCTCAACTATGTTGATTCAAGAAAATGAGCATGGTTTGGAGCACCCTATGGCCTTTTTCAGTCAAGGTGATGTAGAGCCCTCCTTGCAACCTGCCAAACACCTCAAAATGTATGACACTGACCCCTCAATCCAAGAATGGGATCCTATCAAGACAAGGCTCTATAATATTAGTTCAATCTTCTCACCATATTCAAGACTCATACCTACTCAAATAGGGGTATCTTGCTACAAAACACTCCATGATACCTCCAAGGGTTACATGTAGTACCCCTGCCCTATTCAAAATTTTAATCTTGGTTTGACCTTGGTTAGTTTAACATAATATAATGTTATAGTCAGATGTTTTGATTTAGTGCATAGTTGTTGAAGTGGTCTTTGCACCAGTTTGTATGCGAGTTACTAATTCTCCTATTTTGTGTTATTATCTTGGGCTAACGCTTTCATTAAGTTTATATATGTATGCATGTATGACTCTTGGTTGCAGGAGTATTTAGGTACAGTGTTGCATGGGTGCAAGGTTCATCTCCACTTGGTTTTGTAGGATTGAGTGTACCTCTTTAATCTTTAGAGTTGGATTAGGTGGTTGTGAGATCCTCGTTTGACCATAGTCGTGCTCAAGTGAGCATCGTCAGTCATTGTTGGTATTACCTTTGGTTGGGTATGCAGGTCGTCTATCTGTGTGGCTTTCTTGGGTTGCATGTTTGGTGTATGTGGTTAAATTGAGTAATTAATCCTTAATCTTTTATTTGATTTAATGTGTGTTTACGCATTAGTTCATTTTTGGACTAAATTAAATAGGCTACCTTTTTATGTTATTAATCATTAATTGAAGTGCTCAATTCAGTTTGGTAGCAAGTTTAATTAAATGGTTAAATATAAATATTAAATGTATTTTGTTTATGCTTATGAAAAGAAAGATTTAAATTTAATTGAAATAGAATTAATTTAATCTTGTTGGCTTTTTGAAATAGAAAGGTTAATTTCAGTTATTGGAGAAAATCAATTTTAATTGAAAAGCAAATTTAATTTATTGATATAGTTTAAAAGAATGATTTTGAGGAATTATTTTATATAAAATATTTTAATTCCAAAAATAAAATTTTGGTCAAACTTCTTCCATTTAATCTAGACTTTTGGAAAATATGGGAGATTGATTTTTTTGGAAAATATTTTTGGGATGGAAAAATTTGGGGGTTTTGGGAGGAGAAGGAATTTCTTGAGCTAGAGAATTAGGCTCTTCTTCAATCTTTCTAGGATTGCTGAGCCAGGTAGGCCTCTAGTTAATTTCATTGATTTCCTTGTTTTAAAGAAATTGTTTTGGATTTTTAAGAAATTTGTGTGTGAAGATTGAAAAATCTCATCTATTTGGGGAAAATGAAACAGATGCAAGTTTATTTCAAATCCAAACCCTTCTTGTTTGTTTCCATTCCAAGTTTAGATTATGGTTGCTCTGATTGTTTTAAAATAAAAAATAAACTTGAGATTTGTTGTTTTCAATGAAAATTTGTTTAAATTCCAAATTAATGCTTTCCAATTCAAGCTTTAATCAGAGAAATTTGCCTGGGTTTAGACAATGGATGTTAACCCTTATTATTTTGCTAGTATGGTATTGTGGAGAAATTTCCCTTCTTGAAACTGGGTATAATGTTAAAAAAAAACCCATGGTTTTGAAAGAAAAAAAAATTATTTTTAGTCTTGGGAGGCTATGTATTTTGCTGTGTATGTAATTTTATTTTTTTTAACAATAAAAAGAAAATAAATAAATAAATTAAAAAAAAAAGAAAATATCAAACACCACACCCACGTGGCAGAGTTTCCCTCACCATGTGGAGGGGTTTTGGTGTGCTCCCTAGGGTAGCATCGCTGCCCTTGGTAGTGACTGCTACCTTTGGGTAGCAGCGCTGCCTAAGGACGGCGCCTGCTACCTTTGGGTAGCAGTGTTGCCTAAGGGCAGCGTGATCTACCAAAGGGGGGGGGGGCACGTGGAGGTCCACGTGGGTACCCTCGCCCCCCCCCCATACTTATATTCTTTCATAAAAAAGTGCTTTTTTTTAATATATTTTTTTAATTAAAAAAATATATAATAATAATTTATTATTATTAAATATAAATTTTTAAAATTAAGTTTTAATAAAGTTTAAATATGGCATTCAATTAATAAATTACAATTAGTTTGTAATTAATTAATTGTATAAGTGACAATATACATTAATTAATTTTCAAATTGTATTTTATTAGTAATGCATATTTTTCTAATTAGATACTTAATTTGTTATTTTGTTATTAATTATTAATTGTTTATATTTTATTAATCACAGATTAATAAATATATATTAATTAATAGTTAATTTTGGTACCCTTCTATCTATATGCGTAAGGAAATAATTGTTAAGTTGGGAACAAACTATCTCTATTTTTGGTTCTTTTAAATGTATATTTCCTTAATTGAAAAAGTTTAACTTGGTTTTGGAAAGATGAACTTGGGCAATTATTTTCGAACCAGTATGGCAATGATGTTTTAATTGAAGATTAAATATCATATTTAGTTGGTTAACATTTATCTAATTTAATTCTTGTGAACTCGGTTTAAAAACTCATAATGGTGTATTTATGTATGTTCGATGCAATGAACCTTAGAGAGTTAGAAAACCAAGAACAACCGGTACCTATATGAGGTAGATAACTGTAATCAAACTTAGATCATTTAGAAGACTTGATCAACATTTAATGTTTAAATCAATTCGAAAAAGATTGTATCTACTGGTTATTGCCTGTGTGAGTTTAATTTTTGTATTCACTTTTTCTTAAGTAATTGCAAGTCGTGCTTTGTTTGATAGGACCCTGTCATATGGAATGATTTGGGGTACCTGTTTTAGTCCTCGGTCTCAAGTTTGACTGTTATTTGTTGTGGTGTTGTATTGGTCATATCCTTTATGTAGGTGTTAAATGATGTTTAGTGGTTGACCATAGCTGGTCAGGTCTCTAGTTAGAGTACTATCTGTTAGAGCACCTCATATGAGTCATGTTTGACCAAATGGTCGTTCCCTCCATTTTGAACTCCATTCACCTGACCTTGGGTATTTCTTGGTTTTTGAGTTCGTCTGAGTATAGTCTAGTGTCGTATGGGAAAGTGGCTTTTGATTGGGGGCTACGCCCAAATTGGTTGTTGGGTAACCCATCAAGAGTGAGTCTAATAAGTGATAACCTAACAGTAGATTAGAATGTTAATTGCTAAGTAAGATAATTGTGCCTCACACATAGGATGAGTGCTAACCCATACTCGACATGCTATGAGAAGGCCTGAAATAGAAAACCATCATCCTTGTCTTCACGAAAGGATGTGTGGGTCCACATGAGACTTAGATAGGCCGAAGGTTCGTATTAGGTTGCTAGGGTAACCTAGTGTATGGAGCCGGAACCTATGAAGACCTACCAGGGTAACCATACCAAGTGGTGTGATAACGCTTGTCCCTATGTTCACTAGTTTGTTGTTGTGTCATCTTGATAGGAGCTCGGTTATGGAATCATCCTATTGCGTATGCCCTTGTGAGTACCTAATTTCATGTTAGACCTTGGGTTGCAATGGCTTAGTTCTGTGGATGCTCAAGTTGACTATTGTATTTGCTTCTTTTATGTTCATTTGGATCCTTTCCTTTTCAGGGATCATTTATGTATTAATTGACCAATGTGGTCATTTGTATATTGGTTACGTTCGCCTTGATGGCATGATTGTAAATGAAGTGAACCTTATGTATTCTTAACTTTATTAATTACCAAAGGGGTCTTGCAGTTGAGCAGACTCGGAGATGTAGCCCTCTAGGGGTGAATTGCGAGATCATTTTGGTGTTATGTGATGCTTATTCTCTTATGTTTCCTTTTTTAGTTTTATCATGTATGAATGGCATATGTTAGAATGTATAAGTAGATAAAATGGAATTAATCGTAAATGCATTTACGCAATCATCTTTTAAAATGCAGTAAATTGTATCATGAAAGAATGTAGCTTAGAGTAATGGAATATATTCAGTTGTTGTTAAGGAAATTAAGTATGCATGGAAAGATCTCACAAGTTTATGATGAAATTCTTGTGTGTTAGAATATTAGATGCATGGCTTATATTTTCATGAAAAGATAGAATGCAAGTTATGAATGAATCATAATGGATAAACATTAGCATGTGATTTACATCTTTGTCATCTCTAAAAGAAATTATCCTTGTTTAATAATTATCTTGTTTTTAAGATAATCAGCTTATTGGATTAATTGTGTGAGTTAAGTTAAATGTGAAATTAAGTAATCACATTGGGAAACTCTTTAGGTGTTAGTTGATGTCTTCCGCTATGTAATCTAAAGATTGATATCTCATTGTATCTTAATGTTGTGTTTAACTTTTACAAAAAAATTATTGCACTCCATTTGTGTGTTTTAGCTTTATCCCTTTGGGGTTTCCTGGCAGGGCATTACATTTGGTATCAGAGCCCATGTTGCAAACACTAGGATCTCTAGTGTTTCATGTGCCCTTAGTTGGTGTGAGGTGTATCAACCTTATGTGCATTCTTGTCCTCCCTTTTGTATGTGAGTGATTGAGAAGACCTTAACTTGTGTGTAACGTGTGTGTTCACACCTTGTTTTCGCCTTCTAGATGTTGGTGTTTTGAGTGATTGATTGTGCATTGTTTTCTTATTCATGTCTTGGTCTATGATTACCCATATTCTGAAAGAGAGTCATATGTACCTTCCCTATTGATTGTTATACTCTTTAGACTAATCCATTTGGGTTGGTCAGTGCTTGTTTAAGATTATGATCTAGCTTAGTTTTGTCCACTTGAAGGACTAGTATGGTAAATGTTGAATGCTTATTTTGTAGCAAATTGAATGATTATAACCCTTCCTCCTCTCTCTCTCTAGAAATTAAATGTTTGTGATGTGTGTAATTATCTCTTATGAGAGTTTTCTTGTTGCAAGAGAAAGGTTGTGACTTCTTGAACCCTTGTGTGAGCCTTATGATGCTTATGTGCTTTTAGATTATAAAAGGGGCTTTGGGTTTGAAATTTAATATTGGCTATTGGGAGAAAATTGTATGTTTACATTTAAGAATTCTCCATGTGTATTGTAGGAGTAACATAATTAAATTCTATTTTAAGCAATGTGCATTAGTATGCGAATAGTTGTTATGTGAAACTACTTTGTTTGTAAAAGAAGTATTAAAGGGAACATGTTATAGTAGCTTCAAGAGTGTATTGATGTGTTCTATGAAAGATTGTTTTATGTGTTTTATTAAACTGGTTTGATTGAGGACCTATTTTAGCAATGCTCCGTTGAACTTGCTTTTGGATATATGTAATTACATTATTATGTTTAGAAAGTGTGAATGAAAAGCTTGTTTGATGTGCATGCATTAATATGTCTTATTTTGTTCATAGCTCCTCGCTTACCTTTTGATCATAATTTGATTTTCAATGATAGATTGCAAATTATGATGTGTCTGTATTGTATTAAGAGTAGTGGGTGTTCTCAAGAGGTCTGGTATTATAAAAAAGATTGCCTATTTTGATCTCTGTTGTTTGGTCAACCAGAACATTTTTGTTGCAACCATAATAATTGGAAATGTCATGTTAGGCTATTTGGCATCCTTCTAAAATGATAGTGAAATGAAAACTGCACATTTAAAATGATAGGCTTATAGTGAGAAATTTTATATTATAATATGATCTTGTTGATCTTGTGTCTTTGTAGGAAATAGTTTGGTTACCAAACTCTCTTTCCCTTCTCTTTGCCTAGATTATAAGAATTTTAGAAATGCTACAAAGAATGCATTGATTTAAATAGAATGGTTATAAAACATGTGAAATTGTACTATTGCATTTTGGCTTCATATTGAAAGATGAAAGTCCTCTTTGGAAAAGAATTTGCATAGTTAGTAATTTAGTTACGAATGCTTAGTGAAATTAGAGAAAGATATAGGAATGATGTTATTTCCTTATGTAATTGTGAATTGTTAATAATTTTAGTATATGTATCTGGAGTAAACTTGAATTTAGTTATTCATGTGGGAAGCATTATTTAAAATCTTCCTTGAGTAGATGACAACATACTGAAAAGTACTCCTCGTAAATGTGACTAAACTAGTATTGGTGTATTCATGTGTATTTTAAGAAACCAGTGCTTCTTATATGTGCCCATGGATTGGTGAAGTAATCAACCATGGAGGATATGTTGCTTATGAGTATGGGAAACCATACTGTTTATGCGATGTTACTTATTTTTTTCCCTACTGAGTACCAAACCTTGGGTTGTGGGTAATTCAATATGTTAAGGGGTAGTATTAGAAGTCACCATTCCTTGACTAGTATGGATTGGCATATGAATAATGTCAGTGCGAAGCGACTTTAGCTTATCTATTTTGAGGAATGATATAGTTATACTATAAAACTATATCAAAGGTGTACTCAATAATTTCCCTTTTGATGAATCTATTTATAGGTTTATGTGTGATAGCCTATTCCTCTCCTTTATTTGAGCTTTTTGATGGCGATTCTTGAGCATAGTGATGGTGTAGTTTGGATGATCCTTTGCCTTGTCTTCATGAAAGGTAGGTTTATCCAGATGAGCTACCAGTTCATATATGTTGGTGGGCATGTGGGTGGACCCTAGTCATGTATACCTATGGCTTACGGTGAGTATCCTTATAGATACATCACTATGCAAGACATGACCTGTGCGTTCTTGTTTCTATGAGGTACACTACCATCCGGGATACGTCCATTGAGTGTCCTCTCTGCTTGGGGTATTGCCATGCCGTGTGATGATATGATGTGAGGTGATGTCAAGGCACACACCACCATGCCATGTGGGTAGTGTGACTATGTTGCACCACATGATGAGCTACTGCAATAGCTAGACAATAGTTCCTTCCTTCCTAGTTGGTGGCTAGATGCTAGTCACATAGTGATGTTATGTGCAATTATGATATTCTTATTAATTTCCTTGTGGACCAGCAATTTATTCTACTTTGAAATTGAAGGTTTAGAAACAATCTTGTGATCTTTTGTATTCTTGATTTGGTGTTGTAAATTTTGGATTATTTTCTTGCCTTACTATTCAAAGTGATGATTTATTATCTTTATTCATCTGTACTTTGGTGGCTAAACTGGTTTATCCTTATTGTTTTCATATGCTGGTCTTGTGTTGAAATGTGAAATTCCTCTCCAAGGATGTTTGAGATGGTCTTGGTAGAGTGTGTACGAGGAAGTAGACATAAGGAAGCTTGAGGATAGGGGTATGTGAGGTTGTGATGCAGCTAGGATCCACTACCTACCTATGTGTGGTGACTATCTCTTGGAGGCTAACCACCTTACTCAACAAGGGATGTTCACAAAGGTCTTGTATGGAAGGTAGCACCGCTATGGTGTGCCTAGCACCATCGATCCTTGAGTGAGATATTGGATATTTATGATCAAATTATTGTTTTGAGATTAGGCATACAGATGCTTATTGTGCATGCTATCTTTGACGGAGCATTAAACATGCTCACATGTGGCCTTTTGAGTTATGCATTCCAGTTTGTGGGTGGTTGTTATTTGTATCATGGAGTAAATTGTGTTAATTGATCACTATGTTATGGGACATAGTCTTTGGAAAGGTTTTCATATGCCTGGCAAGTGTAAACAATTGAGTTATATATGTTGCTCTTATTTCATGGAAGTTAACTTGGTTGTAGAAATTGAATTTTGAAGTTAGTTCTATGTGATAGAGTTTTATGAAAAAGATGTATTGGTAAAAGAAATTGATCATGATGGCATGTTTTCTTATCATATTTGGTAGATGAGTATGGTAATTTTTGCTTACCTCTTTTAATGCTTTAATTTGGTGAAATGAAAGGGAGAAGATTCTTGTATCTCTACTATGATTGTGGATAATTCCTAGAATGTTATAACAAATGTATTGATTTAGATGTATCTTGCCAATGGGTAATGGCATTCATAAAGGATTTAGCAATAATGTTTCATTTATTTATAGAAATATTCGTATGTGCAATTTAATATTTGTTGAATGAGTTTCAGGGCTTATGCGTGTGGCATGTTGGTGCAGGAGCACCTAGCTTCATTCTCAGCTTCATTTTCATCTCAAGTTTGATTTTTGTTAGTTTTAAGTTGGAAAGTTGTTTAAGATGTTTTTGAAGTTGTTCTGGATGTTTTTGAAGTTGTTCTAGGTTTTTTTGATGAGTTTTGAACTCATTGTGTGGTTTTGGTTTCTTGTTTTCATCTTTTTGCTCAAAGTTGCCAATGTTGGGAAAAATGGTGTCTCAACCTTGCATTTATGCGAGGTTACTATTTATAGTAAGTTTTTATTTGAGCACGAAATAGTGCAAAACTCTCCCTGAAGCTTCTGGTTGGCTAGATAAGCATTCCGGTAAAGTTTCATCGCAAGGTCACATCTAGTTTTGAAGATATTAAAGTTTTCGTCTTGGAGGGGTGCAATAAAATGTTTAAACTTAATTTTGGGGACTTTAGAGGCTCCAAAACGCCCTGAAAAGTTGCCGTAACCAGCGAAGCTGGTTACGAGGTGATAGAGCACTTCATGAGCTTTCTGGCGCTTCAAACGGTTCGCCAATCGGACACCCGGTTCTCAAGTTATGGCCTCCGGAAGTTTGTACTCCTGAAATAGGAAAAGTAATTTGTATCGGATACATAAATGAGCTGTAAAAGGGAGCGACACATGTTGATGTGTGCTTTAACATGTCATAGAAGGGAGATAAGGTCGGCTACACCTTATTGGGTGGTTTTAGCCCATGGTTTTGTAATACCGTTTGACGGTTTCTTGTATTGTATCTCCTATTTATGAGGTGTGTGAGATAGAGGTTATGTGTAAGAGTCTTATGGCTATTGAGTTGCCTCTGAATCTCTAATTAGTGCTACTCCTGCGAAGAGCTTGCTCTGCAAGTATTTTGTAATCTGTTTTTGATTGCTGAATAAAATATTGAGCTGCTTTTGGAGGGTGGGGTTTTTCTCCCGAAAGGGTTTTCCCCACGTAAATCAGTGTGTTGTGGTATGAATGCTATTATATCTATTTCTATTTTCTGTAACTGTTGTAATGATCTAAAAGTTTTTGCATTACCCTCCTCTCAAGGTTAGTGTAGGAAGTTGTTTCCGCTACTTAACTTCCTTACAAGTGGTATCAGAGCCTGATCACCTTTGGTTTCAATTGTGGGCAGTTGGGTTTTTTGAACTAATCCAGATTTGAGTGGGAGCTTGTGTAGAAGACACTTTTTGATCCTGTTGCAGGAATATTCAGATGGCGAGTTCGTCAGGGAGAATAGAGGTGGAGAAATTTAATGGAAGTAATTTTGAGATGTGGAAGCTGAAGATGGAAGATCTGCTAATAGATCGAGATCTTTGGGATGCTGTTGATGCGAATGTCCAAAGGCCCTCAGATCCTACTGCGGCAGCTCAGTATGATGCTATGGACCGAAAAGCCAAGGGTCTAATCAGACTGTGCCTGGCAGACTCTGTTCTAATCAATGTCCATGAAGAGAACTCTGCAAAGAAGCTATGGACTAAGCTTGGTGAGATGTATCAAGTGAAATCTTTATTAAATCAAATTTTCTTCAGAAAGAAATTGTATTCCTTGAAGATGGAAGAGGGTGGACGAATTGCAGACCACCTAGAAGCATTCAATATGATTGTGGCTCAATTAGTATCCGTCGGTGTTAAGATGGATGAGGAAGAGAAATGTCAGATCTTGCTTTGTTCTTTGCCTGATTCGTGGGATTCTCTTGTTATGGCTATCGGTAGTACTTCTGTTGTTTTGAAATCTGAAGACGTGGTGGGTGCCCTACTCGATGAAGAGATGCGAAGGAAGGTATCCATCAGTTCAAAGGAAGCCCTAACCGTTCGTGGAAGACCTAAGGAGAAAGGCAAGAAGAATGAGAAGCGTGGCAAGTCCAAATCCAAAGGGAGATCGAAATCTCCTGGAAAGTCCAAAGTCATTTGCTGGAATTGCGGTAAATTGGGTCACATCCGTAAGGACTGCAAAGAAGAAAAGAAGAAGAAAAAGAAAAAGTTCGATTCTGATTCTGAGTCCGACAAGGAAGATGGCGATGCATTTATTGCGGCTTTGGTGACTCATGCAGGTAATGATGCCTGGCTAATTGACTCAGGTGCATCTTTTCATATGACTTCCAATAGAGATTGGTTTTCTGAATATGAAGGATTTAATGGAGGTAAGGTGTACTTGGGTGATGATTCACAACTAGACATTGTTGGTCGAGGTAAAGTTAGAATCAGGTTTTCTGATGGTAGAATAAAAGGGATTAATGGTGTGCTGCATATCCCTGGATTAAAACGAAACCTGTTATCTGTGAGCAAACTGATAGATGCAGGTGTGCAGGTAGTCTTTTCTGAAGCAGGATGTAAGATGATTAAGGGTGCTATGGTAGTTGCTAGAGGTGTCAGGTTTGGCACTTTGTATAAGCTTGAAGCATACACTGTTGAGTGTAATAGCACTTCTGTAAAAAGTAAATCTGCGGATACTTCAATGGAAGATTTGAAGGTTTCACCTTCAGCAGATGGAAATGGTTTTTGGGTACCTAAGGGTGCTCTTTCGTCTGAAGCAAAGTTACCTGCAGAGAAGACTATGTTATGGCACCAGAGACTTGGCCACATTGGAGAAAAGGGTCTAAGGACCTTGAAAAATAAAAACCTTGTTGAAGGTTTGAATGACTGTAACCTTGACTTTGATTTCTGTGAGCATTGCATTTATGGAAAACAAAACCACGTTCAGTTTTACTCGAGTTCTCATAAAACTTGTGGTGTTTTGGATCTTATCCATTCTGATGTGTTTGGTCCAGTAGATGTCTCTTCGATTGGAAAATCCACATATTATGTTTCATTTATTGATGATTTTAGTAGAAGGACATGGGTTTATTTTCTAAAGAGTAAATCTGAAGTTTTTAGTCGTTTTAAAGAATTTAAAGCAATGGTTGAGTTGCAGACTGGAAAGAAAATAAAATGTTTGAGAACTGATAATGGCAGTGAGTTTTGCTCTAATGATTATGATAGATTCTGTAAAGACTGTGGAATTAACAGGCAGAAGACAACTCCGTATTCTCCACAGCAGAATGGAGTTGCAGAAAGAATGAACAGGACACTGATGGAGAAGGCTAGGAGTATGTTGAGTGGTGCTGGTCTCGAACAAAAGTTTTGGGCTGAAGCTGTTGCCACTGCTTGTTACCTGATTAACAGGTCTCCTACATCAGCTCTTGTTGATAAAACACCTATGGAAGCATGGTCAGGTCACAAGCCTTCATTGAGACATCTTAGAGTTTTTGGTTGCGAGGCATATGCACATGTGCCAAAGGAGAAGCGAACAAAGTTGGAGAACAAGGCTGTGAAATGTATCTTCATCGGGTATAGTTATGGTGTGAAAGGATACAAGCTTTGGGACCCTATTGCACAAAAGGTAATTCACAGTAGAAGTGTTATTTTTAGAGAAATTAAGTCTTCTTCTATTACATTGCAGCCAGAACAGACTAAAAAAGAAGATGTGATTCAACTTCCTTCTACACCTGAAAGAGTTGAATCGAGACCCCTAGATAGGCAAGAATTTGAGGAGAGCTCGTCTAGCTCTGAATCTTCAGAAGAAGAGGAAGAACCTCCAACTCAGCTTGTTCGAAGGTCTACAAGACATAGACAACCACCTGAAAGGTATTCACCTGATGATTGGAGATGTATTTTTGCTTTGAATACTAGTGTGGATGAACCGAAATCTATAGAAGAGGCATTAGGTATGAATGATGCAGAATCCTGGAAGATTGCTATGGAGGAAGAAATGGCAGCTTTGAAAAAGAATGATACATGGGATCTTGTACCATTGCCTGAAGGACGAAAACCTGTTGGTTGTAAATGGGTGTTCAAGAAAAAGATTGGTTCAGATGGAAGCATTGAGAAGTATAAAGCAAGGTTGGTTGCAAAAGGCTACTCTCAGGTTGAGGGTGTTGATTACGGTGAGATATTTTCTCCTGTTGCAAAAATGACGTCCATTAGATTTTTGCTTTCTATTGCTACTGCTTATGATTTAGAGGTTGAGCAAATGGATGTGAAAACTGCTTTCCTTCATGGTGATTTGGAGGAAGATATTTATATGACACAGCCAGAGCACTATGTGGTGAAAGGCAAAAGAAATTTGGTCTGTAAATTGAAGAAATCTTTGTATGGCCTCAAACAAAGTCCTAGGATGTGGTACCAAAAATTTGATACATATGTGTTGAGTTTGGGATTTGAACGTTCTAAATCAGATCACTGTGTTTATTATAAATCTTATGGTGATCATTTCTTATTGATTGCATTGTATGTTGATGATATGTTATTCATTGGTAAAGGGAAAGGTATGATTTCAGAACTGAAGTCTCAGCTCGCTGCTAAATTTGAAATGAAAGATCTTGGTGCAGCAAAGCACATCCTTGGGATGGAAATTAGAAGAGATAGGGTGAACAGAAAGCTATGGCTAGGCCAGAGTAAGTATGTGAATTCAGTGTTACAGAGGTTCAACATGCAGAATTGTAGACCATTGAGTGTTCCTTTTATAGTTGGAATGAAACTATCTATTTCAGATTGTCCTACATCCCCATTGGAGATGGAAGACATGAGCAGAGTGCCTTACCAAAGTGCGGTTGGAAGCTTGATGTATGCTATGGTCTGTACTAGACCAGACATTGCCCAAGCAGTGGGAGTACTTTCTAGATATATGTCTAACCCTGGTAGAGTTCATTGGGATGCAGTCAAAAGAGTCTTCAGATATTTGAAGGGTACTTCAGAGTATTCTTTGTGTTATCATGGTAATTCAGTTGGAGACATGACTTCCCTTGATATCCATGGTTATGTGGATTCAGATTGGGCAGGTGATATTGATAGCAGAAGATCCACCAGTGCTTATGTGTTTACTTTGTTTGGTGGTGCAATTAGTTGGATGAGTAAGCGACAGGCTGTGGTTGCTTTATCCACTACTGAAGCAGAGTATATGGCAGCTACTCATGCTTGTAAAGAGGCCATTTAGCTTAAGAGACTGTGTTCGGATATTGGAATAAAACAAGGTACAGTGACAGTTTACTGTGACAGTCAGAGTGCAATTAGCCTAGCTAAGAACCCGACATTTCATGCCCGGACCAAACATATTGATATTCAGTATCATTTTGTTAGAGATATGGTCGAAGATGGTAGGGTGAAGCTAGTTAAGGTGGACACTTTGATGAATGTTGCAGATGCTTTAACTAAGGCTGTGAGCACAGAGAAGTTCAGATGGTGTTCAGAGTCTATGGGCCTTATGGCCCCTAGCAATTGATTCATTGTGTTGACATTCCCTTCCGCTCATGCAAGGTGTTCGACAAGTGGGAGATTTGTTGGGAAAAATGGTGTCTCAACCTTGCATTTATGCGAGGTTACTATTTATAGTAAGTTTTTATTTGAGCACGAAATAGTGCGAAACTCTCCCTAAAGCTTCTGGTTGGCTAGATAAGCATTACGGTAAAGTTTCATCGCAAGGTCACAGCTAGTTTTGAAGATATTAAAGTTTTCGTCTTGGAGGGGTGCAATAAAATGTTTAAACTTAATTTTGGGGACTTTAGAGGCTCCGAAACGCCCTGAAAAGTTGCTGTAACCGGCGAAGCGGGTTACGAGGTGATAGAGCACTTCATGAGCTTTCCGGCGCTTCAAACGGTTCGCCAATCGGACACCCGGTTCTCAAGTTATGGCCTCCGGAAGTTTGTACTCCTGAAATAGGAAAAGTAATTTGTATCGGATACATAAATGAGCTGTAAAAGGGAGCGACACGTGTTGATGTGTGCTTTAACATGTCATAGAAGGGAGATAAGGTCGGCTACACCTTATTGGGTGGTTTTAGCCCATGGTTTTGTAATACCGTTTGACGGTTTCTTGTATTGTATCTCCTATTTATGAGGTGTGTGAGATAGAGGTTGTGTGTAAGAGTCTTATGGCTATTGAGTTGCCTCTGAATCTCTGATTAGTGCTACTCCTGCGAAGAGCTTGCTCTGCAAGTATTTTGTAATCTGTTTTTGATTGCTGAATAAAATATTGAGCTGCTTTTGGAGGGTGGGGTTTTTCTCCCGAAAGGGTTTTCCCCACGTAAATCAGTGTGTTGTGGTATGAATGCTATTATATCTATTTCTATTTTCTGTAACTGTTGTAATGATCTAAAAATTTTTGCATTACCCTCCTCTCAAGGTTAGTGTAGGAAGTTGTTTCCGCTACTTAACTTCCTTACAGCCAATTTGGTGTTGCTTGGCAAAATGATGGAAAAATGAGTTTTTTTTGTGGTTTTTGTTTTGAAAAGGTTTTAGACATGTTTTATGCTTGTATTTTAGGTATGAGAAGTATTTTTAGGTGATGGTTAGTTTTGGAGGTCAATCTTGCATTTTCTAGGCACCAAAAGTTGTCATTTAGGCATCAAAATGTCAAAATTAAGTGCCCTTGGATATGTGCCTATCCATACAGGAGGTTAACCAACTTGGAGAGGTATTTAATCTCCTATTTTAACTATTGTAAGGGTTGATCATTCGAAGTTAAGAATAATTTTGCAAACTTGCACTAGTTTTACTTGGTTTTTCTCTAGTTTTTGGCTCCATGTGAATAGCAGTCCATACACCAGCTGTACTTGGCCATACTATTCTTACATTTTCTGATTCTAATATGTTTTCTTAAAATTTTCCCTTTGGTGGCATCTAATTTTATCAAGTTTTGAGTTTGTAGTAAAATTAGTTTGATTTGACAGTTTCACTGCCTTGTCTAGGAATTGGCAAGGATGCTTGACCAACTTGGCTTCTTGGAGTCCTAAAATGCTCATGGCTTCCCAAGAACTAGTTGGTCAACTTGTAAACTATGTAAATACATGTTTTGTCTTCAATAATGTAGGTGTAAGGAGTTTTTGTGGCCATTAAGCCCTAGGCAAGTGTGCCATTTAGCTAGGGTCTTGAAGAAATTTGATGCTTTTCTCTTCTATAGCAAGTGCATTTAATAGTGGAATAGATTTGCCTTGATGATGAAGTTTGTATGCCAAGGAAAAGAGGCTTTATAAGCAATGAGGAGAATGTTTTCATGTTTAGTTTGGAAAATAATGTAAAAAACATTGAGTCATTGTTTTAGAGTCAATTTCCTTTCATTAGCCTACTCTCCATCATGCATTGGAGCTTGTAAGGTTGTTGTACCAACTTCTAATTGTTTGAAAACAAGCACAAGGAGTGATTTTGATGTCATCTATGGGTTTGAAGTTGCCAAGATCAATCAATGATCTTTGTGGCAAGATTTGGAATGCCAATTTGCTATCACAGTCAACTAGGACTGAGTTTTACATTTTCTTTGAGGTTATATATGTATTCTTCTCCTTCAAAATGATAGGTATGAATGAAAAAATCCATTGAAGACTGAACCTTATTAAGGAGCACAAGACAGACGTTTTGTGAAGAGTTCTAATAGTGAAAGTGCAGGTCAAAGTTAATAAGAAAACAATGAAAGACAAAGTGTCGTGACAGTTAGCATTGACAGTGAAATAAATCATTACTTGTAATTGCCTAATGCTTGTATGTAGGTCTAACATGATTCTCCTTGTTTTTAAATGATAGGCATGTTTACATGTTGGATGTAATTGGTTTTTGTTTACAAATGTTGTGCTTGTAAAAAGCAAGTTTTAAAAGTTGTCAACGTTGCTCACTCCCTATGAGCATTTTTGTAAATTCTAGTTCACCAACCCTTTAAGGGTGCAAAAATACTTAATTTTGGTCTAAATAGTTCGAAACATGGTAGTAATGAGGTTTCATGGTTCCCTTTGAAGATTTACACTTTGCCAATTCATTCTTGCCTCCAACACCCTTCAAAACCCTCCGTTTTCACCTATTTCTGGGACAGTCATGGAGAAGTCCTAAGAGACCCTACGACTTTGCAAATCTTCAAGTATTCCCAAAAGGGTAGCTAAATATGTAAATCTTTTAGTCTGGAAGTCCATCATTTGAACAGGGTGAGCACAAAACCCCAAATGGAGGGCTAATGCCTAGTAGCCCGTTTTAGGCCTAAAATCAAGTTTTTGACAAATCGGGTATTCCAATGAAGGTAGCAAAGCATGAAATCCAACAAAACAAGTTGAAATAGGTCAACCTAACATGAATCCAACCTATTTGGTAAATTTGGCTTCATAAGTTGGTTTTGGAGCCCTTGGAAGGATGTCATCAACTAGGGAGTTGGAGCCTTTGAGTAGCCAAGGAGAGCTTGACATAGGGAGGTGGAGTAAGGTGAGTTTTTAGACTGCCTTTGAGCTATTTTGCACTCTGACTTTGGTGTTTACACCTTGAAAATAGAAAGGAAATATTACCTAACAAACAAACTAGCCACTTAACAACCACCAAGCACTATCCTCCCTATCATAGTGGTACCAGAGCATAGTTACACTTGGGAAGAAGTAGCAATTTGGCAACTATGGTGACAAATGTAGAGCTAGCAAAGAAAATGGAAGACCAAGAAGAAGAAAATAGGTTACTCAGAGTGAAACTAGACCTTTTAGAGCAGAAGTTGGGTGAAGTAGAAGTGAAGGCAGATGAAGCCAGCAATAAGATAGAGGGAACAAAAGGTAAGGGTAAGCTATTAGCTATAGAGGATGAGACCCCTATACCAGACCTTGTGATAGAGAATGAACCATTTTTGAAAGCCTTGAAGGCTATGAGTGGGAGAACACTAGAAGGAGTCCCACTATTAAGTGGTAAAATGGACCCAGAAGTAGTCATGGAGTGGATTGAGGGGCTTGAGAACCATTTTGAGTGTGATGGTGTGATAGAGGCCCAAAAAGTGAAGGTGGCTAAGTCCAGGTTGAGAGGAGCTGCCTTAACATGGTGGAAGTTCATTCAGGATGAACGTGAGAAAGGGGGCAAAAGGCCCATAGAAACTTGGAAGGGAATGTTGTCCAAGATCAGAAAGGCTTACATTCCAGAGGACTATGAAATACAACTTCATAGGAGAAGGAAAAACCTTAGGCAAAAAGAGTTAGATGTCAGCACCTACACCAAGGAGTTTCAGAAGCTATGCCTTAGGTCAAAGATCCAAGATGATGAGAATGTCAAGGTTGCTAGGTATCTCAATGTTTTGAGATGGAACATACATGAAGAGTTAAGTTTGTTGAGCCCTACAACAGTCCAGAAGTGCTATCAACTTGCACTCAAGGTAGAGGAAAGGAGTAGGAAGAAGCAAGAGCAACATAATAGAGGTAAAGGAAGAGGCAGAAATGGTCAAGGCCATCGAGGCAGTTTTGGGGGAAGACACATAGACCAAAGGTCCCAAGGGGAATCTAAGCTTACAGAGCAAAGCGGAGATTCTCAGAGCAAACCTAATTATAGGGGAAGGGGATCAAGCAACCTAGGAAGGGGTAGGTCTAGTGGCCCAGGTAGAGGTTCTTATTTCTCCACAATGAAATGCTACAACTGTTAGAAATTGGGTCATCCTGCTTATAGGTGTCCTAAAAAGCCTAGTTCTTCCCATGGAGGTGAAAAAAAAGTGAACTATGTTCAGGAGGAAGGGAGTCGTGCAAGAACTCTAGCAATGAACCTAGCACCTGAAGATGATGAGAGCCTAATGATGAGGAGAGTATTGATGTAAGAACCTCATAAGAGTGAAGTGTCTCAGAGAAGAGCATTGTTTAGGATAAAGTGCAAAATCTTGGGCAAGGTATGTAAGGTGGTTATTGATTTAGGCTCCATAGATAATATTATCTTAGAGGAGGTAGTTAGCAAATTGAACCTACCTAGAATGAAGCATAGTGAACCCTACAAGCTAACCTAGTTAAACAAGGGGCAACATGTCCTAGTGAATGAACAATCATGGGTAGACTTCAATATAGGTGAATACATGGATAGGATACTATGTGACATCCTTCCCATGGATGCTTGCCATCTACTATTGGGTAGACCTTGGCAATTTGACAGAAGGGCACACCATGATGGTGAAAAAAACACATATTCCTTTCAAAAGAATGGCATTGTCTACAAAATTTAGTCCCTTAGTGAAGAGACAGAGACCAACAAACCACAGGCACCTAAAGTGCTATTAGTCAATGAAAAAGAGTTCATCCAAACCATGAAAGATTGAGATGGGATTGGTTATGCACTTGTAGTGAAACCTAAGGAGGATAAGAAAGAAAAACAAGTTGAGATCCAGCAAGAAGTGCAACAACTTCTTGATAACTTTAAGGGCATCATCAGTGATGGGCAACCAACAACATTACCTCCTCCTAGAGCCATTAGTCATCAAATTGACTTTATACCAGGAGCTTCTTTGCCAAACAAAGCAACATACAAGATGACTCCTAAACAGAACAAAGAGGTAGCTAGATAGATTCAAGAGTTATTGGATCAAGGATTAATAAGAAAGAGTATAAGTCCTTGTGGAGTACCCACTGTGTTAGCACCTAAGAAAGGGGGCACATGGAGACTATGCATAGACTCCAGAGCTATCAACAAGATCACAATAAGATATAGATTCCCTATTCCCAGGATAGAAGATTTGATGGATTGTTTAGGGGGTGCAAGGTATTTCTCCAAAATAGACTTAAAAAGTGGTTACCATCAGATAAGAATAAAAGAGGGTGACAAGTGGAAAACTGCTTTCAAAACAAATGAGGGTCTTTATGAATGGTTGGTTATGCCTTTTGGACTCTCTAATTCTCCTAGTACCTTTATGAGGTTAATGAATGAAGTATTGCAGGATTTTCTCAGTAAGTTTGTGGTAGTCTACTTAGATGATATACTCATTTTTAGTAAGACTAAAGAGGAGCATTTGAAACACCTAGCTATTGTTTTGCAAAGATTATCTGATAAGCAGTTAACCATAAATCTTGAAAAATGTGATTTTATGTAGCAAGAGCTAGTCTATCTTGGTTTTGTTGTGTCCAGTGGAGATCTTAAGATGGATCAATCTAAAGTTGCAGCCATAACAAGTTGGCCAACCACACAATCAGCCAGTGAAGTTAGGAGTTTTCATGGTCTAGCCTAGTTTTACAGGAATTTTATCAGAGGTTTCAGAAAAATTTATGCACCCATGTAAGATACCATAAAAGGTGGTCATAAAGTCAAGTTTCAATGGACAGAAGCAGCCAATAAGGGGTTTGAGTTACTCAAAACTAGAGTTGCTACACAGCTAGTGTTAATCATCCCTAGTTTTGATAAACTTTTCATTTAAAAACTAAATGATGCAAAGTAAAAGTATTCATCTTATGATTTAGAGTTATATGCACTAGTGCAGGCACTCAGGAAGTGGAGGCATTATTTGCTTCCTAAAGAATTTGTTGTGTATATAGACAACCAAGCAGTCAGTTTCTTGAATTCTCAGGATAAACTCAACCATAGGCATGTGAAATGGGTAGAGTACCTATAAGCATATACATTTATTCTTAAGCACAACAAAGGCCAATGTAACAAAGTAGTTGACGCTTTAAGTAGGATATTGATGACTATTCAAGAGATCCAAGTAAATAGTATTGGGATTGATTGCTTTCAAGATTTATATCCTAATGATGATGATTTTGCTGCTGCTTATAAAGTTTGTCTTACTTTTGAGAATCATTTCCATAGTGAGTATGTTGACTATACATTTCAGAATGGTTTGTTATTCAGGGGAGGACAACTATGCATTCCTAAAGGTTCCATGAGAGAAAATCTCATCCAATAGAAACACAATGGGTGTTTGAGTGGCCATTTTGGTCTCAATAAGACCTTAGAGTTGGTTCAACGCTTTTATTACTGGCCTAAGATGTAGAGAGATATTCAGAGGTATGTTGAACAGTGCATGGTATGTCAGAAGGCCAAAGGTCATAGCACTAATGCTGGTTTATATCAGCCACTTCCCATTTCTTCTATGCCATGGGAGTGCATTAGTATGGATTTTGTTGTAGGTTTACCAAGGACAAAAATAGGGCATGACAATATCTTTGTGGTTGTTGACAGATTTATTAAAATGGCTCACTTTATACCTTGCAAAACTACTAATGATGCTAGTCACATTGCTTTCCTTTTCTTTAAAGAAGACTTTGTGGAAGAAATTGGGTACTAACTTGTCTTTTGGCTCAGCTTACCATCCATAGATAGATGGCCAAAAAGAAGTGGTGAATAGAACATTGGGTAATCTACTCAGATGTCTCACCAAGGAGTATGGACAAAGCTGGGATCAGCTCATCCCACAGGCAGAGTTTTCCTACAATGATAGCGTAAATAGATCCACTGGTAAGAGTCCATTTTAGGTTGTTTATGTTATGCATCCAAGAGGTGTTTTTGAGCTACATGATGTGACTAACATGCAACATGTTAGTGGGACAACAGAAGATATGGCACAATCTCTCAAAGAGATACATGAACAGGTTAAGCAGTCTTTGCAGGACACCACAACAAGAGTCAAGGCAAGGGTGGATGCTTCAAAGAGGGATGTCCAATTCTCAGTTTGAGATTTTGTGATGGTACATCTCAACAAGTATAGATTACAAAAGGGAGTTCCTACCAAGTTACAAATGAGAAGAATTGAACCTTGCAGGATTTTGGCTAAGTATGGTCCAAATGCTTATAAAATTGATTTAGCTGCTGATGTTTCTTTGTCTCCCATCTTTAATGTTGTAGATTTGGTACCTTTCAAGGGGCAGCTTCTAGAAGAGACTTAGAGAATTTCAGACATTTCAAATTCCCTTTCTGATCTATCTATCCCCTCCTCTTCCTCTCCCATTGCTGAATAGGTACTTGATTCTAGAATCATCAAAAAGACTAGAAAGCATGACTACCTTGAGCATTTGATCAAGTGGAAAGATCAACCAACTTTTGAAGCCACTTGGATACCTGAAAGTGACTTCACCAAGGCTGGTATTCTTCTCTCTATTCTACCCAAAGGAGTCACATGACTTCTTTGTCACTGGGGGAGTATGGTGCAGTAGCACCTAGCTTCATTCTCAGCTTCATTTTCATCTCAGGTTTGATTTCTGTTAGTTTAAAGTTGGAAATTTGTTTAGGATGTTTTTGAAGTTGTTCTAGGTTGTTTTGATGAGTTTTGAACTCATTGTGTGGTTTTGGTTTCTTGTTTTCATCTTTTTGCTCAAAGTTGCCAGTTTGGTGTTGCCTGGTAAAATAATGGAAAAATGAGTTTTTTTAGTGGTTTTTATTTTGAAAAGGTTTTAGACATGTTTTATGCTTGGTTTTTAGGTATGTGAAGTACTTTTAAGTGATGCTTAGTTTTGGAGGTCAATCTTGCATTTTCTAGGCACCAAAAGTTGTCATTTAGGCATCAAAATGTCAAAATTAAGTGCCCTTGGACATGTACCTACAGGAGGTTAACCAACTTGGGGAGGTATTCAATCTCCTATTTTAACTATTGTAAGGGCTGATCATTCAAAGTTAAGAAGCATTTTGCAAACTTGCACTAGTTTTACTTGGTTTTTCTCTAGTTTTTGGCTCCATGTGAATAGTAGTCCGTACACTAGCTATACTTGGCCATACTGTTCTTGAATTTTCTGATTCTAATATGTTTTCTTAAACTTTTCCCTTTGGTGGTATTTGATTTTATCAAGTTTTGAGTTTGTAGCAAAATTAGTTTGATTTGACAGTTTCACTGCCTTGTCTAGGAATTAGCAAGGATTCTTGACCAACTTGGCTTCTTGGAGTTCTAAAATGCTCATGGCTTCCTAAGAACTAGTTGGTCAACTTGTAAACTATGTAAATACATGTTTTGTCTTCAAGAATGTAGGTGTAAGGAGTTTTTGTGGCCATTAAGCCCTAGGCAAGTGTGCCATTTGGCTAGGGTCTTGAAGAAATTTGATGCTTTGCTCTTCTATAGCAAGTGCATTTAATAGTGGAATAGATTTTCCTTGATGATGAAGTTTGTATGCCAACGCAAAGAGGCTTTCTAAGCCATGAGGAGAATGTTTTCATGTTTAGTTTGGAAAATAATGTAAAAAATAGTGAGTCACTGTTTTAGAGTCAGTTTCCTTTCATTAGCCTACTCTCCATCATGCATTGGAGCTTTTAAGGTTGTTGTACCTCCTTCTAATTTCTTGCAAACAAGCACAAGGAGTGATTTTGATGTCATCTATGGGTTTGAAGTTGCCAAGATCAATCAATGATCTTTGAGACAAGATTTGGAATGCCAATTTGCTATCACAGTCAACTAGGACTGAGTTTTACATTTTCTTTGAAGTTATATATGTATTCTTCTCCTTCAAAATGATAGGTTTGAAGGAAAAAAGCCATTGAAGACTAAGCCTTATTAAGGAGCACAAGATAGAATTTTTGTGAAGAGTTCTAATAGTGAAAGTGCAAGTCAGAGTGAGCAAGAAAATAGTGAAAGACAAAGTGCAGTGACAGTTAGCATTGACAATGAAATAAACCATTACTTGTAATTGCCTAGTGCTTGTACGTAGGGCTAACATGATACTCCTTGTTTTTAAATGATAGTCATGTTTACATGTTGGATGTAATTGGTTTTTGTTTACAAATGTTGTTCTTGTAAAAAGCAAGTTTTAAAAGTTGTCAACGTTGCTCACTCCCTATGAGCATTTTTGTAAATTGTTGTTCACCAACCCTTTGAGGGTGCAAAACTACTTAATTTTGGTCTAAATAGTTTGAAACATGGTAGTAATGAGGTTTCATGGTTCCCTTTGAAGATTTACACTTTGCCAATTGATTCTTGCCTCCAAAACCGTTCAAAACCCTCCTTTTTCACCCATTTTTGGGACAGTCGTGTAGAAGGGCTGAGAGACCCTAAGACTCTGCAAATCTTTGAGTATTCCCAAAAGGGTATCCAAATATGTAAAGCTTTTAGTCTGTAAGTCCATCATTTGAACAGGGTGAGCACAAAACCCCAAATGGAGGGCTATTGCCTAGTAGCTCGTTTTAGGCCTAAAATCAAGTTTTTGACAAATCAGGTATGCCAATGAAGGTAGCAAAGCATGAAATCCAACAAAACAAGTTGAAATGGGTCAACCTAACATGAATCCAACCTATTTGGTGAGTTTGGATTTAGAAGTTGGTTTTGGAGCCCTTGGAAGGATGTCATCAGCTAGAGAGTTGGAGCCTTTGAGTAGCCAAGGAGAGCTTGACATAGGGAGGTGGAGTAAGGTGAGTTGTTAGACTGCCTTTGAGCTATTTTGCACTCTGACTTTGGTGTTTACACCTTGAAAATAGAAATGAACTATTACCTAACAAACATACTAGCCACTTAACAACCACGCAGCACTATCCTCCCTATCACATGTTCTACATCTAGCCTTATGACTTCCAGAAGTAAGTCGGAACCTAGGAGGGAGAACGTAGTACCCCTACCCTAATCAAAATTTTAATCTTGGTTTGACCTTGGTTAGTTTATCATAATATAATGTTATAGTTAAATGTTTTGATTTAGTGCATAGCTGTTGAAGTGGTCTTCACACTAGTTTGTATGCAAGTTACTAATTCTCCTATTTCGTGTTATTATCTTGTGCTAATGCTTTCATTAAGTTTATATATGTATGCATGTATGACTCTTGGTTGCAGGAGATTTCAGGTATAGTGTCGCATGGGTGCGAGGTTCATCTCCACCTAGTTTTGCAGGTTTGATTATGCCTCTTTAATCCTTAGAGTTGGATTAGATGGTCATGAGATCCTCGTTTGACCATAGCCGTGCTCAAGTAGGCATCGTCAGTCATCGTCAGTATTACCTTTGGTTGGGTATGTGGGTCATCTGTCTATGTGGTTTTCTTGGGTTGCATGTTTGGTGTGTGTGGTTAAATTGAGTATTTAATCCTTAATCTTTAATTTGATTTAATGTGTGTTTACACATTAGTTTATTTTGGGACTAAATTAAATAGGCTCCCTTTTTATGTTATTAATCGTTAGTTGAAGTGCTCGATTCAGTTTGGTAGCAAGTTCAATTAAATGGTTAAATTTAAATATTAAATGTATTATGTCTATGCTTATGAAAAGAAAGATTTAAGTTTAATTGAAATAGAATTAATTTAATCTTGTTGGGTTTTTGAAATAGAAAGGTTAATTTCAATTATTGGAGAAAATCAATTTTAATTGAAAAACAAATTTAAGTTATTGATATAGTTTAAAAGAATGATTTTGAGGAATTATTTTTAAAAAAATATTTTAATTCCAAAAATAAAATTTTGGTCAAACTTCTTCCATTTAACCTAGACTTTTGGAAAATATGGGAGATTGATTTTCTTGGAAAATATTTTTGGAAGATATTTTTGGGATAGAAAAATTTAGGGGTTTTGGGAGGAGAAGGAATTTCTTGAGCTAGAGAATTGGGCTCTTCTTCAATCTTTCCAGGATTGCTGAGCCTGGTAGGCCTCTAGTTAATTTCATTAATTTCCTTTTTTTAAAGAAATTGTTTTGGATTTTTAAAAAATTTGTGTGTGAAGGTTGAAAAATCTCATCTATTTGGGGAAAATGAAATAGATGCAAGTTTATTTCCAATCCAAACCCTTCTTGTTTATTTCCATTCCAAGTTTAGATTATGGTTGCTGTGATTGTTTTAAAATAAAAAATAAACTTGAGATTGGTTGTTTTCAATGAAAATTTGTAATTCCAAATTAATGCTTTCAAATTCAAGCTTTAATCAGAGAAATCTGCCTAGGTTTGGACAATGGATGTTAACCCTGATTATTTTGCCAATATGGTATTGTGGAGAAATTCCCTTCTTGAAACTGGGTATTTGAATAATGTTAAAAAAAAAAAACCCATGCTTTTAAAAGAAGAAAAAAAAATATTATTTTCAGTCTTGGGAAGCTGTGTATCTTGCTATGTATGTAATTTTATTTTTTTTAACAGTAAAAAGAAAATAATAAATAAATAAAGAAAATAACAAACCCCCACCCACGTGGTAGAGTTTCCCCCACCATGTGGAGGGGTTTTGGCGTGCTCCCTGGGGTAGCATCACTGCCCTTGGTAGCGACTGCTACCTTTGGGTAGCAACGCTACCTAAGGACAACGCCTGCTACCTTTGGGTAGCAGCACTGCCTAAGGGGAGCATGAGCTACCAAGGGAGGGCCCACATGGGTACCCTCCCCCCCATACTTATATTCTTTCATAAAAAAGTGTTTTTTTTGAATATTTTTTTTAATAAAAAAGAAATATATAATAATTATTATTATTATTAAATATAAATTTTTAAAATTAAGTTTTAATAAAGTTTAAATATGGCATTCAATTAATAAATTACGATTAGTTTGTAATTAATTAATTATATAAGTGGCAATATACATTAATTAATTTTCAAATTGTATTTTATTAGTAATGCATATTTTTGTAATTAGATACTTAATTTGTTATTTTGTTATTAATTATTAATTGTTTATATTTTATTAATCATGGATTAATAAATATATATTAATTAATAGTTAATTTTGGTATCCTTCTATATATATATATATGCATAAGGAAATAATTGTTAAGTTGGGAACAAACTATCTCTATTTTTGGTTCTTTTAAATGTATATTTCCTTAATCGAAAAAGTTTAACTTGGTTTTGGGAAGATGAACTTGGGCAATTATTTTCGAACGAGTATAGCAATGATGTTTTAATTGAAGATTAAATATCATATTTAGTTGGTTAATGTTTATCTAATTTTATTCTTGTGAACTCGGTTTAAGAACTCATAATGGTGTATTTATGTATGTTTGATGCAATGAACCTTAGAGAGTTAGAAAGCCAAGAACAACCACTACCTAGATGAGGTAGATAACTGCAATCAAACTTAGATCATTTAGAAGACTTGATCGACATTTAATGTTTAAATCAATTCGGAAAAGATTGTATTGGCTGGTTATTGCCTGTGCGAGTTTAATTTCTATATTAGCTTTTGCTCAAGTAATGGCAAGTCATGTTTTGTTTGATAGGACCCTGTCGTATGGAGTGATTTGGGGTACTTGTTTCAGTCCTCGGTCTCAATTTTGATTGTTATTTGTTGTGGTGTTTTATTGGTCATATCCTTTATGTAGTTGTCGAATGATGTTTAGTGGTTGACCATAACTGGTCAGGTCTCTAGTTAGAGTACTGTCAATCAGAGCACCTCATATGAGTCATGTTTGACCAAATGGTTGTTCCCTCCATTTTGAACTCCATTCGCCTAACCTTGGGTATTTCTTGGTTTTTGAGTTCATCTAAGTATAGTCTAGTGTCATATGGGAAAGTGGCTTTCAATTGGGGGCCATGCCCAAAGTGGTTGTTGGGTAACCCATCGCGAGTGAGTCTAATAAGTGATCACCTAATAGTAGATTAGAATGTTAATCACTAAGTAAGATAATTGTGCCTCACACATGGGATGAGTGCTAACATAGACTTGAAATGCTGTGAGAAGGCCTGAAATGGAAAACCATCATCCTTGTCTTCACAAAAGGATGTGTGGGTCCACAAGAGACTTGGATGGGTCGGAGGTTCGGATTAGGTTGCCAAGGTAACCCATTATATGTGGTCAAAACCTATGAAGACCTGCTAAGGTAACCATAAAAAGTGGTGTGATGATGCGTTTCCCTATGTTCACTAGTGTGTTGTTGTCTCATCTTGATAGGATCTCAGTTATGGAGTCATCATGTTGCGTATGCCCTTGTGAGTACCTAATTTCATGTTAGACCTTGGGTTGCAATGGATTAGTTTTGTGGATGCTCTAGTGGACCATTGTATTTGCTTCTTTTATGTTCAATTGGATCTTTTCATTTTCAGGGATCATTTATGTATTTGTTTACTGATGTGGTCGTTTGTATATTGGTTATGTTCGCCTTGATGGAATGATTGTAAATGAAGTGAACCTCATGTAATCTTAACTCTATTAATTACCAGAGGGGTCTTGCAATTCTCTTATGTTTCCTTTTTCATTTTATCATGCATGAATGGCATATATTATAATGTATAAGTGGATAAGATGGAATTAATCATAAATGCAATCATCTTTTAAAATGCAGGAAATTGTATCATGAAAGAATGTATCTTAGAGTAATGGAATATATTCAGTTGTTGTTAAGGAAATTAAGTATGCATGGAAAGATCTCATAAGTTCATGATGAAATTCTTGTGTGTTAGAATATTAGATGCATGGCTTATATTTTAATGAAAAGATTGAATGTAAGGTATGAATGAATCATAATGGATAAATATTAGCATGTGATTTACATCTTTGTCATCTCTGAAAGAAATTATCCTTGTTTAAGAATTATCTCATTTTTAAGATAATCAACTTATTGGATTAGTTGTGTGAGTTAAGTTAAATGTGAAATTAAGAAATCATGTTGGGAAACTCTTTAGGTGTTAGTTGATGTCTTCCGCTATGTAATCTGAAATTTGATATCTCGTTGTATCTTTATGTTGTGTTTAACTTTAAAAAAAAAAATTATTGCACTCCATTCGTGTGTTTTAGCTTTATCTCTTTGGGGTTTCCTGGCTGGGCATTACATTACAAATCATTTGCATACCGGTTTTGGGTCATAGAAGACTTCCCAAGGTCAAACAAATAACCGATTGTAAGGATTCATGCCCATTCCTTAAGAAACTCACCCAATTAGGCCTAGTTGCTTGTAGCCCTATTTAGCGAGTAAAGAGACCTTAGGTTCAAACTTTCCCAAACACCGTAGCAAAAAAAAAATGGATTCAAACACCCTTTTTTATGTTACACAAATCCCCAAAAGGAAGGGCAGGGACTAGAAAATAAAGGTCTTTGCCGGTAGGATGTTGACTATCCTAAAGGACTAATTAGGCCTCTTTTGTGAAGAAACTATACTCATATGAATGAACCGGCCAATCAAAATACCATGGGAATGTAGGTAACCATAAACCATAAGGAATTTCAAGGTTACATGCCTAGAATCATCGCCAATTGCACATAAGGTAATTTTACTTGTTCAATGTCTAGGTAGCGGCACATAGATGTCTACCTACAGTCGCTGCAAAAACTTCCCTCCCTTTCTCCTCTTGCAAAACACTTTTGGAATCATATAATACACTAACCATACTTGCCTTTCACCAAATCCCATGGGTCTAAGATTGATAAAGTGCAAGATATGGCCATGGAGGAGGGAAAACCCAAGGAAAACCTTGGTTTTCAGGGCACCTATAGTAAAAGTTGAATTTCAGGAGGAACACACACAAATAAAAAATTCAAATCAAAGACAAAAAAAAATTTACTCTCCTCTCTAGCCAAATCACATCATTGGGAATAGAGCCCAATCTGTACAATATTGTACCATGGACCAAAACTCCAAAATTGTAGGAAAAACTCAGAATTCTATTAGTTTTAGGACATCAAAACTCTTCTCCTTACAATAACACTTGGGAATTGGATCCACAAGGTGTATAATGTTTGTATTATGGATGTGTTGGTTTTTTCATTTATGTCAACATTTGTGAACACTTGAGAACACTTGGAGATCTGTGGTTATGTTCACCGGCATGTTCAATGACTTATGCACAGTCACCGGTATCTGGTTCACTGGTAGGTTATATTGTTCACCAACATTGAGGATGATCTGTTATCATCTAAAGATTACTTGGCTATGTCAAAGACATTGTTTGATCACTTGGTTTTGGTGATTTGGTCATTGATCCAATCAAGTTTGCATATTTGTTGTTACTTTCAAATAGGTCTAGGTTATGGACCATCAAGAATTTTCTATTCCTAATCAGCATGACACATTATGGAGATGATTTATTATTGTTGTAAATACATTGAGACAACATCATGCATCACATATTGATTCATTTGTAATTGATTTAACTATAATATCTTAGTGAGCTGACCTACATATTTGGTCTTAAGTCTTGGTATATATGTAAGATCTCATTTGTGAGATTAAGTAGTAGTAGAGGAGTATGGAAAATGATTGTAATAAGGTATATGTGAATATAAGAAGAGATATACATGCAGACATCATTTGAAGACTCAAGCAAGCTTTTGGAGAAGGAAAATCATAGCTTAACTGGTATCGAATCCATCATTTGAAGATTCTATTTTGAGCAATACATTATCATTGGATTTAACCATCCAATTGTAGTTAGTGTGACTCCCATTTTGTGATTGAGCAGTGAGCTCTAGGCAGTTGGCCTTTCTGCATGTGCAAACCCCATTTGTACACACATACTATCTGTAGTAGTATCATCTGATTGTGGGTAAGGTTTCCCACTTTGGTTTTTACCCTTACAGGGTTTCCACGTACAAATAACTATGTTATGTGTTGTGTATGTTATTTGTCTTTCTGTTTCATGCACTAAACTTTACTGGTATTGTTATTATCTGCTAAACTATCTATTGACATTAAAGTTTGGTTTGTCGGTATTATGCACTAAGTTTGGTTAAGTTAGTTTTGGTTTAAAATTCATAGACAACTGATTTACCCCCACCCCCCTCTCAGTTGCCCCCAGGACCTAACAATTGGTATTAGAACCTAGTCCTCTTTTTGCAAAAGTTTAACAAATTGAGGAGTTCCTATGTCTACTAACTATTTTAGGAAGGACAGTCTAAAGCTTGATGGAACCAACTATGGTATATGGAAGATGAGAATGGAGACACATCTAAATTGCATTAGAAAGGACATATGGGATGTTACAAAGAATGGCTATGTTGTTCCTACTCAAGATCAACCTAATCCACTAACCTTGGCTAAAGATGAAGAAAATTATTTCAAAGCAAGAGAAGTACTTTTGAGTGCATTATCAAATCAGAAAAGCATGGAATTGTCAGAGAGATCTACTGCTAAAGCTATTTGGGATAAATTGGAGACATTGAATGAAGGTGATACCATTGCAAAAATTGGAAAACTGGAATGCTTTTGAGTGAGGTATGAAAATCTGAAAATGGAAGAACATGAAAGGATTTCTGCTTTTATGGAAAGAGTTAATGAAATTGTTTTAGGTATACAATGTTGAGGAGGATCCTTAAGTGAAGATGAAATTGTTTCTGAAGTTTTAAGAACTTTGCCACCGATATATAAAATGAAAGTAACTGCTATTAATGAATTGAGAATAATGCCTAATGCATCAGTATCTAGAGATACTTTGGTTGGAAAACTTTCAGCTTTTGAACTTGAGGAATTTGGTCCTATTGCTTGTATTAAGAGAGATTTGGCTTTCAAAGCTTCATCATCTGCATCATCATCATCATCTAAAAAATCTGATTGGAAAGCACTCTATGCTAGAGAAATTGAAGAAATCAGAAGAGAGAATGAAGAACTTGAAGAGCTTGAAGCACTATTTGCAAGGAAAATGCCTAAAGGTCCAGTTGGAAGTAAGTATGAAGTTAAAGCACCATTTAAATATTTTAACTACAATAAAATTGGTCATATGGCATCTAGGTGTCCTGATAGACATGCAATATTGAAAGAAGAAGCTAAAAGAATATACAAGCCTAACCCTGAATATTAAAGGTACAAATTTAAGAAGAATAGAGACAAATCATGTTAGTATGCTGATGAAGGAGTTACCGATGATTCTGATGTGGAACCAATAGAGAATGGGTGGTCTTTTGTTGCTATAACAAAAGATCAACCGACACCTACTATTCAACTGTTAGAGCAGGCCCTGGCAACTAAAATTGAAGAAAAGGATGAATGGATTATTGATTCCAAATGTTCACATCATATGAATAGTGATAAGAGTAAATCCTTAATCTTTCAGGAATACAATGAAGGTCGAGTAATATTTGGAGATGACAAAGCTTGTTTGATTAGAGGAAAAGCCACTATATCTTTTGATGGTAAGAACAATACTGATAATGTTTACTATGTTGAAGGTTTGAAGCATAATCTTTTGAGTGTTGATCAATTAGTTGAAAAAGGATATTTCAATTACAATTCAAGAATGGTAAATGCAAAATCATGAATAGAACTGGTTTGGAAATTGCAACCGGTAATCAGACTAGAGGTAATATCTTTCATTTGAATAACAATGAGAAGACATGCTTGATTGCACATATTGATGAAAGTTGGCTATGGCATAAGAGAATGTGTCATGCAAATTTTGATTGCATTGTGAAAATCAGTACAACTAAGGCAGTAAGAGATTTACCTAAGATTGTTAAACCTCACAATCTGGTATGTAAGGAATGTCAATTTGGAAAGCAAGTTAGAACAAGTTTCAAGAGTATTCCAGAAAAATCCAATAATGTTCTTGACTTAATTCATACTGATTTATGTGGTCTAGCAATAACTAGAAGTTTACAAGGAGATAGATATTTTATGCTAATCATTGACGATTATTCTAGAATGTGTTGGGTTACTTTTCTCAGGGAGAAATCAGAAAATTTATTCAAGGTCATGGTAGAAAATGAAACTAGTAAGAAAATCAAATGCTTGAGATCAATTCAAGGAGATGAATTCACATCTAAGGAATTTAATACATTCTATGAAGTGAATGGAATCAGAAAACAATTATCAACACCTCAGACAACCCAACAAAATAGAGTTGTGGAAAGGAAGAACATAACTATTTTGGATGCAGCTAGAAGCATGATATCAGAAGCAAACCTACCTCATGTGCATTGGAGAGAAGAAGTCAATACAATTGTTTATACATTCAACATAGTTCACATCAAAGTTGAAACTGGTAAGACCCCTCATGAACTATGGTTTGTTAATACTCCTACTCTTAAATATTTAGAATATTTGGAAGCAAATGTTATATTAGGAGAGATGATTATATTGGAAAATTTGATCCTAGAAGTGATGAAGGAATATTTCTTGGTTATTCATCTAAGAGCAAGGCATATAGATGTTTTAATAAAAGATTGCAGAAAATCGTTGAAAGTGGAAATGTGAAGATTGATGAACAGGTTAGAAGGTCTATAGACTCTGAACTAGTAGTTGAGATAACCACAAATGAACCTACTATTAGTATACTAGTCCAAAATATTGATCTAGTCACACCAGCATCATCTGATAATTCCATAGTGACTGAAGAACAACAACAAGTGAACACACTCATGTATGTAAGAGTGAGTCACTCTGAAAGTCAGATAATTGAGAATAAGTATCAAGGAGTTATGATTAGAGGAAAAATGGCAAATGAAGAGGTATGTCTAATTTCTCAATTTGAACTAGCAACTATTAATGAGGCATGTGAAGATAAACATTGGATTAAGGCTATGGAAGATGAATTGGAATAAATTGAAAAAAATAACACATGGACATTATTTCCCCGGCCTAAAAACAAAAATGTAATCGAAACAAGATGGGTAGTCAGAAATAAATTTAATGAAGATAGTAAGGTAATTAGAAACAAAGAAAGATTAGTGTGTAAGGGATATTCACAGAAAGAAGGATTTGATTGTAATGAAACCTTTGCACCGGTAGCTAGAATTGAGGCAGTCAGATTATTCTTAGCTTTTGCAGCACACAAGAACTATAAAGTATATCAAATGGATATTAAATGTGCATTTCTAAATGGAGACCTTGAAGAGGAAGTTTACATAGAACAACTTGATGGATCTTCTTTGACAGATGACAAAGATATGGTTTGCAGGTTAAGGAAATATTTATAAGGATTGAAGCAAGCTCCTAGAGCATGGTATGCTAGATTGGACAAATATCTTTTGAAGCTTGGTTACACTAAAGGTAATGCTAACAACAACTTATATTACAAAGTGACTAATGATGACATCTTGGTTATTGAATTTTTTGTTGATGATATAATCTTTGGAGGAGAAGATGGATTGTGTAAAGACTTTTATAATAAGATGCAGGAAGAATTTGAAATATCTATGATTGGAGAGATAAAATTATTTTTAGGATTGTAGATTTCACAGACTGATAAAGGTATATTCATAAATTAATCAAAGTACTTGAAGGAATTACTTAAGAAATTTGGCATGGAAAACTCTAAACTAGTAAGCACACCTATGACTACAACTAATAAAATATCTTTGAAGGATGAATCAACACCTGTTAATCCAATAAGATACAAGTCTATGATAAGAGGTTTACTATATTTGACACAAACAAGACCTGATATTATGAATGCAATATGTAATGTTTTAAGATTTTAGAGTAATCCTAAAGAAAATCATGAATTAGCATTAAAAAGGATTTTTCGGTATCTACAAGGAATAACAAATATTGGTTTATGGTATCCTAAAGATGAAAATTTTGATTTATGTGCATACACATATGCAAATTGGGCAGGAGATGTAGATGACAGAAAAAACACCACCGATGGAACATTTTTTCTTGGCAGTAGACTAATTTCATGGTTGAGCAAGAAACAAAGTTGTACATCACTATCAACAGCAGAATCAGAATATGTTGCAGTAGCAACTAATTGTACACGGGTATTATAGATTAAGAAAATATTGAAGAACATAAAGATAAAATGCAAGGAACCTATAATCATTTACTATGATAATATTGCAGTAATTGATATATCAAATAATCTGGTATTTCACTCAAAAACTAAACATGTTTCTATCAAATTCAATTTTCTGAAAGAGAATGTTGAAGCAAAATAAGTGAAATTGGTTTATGTGAATACTAAAGAGCAGATTGCAGATATCTTTACTAAACCATTGCCTAAGGAAACTTTTGAATATCTAAGAGAGTAGCTTGGAGTTATACCCTCACCAGTAGAAACTTAGACAGTTGGAGCATGGCATCAAATCGACAAAATTAACAAAGAAATCTTTTTTCCAGCTTTTGATGGAGAGATACTTCTCAGGGGGAGTAGATTGAATAAATGTGGTTATAACAATTGGTATTTGTAACAAGTTATTTGAACTAATTGTATATGGTTTTGTATTGCTTTGGCATTTGATGTCAAAGGGGGAGAGATATCTATGGAAAAACAAATTATATTTTGGGGAGAAATTATTCATTATGAGAGAGATTGTTACTCTTTGTATCTATACTTTGATGATCTCTTCAGGAGATTGTTGGTTTTTGGTTTTTTGCATTTCTACTTCGGCACTTAGATGGTTTTTCCATCTTGTGTTGCCATCAATGCCAAAGGGGGATATTGTTGGTATTATGGATGTGTTCCATTGGTTTTTTCATTGATATCAACACTTGTCAACACTTGAGAACACTTGGAGATCTTTGGTTATGTTCACTGGCATGTTCAACGACTTATGCATAGTTACCAGTTATCTGGTTCATCGGCAGGTTATATTGTTCACCAACACTTAGGATGATCTGTTATGATCTAGAGATTACTTGGCTATGTCAAAGACATTGTTTGATCACTTGGTTTTGGTGATTTGGTCATTGATCCAATCGGGTTTGCATATTTGTTGTTACTGGCAAATAGGTCTAGGTTATGGACCGTCAAGCATTTTCTATTCCTAATCAACATGACATGTTATGGAGATGATTTGTTATTGTTGTAAATGCATTGAGTTGACATCATGCATCGCATATTGATTCATTTGTAATTGATTTAATTGTAATATCTTAGTGAGCCGACCTACACAATTGGTCTTAAGTCTTGGTTAATATGTAAGATCTCATTTGTGAGATTAAGTAGTAGTAGAGGAGTGTGAAAAATGATTGTAATAATGTATATGCAAATATAAGAAGAGCTATACACACAGACATCATTTGAAGATTCAAGGAGGCTTTTAGGGAAGGCAACTCAGAGCTTAACTGGTACTGAATCCAGCATATGAAGATGTTGTTTTGAGTTGTACATTATCATTGGATTTAACCATCCAATTCTAGTTAGTGTGACTCTCATTTTGTGATTGAGCAGTGAGCTCTAGGTAGTTGGCCTTTCTACATGTGCAAACCCCATTTGTACACACATACTATATGTAGTAGTATCATTTGATTGTGGATAAGGTTTCCCACCATGGTTTTTCTCCTTACAGGGTTTCCATGTACAAATAATTGTGTTATGTATTCTATATGTTATTTGTCTTTCTATTTTATGCACTCAACTTTACCGGTACTATTATTATTTGCTAAAGTATCTACCAAAATTAAATTTTGGTTTACCGGTATTATGCACTAAGTTTGGTTAAGTTAGTTTTGGTTTAAAATTCATAGACAACTGATTCACCCCCCCTCTGAGTTGCCTCTGGGACCTAGCATATAAACTACTCTACAACTTCTCTCAACTAAAAATCAAGAGGTTAGAGCTATTGGAGGAGTTTCAAATTAACAAAATGCAAAAAGTGCATAAAATTTGCTCATGACAACTTTTGGAAAATTGTCAAAATGTCATCTTTTGCCTCCTAGTGCCTTGGGTCAAGTTTAACCCCTCCTAAAATATCTTAAAACACTAAAACCAACACATTTGATCCCCTATTGTCGAAAAGTCCTAATTAGCTCATAGAAATGCCAAAATAGGAGTTTGGCTCACAAGATGGGGTTCATTATTACAAACACACAATGCATGATTGAAAACCTATACAAAAAATAAAGACATATTTAATGCCTTATCCTCCCTTCTCAAAGTCTAACTTATCATCTTGAAGGGTTTGATGGGGTGCTCCCGCACCATACTCCCCAAAAGAAGAAATCTCAAGTCCACTTGAGATGAGAGTTTGCAAGTCGGCACCATGATCTTTGATTTGTTACTCTATCATCCAAATTGCTTTAGAATCAAGTTGTCCTTTCCAAGCCACGAAATACTCCATGTAAACTTTGCTCCTAGTTCACCTTGCAACCTTAGTGTCTAGAACCTTATGCAACTTTCGGGGTTCATGTTTGGGAATGTCATCATCAACAATATCCTAAATTGTGTCTTCTCTTGCACCAACACTACATTTATAAAGATTTAAGTTACAAACATTAAAAATAGGGGACAAACCAAGATCAAATGCTAATTGAAGTTCATGGGAATTTTAACCACATTTCTTCAAGATTTGGTAGGGTCCAATCTTTCTTTGCATCAGCTTTGTGTATCTACCTTTTGGAAGTCTTTCCTTCTTGAAGTGAACCCACACCAAGTCTCCCACATCAAACTGAACATATCTCTTCTTTTTGTCAGCATGGGTTTTATATCTCTCTGGAAATTGTTGAAGATAAGTCTTAATTTGCTCATGGATTTATTTTATGGTAGTAGCAAAGGTTTATCTATCTACACTAATGGCTTCTCCTTGAGGTATCTCTCTCAACTCTAGCACATCCCTTGGGTGGATGCCATATACAATTTGGAGAGGTGACTTACTAGAACTCCTATTCACTGTATCATTGTAGGAGAATTCTACCTGAGACAATATACTATCCCACCTTTCTCCATGCTATCTAGTCAAACACCTTAGCAAATTCCCTAGTGACCTATTTATAACTTCAATTTGACCATTTGTTTGGGGATGGTAGGCTAAGGAGGAGGATAAATTTGTACCAAGCTTCTTCCAAAGGGTCCTCTAGAAGTGACAAATAAATTTTACATCCCTATCAGAGACTATAGTCAAAGGCAAACCATGTATCCAGACAATCTCCTTAAAGAACAAGTCTGCTACATAAGAAGCATCACAAGTGGTTTTGCATAGCAAGAAATGTGCCATCTTACTAAACCTATCCACCACTACAAAAACACTATCATATCCTTTCCTTGTCCTAGGTAATCCTAAAACAAAATCCATACTTATGCTTTCCCATGGTCTTGAAGGTATGGGTAAAGGTTGGTATAAGCCTACATTGGTGGACTTTCATTTTTTCTTTTGGAAGATCACACATGTCTTCACAAATCTCCTAACATCTGCCTATAGTTTGGGCCAGAAATAGTGTATTTTTACCAAATCCAGTGTCTTGTCAAGACCAAAATGGCCTGCCATTGCTCCACAATATTTCTCCTTAATTATATTCAGTCTCATAGAGCATTTGGGTATGCATAGTTGTGCACCCTTAAACAACAATCCATTTTGAATAAAAAATTCAAAATACTCAACATGAAACCATTCACAAAATGAAGGACATACCTTATAGGCCTCTCTATGAGATTTTGCCAAGATCAAGAGGCAATGGAAAGCACAAATAAGAGAGAACAAAATAGATGATAGAAATAAACTGTATTCTATCAAGATGAAAAATATGATCAACTAGATCATTAAGAATTACATATGATGAATATAAGCCTGCTTATATAGGCAAGACTATATGGATATGTGAGCACACAAACATGACATGTGGCTCAATAAGAAACAAGGGTAGGTAGGAAATAGGTGTGGGTAGGTAGGGGAAATAATATAATAGTCCACATGAGGTGGATCACCCACCGAAGGTGGAATTATCACTCCACAATAAGTGGATATGATAAAGTAGTAACAAGATCAACACCATAAAAGGTGGAATTTATCCTACACACACTATCCCAATGTGGCACAAACACCCAAGTGTCTCATACCCAAACTACTATGAAATGCATTTCCTAAGTAAACTTAAGTGTAATAATATCCAAGATGAATAATTATTTACACCAACACCCACCCTTAAGTGCAACTTAGGGGAATGCACTAAAGTCTACAATGCAACTAAGCAATGCAAGATGAGTCCTGGCTACTAGGCCATTTTAGGTACCCATGTACAAATTCAAATGCATGAAAACCAATGCAAGGAAATCTCTCACAAAGTAGGAAAAGAGAGAAAAACCCATTGGGAAAAAACCCTCTGCCAAAAGAGAGATGAAAACTAGATACAAAGAACTCTCATAGAAGTATGTGAAGGACAAAACCCCATGTGAGGAAAAAGTACTCCCCATATGAGAGAAGAAGAAGAAGAGAGACTAGGAAGCCCCCCCTCAATCTGGAATCTGCACCAATGATAGAAGCTTGATGATGAATGAAGAAACTGCTCCATGAACATTGAACCAAGTTCCTCCCCTTAGGAAGAAACAAAACCAAAGGTGAATCCAAAAAGTCTCCCCAACCATGAAGGGAAGATGAAGCAAAAATACTCATGATGAAAGGAATCTCTGAAAACTACTCAAGTGTCCCCATGTTGATGCTGAAAGATACCCCCTCCAAAGGTGGTAAATTGTGCCACACTACTGAAATAGGCACTCCAAGATCTAGTGGAGATGGATGTAGAACATGTCCCAAAGACTCACATGTCTCCTCAAAAAATAAAGAGACCTCCTCCAACTATTGTACATAAGTATCCACAATCATGTCAACCTCGAAAGAATGATCATGTAGAGAATGAACAAGAGGGTCAGAGTGTTCCCTTGCAACAATCGAAGAAGGATCACCTTCATCAAAGAGAAGATGAATGTCATCAATGATGTCTCCCAAATCTGCAATGTAGGATTCCACCAACAAACCTGCAATGTCTGTCAAGTAATCATCCCATGAATCTGAAGCTGGAAGACAATGGATATCCAGTTGCACTGTACATGAAGGAAAAACTAACACACTATCCACATCATCAGGTGCAATAGGTGATGTGATATCAATATGAGGAGATGAAATACAAGGCTCAAGAACGGGGTCACATGTGAGAATCCCCATGTTCAAGTGTCCAAAGTTCTCAAAAACTGAACCATCACAAGAAGTGTGATCATCATGTGTAGAATCATCAAATGTGAAATCATCATCATCAATAAAATCTGAAAATAAGTATAACCGAGATGCATGATCAACCACCCGAGTTGCAATGATAGCTCTAGTCTCCAAGTCTCTAATGAAAATTGACTCAGGTGTGAACTCTACAACTCTCTTAGTTGCGCCATCTGTGATTTGATAGATAGAAAGGAGATTGTCTATCAAGTGGGGTACACACAACACATTACTGAAGGAGTTATCCCTAATGTCAATAGATCCTTTCCCAATCACATCAATGTATGTATGATTGCCCATCAAAATCTATGGCATGGTGCAAGGTTCAAATGTAGAGAACATAGAATGCGAAGATGCCATATGATGAGAAGCCCCTGAATCTAGAAGCCATCTCTCTAAATCATGACTGATAGTAGCACATAGAGATTTTCCTTTTCTTGTCTCAAAAGAGTGAGTCTTCCCACTTGTAGAACCCATGAATGCTTTCCCTTTTCCTTCTGAATGTGAGGAAGTGGAAGTTGATGTATCATCCTTCTTATAGGCATTAGGCAAATCAATGTTATGTTTTTTGATGATATGTGTGAGCTCATCAATCTTCTTAGAATGGCAACGATGCTCCTCATGACCAAATTTTTTACAATAGGCACAAGTAGGTCTCTCCCTCTTTGGTGAATTATCCCTCTTGGAAGAGTATGTATCTCCTTGTTGTAGAGAGGATGATGCTTTTTCCTTAGGCTTTGATTGCCATTTCTTCTTGTTTGAGTTGTCCTTTCCTTGATTTCCTTTGTTCCCTTGATTTGCCACTAATGCTTGAGACTTAGAAGCCTTAATAATGGCCATGCTTATCAACTTAGTTTGTTCCATCATCAACATTTCATTGAAAGCATCAAATCTAGGCATTGTGTAGCTTGAACCCATTGTCATCTTATGGGTTTGGAAACTAGAAACAAATGCTGCATATTCTTGTGGAAGCTTGCCTATCAAGTTGAATATCAATTGAGTATCCTTCTTATCAATGCCACAATATTTGAGTTGTGCCCTCAACTCATTTGCCTTAGTGACATAATCTTGTATAGTATCAAAGTTCTTGGGATCTAACATGGTGAGATCACTATCAATTTGATATCCCCTAATCTCATCAGCTTGACCATACAAGTCTTGAAACTAAGATCCAAGCAAAATGCAAGTACCAAATATGGCCAAATAATGAAGGTACAATTTCTACTTAAAATTACTGCAAACAAATGGCAGATTATGAAAGTAGATGAAAAAATATGCACTTTCAAAAAAAGTGGCACTTGAAAAGGAGTCCATATGAGCCCAAATGAAGCCTCCAAAGTTGTAAAAATTGGGATTTCATGATTTCCGAAAAACTTGCATTCGAAAATCAGAAAAAATTCCACACCATTGTACAGATCATGAAATTATACACCAAAACAAAAATAATTGCTCAAAAAAAGGAGTTCAAATGAGTGAGATATCGCTATTTGAAAATTCCCTGCAAAATTATAATTTCTGGAAAATTTCCGTCACGGCTTCAAACTTCAAATGCCTCTAGATTTAGCCTCCGAAGTCTGATTTGGATGAAACAAAATGCAAAACTGACTTTATTGGACCTCCTCAATCCAATGGTAACCTCATATTTGATCCATCAAGCTTCAATAATAACCTACAATAGAAAGATCCAAAATGCAAACCCCAAATAGCATCAAATTTCTCTCAATTGGCAAACCAATGACACTCTAATGGCTCTGATACCATGTGAGATTTTGCCAAGATAAAGAGGCAATGGAAAGCACAAATAAGAGAGAACAAAATAGATGATAGAAATAAACTGTATTCTATCAAGATGAAAAATATGATCAACTAGATCATTAAGCATTACATACAATGAATATAAGCCTGCTTATATAGGCAAGGCTATATGGATATCTGAGAACACAAACATGACATGTGGATCAATAAGAAACAAGGGTAGGTAGGAAATAGGTGTGGGTAGGTAGGAGAAATAATATAATAGTCCATGTGAGGTGGATCACCCACCGAAGGTGGAATTATCACTCCACAATAAGTGGATATGATAAAGTAGTAATAAGGTCAACACCATAAAAGGTGGAATTTCTCCTACACACACTATCCCAATGTGGTACAAACACCGAAGTGTCTCATACCCAAACTACTATGAAATGCATTTCCTAAGTAAACTTAAGTAAATGTAATAACATCCAAGATGAATAATTATTTACACCAAAACTCTCCAAAATATTCATCACCCTCATACATGGATTTCAAAGAGTCTATGCCAACACTTTCCAACTGAATCTGATTTGTAGTTAGGACCCTTATGCTCAAAGCATCTGCCACCTTATTCTTGACTCCTTTATTGTTCTTAAGAGTGAAAGTGAAATCTTGTAGGGTCTCTACCCACTTCATGTGTCGGTGATTCAAATTTTCCTGACTGTTAATGAAGCTAAGGGCCTGATTGTCTGTGAAAACTATGAATTCTTTTGGTAGAAACTAGTGTCTCCATTTTTTCAAGGATTGGACTAGAGCATACATCTCTAGGTCATAAGATGAATATCTCCTCTTTGCCTCATTCAACTTCTCACTGAAGAAAGCAATAGGTCTTCCCTTCTTACTGAGAACTGCTCCAATAGCCATGTGACTAGTATCACACTCCACTTGAAAGATCTTGTTGAAATTAGGTAGGTCAAGGACCGGCTTCTCAACAACTTTCCTCTTCAGGGTTTCAAAAGAGTTATATGCTTCTTCTGTCCAAGTAAACTTGCACTTTTGTCCTCCCTTTATTTTATCTAGCATAGGGGCACAAATATGGATAGAGCCTCTTATAAACTTCCTATAGAAGGTATCTAAGCCATGGAAACTTCTAAGATCATTCATTGTCCTAGGTGTAGGCCAGGACAATGTGGCACTCACCTTTTCTTGATCCATTCTCAATTCACCATATGAGATTACAAATCCCAACTAAATGATCTCTTCTTGCATAAAGAAACACTTTTCCAAGTTGATCATTAATTTTTCTTCATACAATCTTCTTAGCACCAGGTCTACATGTTTTAGATGCTCTCCTTTGATTTGACTGAAAACTAGAATGTCATATAGGTAGACTATAACAAATTTCCCTATGAAATCCCTCAAGACTTCATTCATTAACCTCATAAAGGTACTAGGTGAATTGGATAAGCCAAAGGGAATGACTTTCCGCTCATACAACCCCTCATTTGTTTTAAATGTATTTTTCCATTCATCTCCCAACCTAATCCTAATATGATGATAGCCACTCTTTAAATCAACTTTTGTAAAATATCTAGCACCCCCCAAACAATCTAACAATTCTTCAATCATAGGCATGGGAAATGTATACTTGATAGTAATCTTTTTGATAGCTCTTGAATGGTACAAATACTCCAAGTGCCTTCCTTTATGGGTGCCAAGACTGCAGGGACTACACATGGGCTCAAAATTTTGCCATTCAATCCGGATTCCAACAATTCTTCAACCTATTTTTCTATCTCAACATTTTGATCTGGTGTGAGCTTGTATGCTGCTTTATTAGGCAAGGTGGATCAAGGTATAAGGTCTATACAATGGTTTATGTCCCTCATGGGAGGTAGTGAACTTGGCATGCCATCAGAGATGACACCCCTGTATTTGTCTAGTAGTTGCTGCATTGCAGGGTAAATCAACCTTAATATGTCCTCTTTCTTATCCTCAAACTTCTCCACCTTTGTTATTGTTGGAATAGGGATAAGGTCATAATAGACCATGCCTTCATTTTTCATGTTCCTCATGAATTGCTTCCCTCCTAATACCAACACCTTGGCCTCCTTTTGTTTGGTCTCCTCCTCATCCTCCATTAAAGGTAGCAAATCAATCACCTTACCATCCTTGGTGATGGAATATGTATTCCTAGCACCATCATGTTGTGTCATCATATCAAACTACTATGGGCTCCCAAATAGGAGATGGCAAGAATCCATCTTTGGAATGTCAAACATCAACCTATCTCTATAGGTTCCAATCTAGAATTCTACCCAAGCCTGCTCTTCCACAATAGCTTGTTGTCTTTGTGTGATCCATGAGACCTTGTAGGGGTAAGGGTGAGGTAGTCTCCTCAACTTTAGTTTCTCCACCATCTCTAGAGACACAAAGTTCTCAGTTGAACCAGAATCTATTAGGACCTTGCATACTTTTCCACCCTATTTGCAAGTGGTTTTGAATAGAGACTTCCTCTATAGGGATTCTCTATCAGACATCTTCATAGTAGTTACTGCTCTTCTGCTAATCAAAGCTTCACCTCTTTCAGGGTATCCATAGCTTTTAGGGGTATTGACACTTTGGTATGTGTTTGCACTTGCCACACTTTGGCAGTCAGCCTCTAAAATCAAGTTGCTTCTCCTTTCTCCCATGGAACTAGTAGGTTTATCTGGGCACATATTGGCCATGTGTCCTTCTTGATTGCTGTTATAACATCTGATTGGACCTCTACCTTGAGATCTCCCTCTAAATGGTGGTATTATTCCTCTGAATTTACCTCTTTGATTGTATCCTCCATTGTTATTGGAACTACTCTCTCCTTTAATGCCTTCTTGACTGGTTTCATTTTGATTTCCAAAACCATTTCCCTTACTTTTGAAAAAAATTCCTCCACCACTCCACTACTTTCTTCTTCCTTTATTATTCTCCTCATCTCCTTTTGATCTTCTCTTCCACCTTGATAGTAAGTTGATGGCATCTACCAATGGTGTCTGGGCCAAGAAGGTTCATTTCTTCTTCAATGTTGTACCTCAATCCATTCAAGTACCGAGAAACTTTCTCACTCTCTCCTCTGTTTTTTTAGACTTCATGCATAGCCTTTTGAACTCCTCAGTATATGAGTTCACAACCATCTCTTTCTACTTGAGGTTTTGTCTCCTCTTATGGAGTTGTATTTCATAGTCTTTTGGTACATAGGCCTCTTTGATTAAGACAACCATCCTCTTCCAAGAAACAATCTTGGGCTTATTGTCCTTCTCTCTTTCCTCTTGGACAAAGTTCCACCAATTTGGGGTTTCTCCCTTCAACTTGGAATGTCTTCACACTCAAACAAACTCAATAGGGATTCTATCCAATTCATCACAACATCTGGTTCCGTTTTCCTAGTGAAAGTTGGCAACTCAATCTTTTGCTCCATGGTTCTCCTCTCCAAGGATTTGAGGGCATTAAGGAAGTGCCTCTAGTCAAAAGGAATCACCTCTTCCTCCGGCATAGGGATCTCATCCTCATCCCCTTCATCACCACTACCAATGCCTCCATATTCCTTCCCATCTACTCTACCTCTCAACCTCTCTAGCTCCCTTTGCATTGCCTTGCAAGTAGTGGCCTTCTCTCTCACAATCTTTGCCAATTCCATGTTAGTGATTCATCCTCTAGGGACCTCATCTTCTTGTCCCTCTAACATCTCTCAATTCTCTATCTCCTTACCAAATTTTTTACTAGCTTTGATACCACTTGATGCAAATCCCTCCTTGCAACCTACCAAACACCTCAAAATGTATGACACTAACCCCTCAATCAAAGAATGGGATCCTATCAACGCAAGGCTCTACAACATTAGTTCAATCTTCTCACCATCTTCAAGACTCATACCTACTCAAATAGGGGTATCTTGCTACAACACACTCCATGATACCTCCAAGGGTTACAAATCATTTTCATACCATTTTTGGGTCATACGAGACTTCCCAAGGTTAGACAAACAGCCAGTTGTAAGGATTCATGCCCATTCCTTAGGAAACTCACCCAGTTAGGCCTAGTTGCTTATAGCCATATTTAGCGAGTAAAGAGATCTTAGGTTCAAAATTTCCCAAATACCTTAGCAAAAAAATTATGAATTCAAACACCCTTTTTGAAGTTACACAAGTCCCCAAAAGGAAAGGTCAAGGTCTGGAAAATAAAGGTCTTTGTTGGTAGGAGGTTGAGTGTCCTAAAGGGCTAATTAGGACTCTTTTGTGAAGCAACTATACTCAAATAAATGAATTGGACAATTAAAATCCCATGTGAATTTAGGTATCCATAAACCAAAAGGTATTCTAGGGTTACATGCCTGGAATCATCACCAATTGCACACAAGGTAATTTTGCTTGTTCAAGGTTTAGGTAGCCACATAGAGATGTCTACCTAGGGTCACTCCAAACACTTCCCTCCCTTGCTCCTCTTGCAAAAAAATATTGGAATCATAGAATAAACTGACCATACTTTACTTTCACCAAATCCCATGGGTCTCAGATTCATAAAGTGTAAGATATAGCCATGGAGGAGGGAAAACCCAAGGAATGTTGGGAAAAATGGTGTCTCAACCTTGCATTTATGCGAGGTTACTATTTATAGTAAGTTTTCATTTGAGCACAAAATGGTGCAAAACTCTCCTTGAAGCTTCTGGTTAGCTAGATAAGCATTCCGGTAAAGTTGTGTCGTAAGGTCACAGCTAGTTTTGAAGATATTAAAGTTTTCGTCTTGGAGGGGTGCAATAAAATATTTAAACTTAATTTTGGGGACTTTAGAAGCTCAGAAATGCCCTAAAAAGTGGCCGTAACCAGTGAAGCGGGTCACGAGGTGATAGAGCACTTCGCGAGCTTTCCGGTGCTTCAAATGGTTCGTCAATCGGACACCCGGTTCTCAAGTTATGGCCTCCGAAAGTTTGTACTCTTGAAATAGGAAAAATAATTTGTATCGGATACATAAATGAGCTGTAAAAAGGGAGTGACACATGTTGATGTGTGCTTTAACATGTCATAGGGCATCTAGAAGGGAGATAAGGTCGGCTACACCTTATTGGGTGGTTTTAGCCCATGGTTTTGTAATACCGTTTGACGGTTTCTTGTATTGTATCTCCTATTTATGAGGTGTGAGAGATAGAGGTTGTGTGTAAGAGTCCTATGGCTATTGAGTTGCCTCTGAATCTTTGATTAGTGGTACTCCTGTGAAGAGCTTGCTCTGCAAGTATGTTGTAATCTATTTTTATTGCTGACTAAAATATTGAGCTACTTTTGGAGGGTGGGGTTTTTCTCCCGAAAGGGTTTTCCCCACGTAAATCATTCTGTTGTGATATGAATGTTATTATATCTATTTCTATTTTCTGTAATTGTTGTAATGATCTGAAAAAGTTTTGCATTACCCTCCTCTCAAGGTTAGTGTAGGAAGTTGTTTTCGCTACTTAACTTCCTTACAAGTGGTATCAGAGCTTGATCACCTTTGGTTTCAATTGTGGGCAGTTGGGTTTTTTAAACTAATCCAGATTTGAGTGGGAGCTTGTGTAGAAGACACTTTTTGATCTTGTTGCAGGAATATTCAGATGGCGAGTTCGTCAGGGAGAATAGAGGTGGAGAAATTTAATGGAAGCAATTTTGAGATGTGGAAGCTGAAGATGGAAGATCTGCTAATAGATCGAGATCTTTGGGATGCTGTTGATGCGAATGTCCAAAGGCCCTCAGATCCTACTGCGGCAGCTCAGTATGATGTTATGGACCAAAAAGCCAAGGGTCTAATTAGACTGTGCCTGGCAGACTCTGTTCTAATCAATGTCCATGAAGAAAACTCTACAAAGAAGCTATGGACTAAGCTTGGTGAGATGTATCAAGTAAAATCTTTATTAAATCAAATTTTCTTAAGAAAGAAATTGTATTCCTTGAAGATGGAAGAGGGCGGACGAATTGTAGACCACCTGGAAGCATTCAATATGTTGGTGGCTCAATTAGTATTTGTCGGTGTTAAGATGGACGAGGAGGAGAAATGTCAGATCTTGCTTTGCTCTTTGCCTGATTTGTGGGATTCTCTTGTTATGGCTATCGGTAGTACTTCTGTTGTTTTGAAATCTGAAGACGTGGTGGGTGCCCTACTCGATGAAGAGATGTGAAGGAAGGTATCCATCAGTTCAAAGGAAGCCCTAACTATTCGTGGAAGACCTAAGGAGAAAGGCAAGAAGAATGAGAAGCATGACAAGTCCAAATCCAAAGGGAGATCAAAATCTCCTGGAAAGTCTAAAGTCATTTGCTGGAATTGCGATAAACCAGGTCACATCTGTAAGGACTGCAAAGAAGAAAAGAAGAAGAAAAAGAAAAAGTTCGATTCTGATTCTGAGTCCGACAAGGAAGATGGCGATGCATTTATTGCAGCTTTGGCAACTCATACAGGTAATGATGCTTGGCTAATTGACTCAGGTGCATCTTTTCATATGACTTCCAATAGAGATTGGTTTTCTGAATATGAAGGATTTAATGGAGGTAAGGTGTACTTGGGTGATGATTCACCTCTAGACATTGTTGGTCGAGGTAAAGTTAGAATCAGGTTTTCTGATGGTAGAATAAAAAGGATTAATGGTGTGTTGCATATCCCTGGTTTAAAACGAAACTTGTTATCTGTGAGCAAACTGATAGATGTGGGTGTGCAGGTAGTCTTTTCTGAAACAGGATGTAAGATGATTAAGGGTGCTATGGTAGTTTCTAGAGGTGTCAAGTTTGGCACTTTGTATAAGATTGAAGCATACACTATTGAGTGTAATAGCACTTCTGTAAAAAGTAAATATATGGATACTTCACTAGAAGATTTGAAGGTTTCACCTTCAGCAGATGGAAATGGTTTTTGGGTACCTAAGGGTGCTCTTTCGTCTGAAGCAAAGTTACCTGCAGAGAAGACTATGCTATGGCACCAGAGACTTGGCCACATTGGAGAAAAGGGTCTAAGGACCTTGAAAAATAAAAATCTTGTTGAAGGTTTGAATGATTGTAATCTTGACTTTGATTTCTGTGAGCATTGCATTTATGGAAAACAAAACCGCGTTCAGTTTTACTCGAGTTCTCATAAAACTTGTGGTGTTTTGGATCTTATCCATTCTGATGTGTCTGGTCCAGTACATGTCTCTTCGATTGGAAAATCCACATATTATGTTTCATTTGTTGATGATTTTAGTAGAAGGACATGGGTATATTTTCTAGAGAGTAAATCTGAAGTTTTTAGTCATTTTAAAGAATTTAAAGCAATGGTTGAGTTGCAGACTGGAAAGAAAATAAAATGTTTGAGAACTGATAATGGCGGTGAGTTTTGCTCTAATGATTTTGATAGATTCTGTAAAGACTGTGGAATTAACAGGTAGAAGACAACTCCATATTCTCCATAGCAGAATGGAGTTGTAGAAAGAATGAACAGGACACTGATGGAGAAGGCTAGGAGTATGTTGAGTGGTGCTGGTCTCGAACAAAAGTTTTGGGCTGAAGTTGTTGCCACTGCTTGCTACCTGATTAATAGGTCTCCTACATCAGCTCTTGTTGATAAAACACCTATGGAAGCATGGTCAGGTCACAAGCCTTCATTGAGACATCTTAGAGTTTTTTGTCGCGAGGCATATACACATGTGCCAAAGGAGAAGCGAACAAAGTTGGAGAACAAGGCTGTGAAATGTATCTTCATCGGGTATAGTTATGGTGTGAAAGGATACAAGCTTTGGGACCCTGTTGCACAGAAGGTAATTCACAGTAGAAGTGTTATTTATAGAGAAATTAAGTTTCCTTCTGTTACATTGCAGCCAGAACAGACTAAAAAAGAAGATGTGATTCAACTTCCTTCTACACCTGAAAGAGTTGAATCGAGACCCCTAGATAGGCAAGAATTTGAGGAGAGCTCGTCTAGCTCTGAATCCTCAGAAGAGGAGGAAGAACCTCCAACTCAGCTTGTTTGAAGGTCTACAAGACATAGACAACCACCTGAAAGGTATTCACCTAATGATTGGAGATGTATTTTTGCTCTGAATACTAGTGTGGATGAACCGAAATTTGTAGAAGAGGCATTAGGTATGAATGATGCAGAATCCTGGAAGATTGCTATGGAGGAAGAAATGGCAGCTTTGAAAAAGAATGATACATGGGATCTTATACCATTGCCTGAAGGATGAAAACCTGTTGGTTGTAAATGGGTGTTCAAAAAAAATATTGGTTCAGATGGAAGCATTGAGAAGTATAAAGCAAGGTTGGTTGCAAAAGGCTACTCTCAGGTTGAGGGTGTTGATTACGGTGAGATATTTTCTCCCGTTGCAAAAATGACGTCCATTAGATTTTTGCTTTCTATTGCTACTGCTTATGATTTAGAGGTTGAGAAAATGGATGTGAAAACTGCTTTCCTTCATGGTGATTTGGAGGAAGATATTTATATGACATAGCCGGAGCACTATGTGGTGAAAGGCAAAAGTAATTTGGTCTGTAAATTGAAGAAATCTTTGTATGGCCTCAAACAAAGTCCTAGGATGTGGTACCAGAAATTTGATACATATGTGTTGAGTTTGGGATTTGAACGTTCTAAATCAGATCACTCTGTTTATTATAAATCTTATGGTGATCATTTCTTATTCATTGCATTGTATGTTGATGATATGTTATTCATTGGTAAAGGGAAAGGTATGATTTCAGAACTGAAGTCTCAGCTCGCTGCTAAATTTGAAATGAAAGATCTTGGTGCAACAAAGCACATTCTTGGGATGGAAATTAGAAGAGATAGGGTGAATAGAAAGCTATGGCTAGGCCAGAGTAAGTATGTGAATTCAGTGTTACAGAGGTTCAACATGCAGAATTGTAGACCATTGAGTGTTCCTTTTACAGTTGGAACAAAACTATCTGTTTCAGATTGTCCTACATCCCCATTGGAGATGGAAGACATGAGCAGAGTGCCTTACCAGAGTGCGGTTGGAAGCTTGATGTATGCTATGGTCTGTACTAGACCAGACATTGCCCAAGTAGTGGGAGTACTTTCTAGATATATGTCTAATCCTGGTAGAGTTCATTGGGATGCAGTCAAAAGAGTCTTCAGATATTTGAAGGGTACTTCAGAGTATTTTTTGTGTTATCATGGTAATTCAATTGGAGACATGACTTCCCTTGATATCCATGGTTATGTGGATTCAGATTGGGCAGGTGATATTGATAGCAGAAGATCCACCAGTGCTTATGTGTTTACTTTGTTTGGTGGTGCAATTAGTTGGATGAGTAAGCGACAGGCTGTGGTTGCTCTATCCACTACTGAAGCAGAGTATATGGAAGCTACTCATGCTTGTAAAGAGGTCATTTGGCTTAAGAGACTATGTTCGGATATTGGAATAAAATAAGGTACAGTGACAATTTACTATGACAGTCAGAGTGCAATTAGCCTAGCTAAGAACCCGACATTTCATGCTCGGACCAAACATATTGATGTTCAGTATCATTTTGTTAGAGATATGGTCGTAGATGGTAGGGTGAAGGTGGTTAAGGTGGAAACTTTGATGAATGTTGCAGATGCTTTAACTAAGGGTGTGAGCACAGAAAAGTTCAGATGGTGTTCAGAGTCTATGGGCCTTATGGCCCCTAGCAATTGATTCATTGTGTTGACATTCCCTTCCACTCCTGCAAGGTGTTCGACAAGTGGGAGATTTGTTGGGAAAAATGGTGTCTCAACCTTGCATTTATGTGAGGTTACTATTTATAGTAAGTTTTCATTTGAGCACGAAATGGTGTGAAACTCTCCCTGAAGCTTCTGGTTGGCTAGATAAGCATTCCAGTAAAGTTGCATCGCAAGGTCACAACTAGTTTTGAAGATATTAAAGTTTTCATCTTGGAGGGGTGAAATAAAATATTTAAACTTAATTTTGGGGACTTTAGAGGATCCAAAATTCCCTAAAAAGTGGTCATAAGTGGTGAAGTGGGTTACGAGGTGATAGAGCACTTCACGAGCTTTCCGATGCTTCAAACGGTTCGTCAATCGGACACCCGGTTCTCAAGTTATGGCCTCCGAAAGTTTGTACTCCTGAAATAGGAAAAATAATCTGTATCGGATACATAAATGAGCTGTAAAAAGGGAGTGACATGTGTTGATGTGTGATTTAACATGTCATAGGGCATCTAGAAGGGAGATAAGGTCAGCTACACCTTATTGGGTGGTTTTAGCCAATGGTTTTGTAATACCATTTGACGGTTTCTTGTATTGTATCTCCTATTTATGAGGTGTGAGAGATAGAGGTTGTGTGTAAGAGTCCTATGGCTATTGAGTTGCCTCTGAATCTTTGATTAGTGGTACTCCTATGAAGAGCTTGCTCTACAAGTATGTTGTAATATGTTTTGATTGCTGAATAAAATATTGAGCTGCTTTTGGAGGGTGGGGTTTTTCTCCCGAAAGGGTTTTCCCCACGTAAATCATTGTGTTGTGGTATGAATGTTATTATATCTATTTCTATTTTCTGTAACTGTTGTAATGATCTGAAAAAGTTTTGCATTACGCTCCTCTCAAGGTTAGTGTAGGAAGTTGTTTCCGCTACTTAACTTCCTTACAAGGAAAACCCTAGTTTTCTAGGCACCTACAGTTAATGTTGAATTTCAGGAGCAACACACACAACTAGAACTTCAAATCAAAGCCAAAAAAAACTTAACTCTCCTCTCCAACCAATTCACATCATTTGGAATGGATCCCAATCTATATAGTATAGTACCATGGACCAAAACTCTAGAATTGCAAGAAAAACTCAGAATTCTATTAGTTTTTGGGCATCAAAACTCTTCTGCGTACAATCACACTTGGGAATTGGATCCAAAAGGTGTATTAAATAATCTAAAACTTATCTCAACCAAAAATTAAGAGGTTAGAGCCATTGGAGGAGTTTCAAATTAACAAAATGCAAAAAGTGCATAAAATTTGCTCATGACAACTTTTGACAACTTTTGCAAAAGTTGTCAAAATGTCATCTTTCGCCTCCTAATGCCTTGGGTCAAGTTTAACCCCTCCTAAAACATTTTAAAACACTAAAACCAATAAATTTGATCCCCTATTCTCCAAAAGTCTTAATTGGCTCATAGAAATGCCAAAATAGGAGTTTGGCTCATAAGATGGGGTTCATTATTACAAACACATAATGCCCAATTGAAAACCTATACAAAACATAAAGACATATTTAATTCCTTATCCTCCCTTCTTAGAGTCTGACTTATCATATTGAAGGGTTTGATGGGGTGCTCCTGTGCCACAAGGCCTTAAATATTATGTGGAGAAATATTATTTTGTTGAAAAACATGTTCTTGATATTGTTAGGAGTTTGAAAAAGTTTAAGTATATGTTGTCTAACAATAGGATTAAGATAATGGTTGCTCACCCCTCAATTAAACAGTTTTTTCTTAGTGAAGACTTAAATGATAAGAGGGTTGGTTGGGTGACTAAGGTGATGGAATTTGATGTTGATATTAAGGTCACCAGGCTAGTTAGATGTAAGGGACTGTGTGAGCAGCTTGCTGATCACACACCAAGCTAGTCAGATGTAAGGGACTATGTGAGAAGCTTGCTGATCACACAAACAATAGTAAAGAGGATGAGGAGAAGGTTGTTTTGGCCCTCCGAGATGAAGAACAAGTAGTTTTTCTTGTTCCTTCTATTAGCTGGGTACAAGAAATGACACATTTATTGCTGACTGGTGAGTGTCCTCATGGATTGAGTAAGTCAAGAAGAAGGTATTATAGAATTCAGTCCATTCCCTATGTAATCTTGAATGGTTTTCTATTTAGAAAGGATTTTCATGGTGTATTATTGAGGTACATAGAAGCTGATCAGGTTGATAAGGTATTGCATGAGTTTCATGAAGGATCAATGGGAGGACACTTTTCAGCAAGAGCTACAACTCTGAAAGTTATGAAAGGAGGCTATTATTGGCCTAATTTGTTCAAAGATGCACATTCCTAGATTAGAAAGTGTAAATAATGTGTCATGTTTGTAGGAAAAGAGAGGTTGGCAATGCTACCATTGCAGCCTATTCAGGTAGAACAACCCTTTATGAAGTGGGGTTTGGATTTCATTGGAGTCATAAATCCACCTTCAAGTGCTGGCCACAAGTGGATGCTCACAACCAATAATTATTTTACTAAGTGGAATAAGGCTATAGCACTAAAGGAAACAAATGAGACAGCTATTTTGAACTTTTATGATGAGTTGATAACTAGATTTGGTGTCCCTGAATCTATAGTTTTGGATAATGCTCTTGCTTTTGTAGGGAGCCGAATATCTGATTGGGCAGTAAAGAATGGTGTTTATCTCAACACCTCATCTAAATATTACCCTCAGGGCAATGGACAAGTTGATTCCATAAATAAGAATCTTCTCAAAATCATCAAAAGGACCATGGAAGGAAATCAGCGAGCTTGGCATACCAAGCTTAAATCAGCCTTATGGGCTGATAGAATCACATCAAAGAGGTCCACTGGAATGTCTCCATACATGCTTTTGTATGGGAAAGAGGAAAGGTTTCCTATTTCACTTGAGTTTCCAGCCCTTGATTTATCTAACCAGCTGGATATGATTGAAGAAGAGCCTATGTCAACAAGATTGGCTCAGTTGATTGAGCTAGAGGAAGTTAGAAATAAGGCAATGAGGCAAATTGAGCATCACCAAGATTAAATGAAAATATATTTTGATAAGAGGGATTCTCCTAGAGTGTTCAAGGAAGGTGACATTGTCTTGAAATGGGATGAATTCAAGAGGAGGCTAGGCAAGCATACAAAGTTTGATGCTTTTTTGGAGTGGGCCTTATATGATTACTGAGTGCAAACAACACAATGCCTTCTAACTGTCTGAGTTGGATGGTGAAGTTGAACCAATCCCAGTCAATGGGATTCACCTCAAGCATTTCTTTTGAGATATGCCTAAGATTTGTACATATTTCAGTTTTCCTAGTGGTAATAAGTGGTTTGCACAATAGGTCAGTTTGTAGTTTTGTTTTCCCTAAGTGCCTAGTGCATAGTTCAAAAGGAGTAATAAAAGTCATACTATTGTAATCCATCGAAGCTATAAAAGAGAGATGTCCATCATATGAACAAGGAATATTTTTATCCCCTCTCATGAACAAAAGGCATCTCTCTCATATAGCTGCAATAAATTGTTGCAGTGTTTCAGAAGTGTTTTGTTGTTTTGTCCTCTCCTAATCTATCAATACACATGCCTAATTCATGACAGTAAGGTGTTAATCTTATTGCGATAAACCATACACCTATATTCCATAGATTAGGATAGGTTTTTGAAAAGAAAGGAGAGTTTTTCTAGTCATGTGTGATGTGTTGTTTGAGTTTTCTATCAGCCTCAATGACTTTGTGCCCAATGGAACGCATAAGGCAATTGGTCAAAATATTTAGCAGGAAAACATATGACAAATGTCGCCAAAAATGTTACCAATTTTTTCTACAAGATCAATATGGTTCAGAAGGAGAAACAAGTGCTAAATATGAAAAGAATACATGTTTTTGTCTAACTTGTTTTCTTCATGTGGAGATACAAGAAAGGTTAAATATAGCATGTGGGTTAAAATATGGCTCCCACGAGGGTTGAGCCTAGCATGTTAATGGAGATGAATGTTACAAAGATAGATAGATCTCATAAATTCTAATAAATGTTCATGCTCCATTGCAAAACTCATTTTTGAATTTGGAGAGGCTCAGAAACCTTCAAGTAAAAGAAAATTGTAGGGGTCACATGACAGAGGAAAGGCCCAAGAAAGACCATTTATCCCAAATTGTTTGTGCATTGGAAATTTATCGCATTTATATGCAAGGCAACATATATCCTTAGTGTCAAATCTTACAGGCTTTTGACAAGGAGTAGTTCAGTGTTGGTGGGCCTCCTGGGTGTGCACGCATCTCAAAGTAGCCATATTTTGCCATGAAAGAGAAAATTACTAGGTGAGTAGGTTGCAAACGAACCGACAGCCATCACTATACCACTATGTGAAAGTGCTTGATTGTTAATTACAACAACTTGGCGACAAAGAACATGTCGAAAAGGGAAATTTAAAGATCAAGTAGATCACTAAGATCAATGGCAGATCAAGGAAGATCAGATGGTGGAGTGACATTCTGGGGCTATCCATGACTATCGTTGTACCATGGTTGTGAAGTGCTCAGAACGAATATGCTCACGATAGGTGGTAGGTCAGGTGGTACCGAGGTGTACTCTAAGCGTATCACAAGGTGACACATGGTGACATGCCTCATGATAGGTGGCATGTCATAAAGGTGAATTTCGAACAAACCTTGGCTACAATAGATCTCTAAATGGTTTAGCCAAATCCATTGGTTTCATCAAAATAATAGGTATCGATGAAACTATAGTTTTTATGAGACATAAAAAATATTTGCCAAGGGAGGTAGTTTGGCCGAAAAATTGATGTCAGACAAGCCAAACTAAAATGATGGGCTTAGTGGTGCTGAGGTGGTGGATGAAGCCATGCTTAGGTGGATTAGGTGACAAACCAAAGATTGACATGTGGTACAAATGCTTAGAGAGACTAATGACTGAGCAGATCAAGAAAGATCAATGGTAGTCCAAAATATTTAACGACCATTGCTATACCGCTATAGAAAGAATCTAGCCATTTATCATAGCAACTTGGTGACAAAGCACATGCAGAAAAGGTGAGAGGATAAGAGGCTAAACATCAAGCATTTTGAGGACAGATTAATAGCCATCGCTATACCGCATGATGAAGATGCATGTTGGTTATCTCATGCGACTTGGCGACTCGCAAGGTGGGTTGAGGTGGTCATCTAGGTGGGCTCAGAGTGAATGAGGATGTAGCATGTGGTAGAGAGAAGATGAAACCAAGTTAGACCAAGTCCAAATGGCAGTCCAGATGACAGACAAAGTGGACCTGCAAACAAATCAGAGGCTAACATGTGGCAAAAGTTTACAAACGAGCAGATGTCTATATTTTTTAAGTCAACCATTGAAATTGAACTTTGAACTATTTAAAAGTTGTTCAATGGTTCAAAGTTCATTATCATCACTCATTCCCATGGGCCTAGGATGAAGAAAGCAACTCATAAGAGATAAATACCAAATAGGTTCCTGAAGATCTAGCAATGGTCGCTATACTACGATTGGAGGATGCACAGTGTTTATTTGCCATGACATGGCGACCAAGAAGTGGGGACTACTATGGAAGCATTTAGTTGGGAAGCACATCATTAGGCATTGGAATACGTGTTTCAATGCTATTCCAATGACCTAATGGAGAAAACCATTGAGGGAGTGCACAATTTGAAAAATATCATCAGGCATCGGAGTAAGTATTTTGATGCTACTCCAATGACCTGATAGGAAAGAATGTTGTTTTGGAGCGCACCATCGGCTGTCAGTGCAACATGTTTAGAAGCTATGCCTGATAACTTGATAAGAAGGTGTGCCAATTGTAAACTCTCTATAAACAAATGACTCAAAAGAGGGAAAAGTCCAGTAGCATCCAGGTGGAATCAGCGACGAAGAAAGGATAAGTCATCAAGTAGTAAGTTGTAGTTTTGGAAGAGTTTCTCTCTTAGTTAAGCCCCTTGATTTTGAGGAAAAGCTTATAATTGATGACAGCTGATCCATCTTGGAGTCAAAATTTTGCATTTTGAATTTTTTGCATGCTTTCGTATAAGTGTTTGTTTTTCACTCTTTTGAGGAGAGAGGTTCTAGAGTTGGGGAGATCGAAAGTTTTGAGATTGGGTAGCATCAGATATTTTGGCTCCTGTAACTCATTTCTTAGTAGTTATTCCAGATTTGTAATGCAGAAAGCTCCTTATTTTCAATACGGAAGCTGAGTTCCTCCTTAAATTCTTTTGTCTAAGTGTTTTGATTGTAAGCATTTTGATTAAAATTCTATGATTCTTTTGTAGAATCTTTCATTTTATCTTAGTTTCTTCAGATGCTTAGGGCTGAGGTACATGTTATAGTGCAGGTATTTGATTTTGTATGTGATTCTGTTGCATCAAGATTGTGAGAACATTATTATTCTCCTTTTTGTGAACAACAAGAAGCTATCCTTTCAAGAGAATCGTTTATGCAAAAAAGTAGTTTCATTAGTTGGTTATCTTGTGGATTTGTAAGTAGTTTGCAAGTCTTTTATCATTGGTGGATCACCTAGTAGTAGTTAATTTTCAGTTTTATGCATATTTTTCTTCCCTTTTCTCATAAATTTAATTAAGTTCTTTAGGTGATCAAATAGGAAGTCGGTCTATAATCTGGAGGTTTGATCTCATAATAGGATACCCACAGCCTGAGAGAAGTCCAATGTGTCACTAGATTGTAGGAATTTCAAGCTTACATTGGGCGCAAATCCATGTGACAACAGTTATCATTGTCCAAAGTTTGGGCATATTTCTAAACATTGCAAACTAAGAACAACCAAGAAAAAGAAGTCAATACCAGATCAGGAACCGGTAACAAACCAAAGCATGAAATTGTAGTAGACAAGAAGAAATAAGCCAACCCAGTTTGGCTTGAGAAGGACAAAAATAAAGCAGAGTCAAGTCTGATTATGTAGACTACCCTGCATGCAAAAAGAAATGGGTTATAGATAGTAAATGTTCTAGTCACATGACCAGAGACAAAAGAAAATTCATTAAGCTTGAAGATTGGAATGGAGGTTCAATAAGATTTGGAGACAAATCTTCCATCAAGATAAAAGGCAAAGGTACTCTGAATATAGATGGAAAATTGAACATGCATGATGTGTATTATTTGGAAGGTCTAAATAATAACTTACCTAGTGTGAGTCAAATGTGTCTTAAATGATACAAATTCACTTTTGACTCTACCGGTTGCCAGATATGAAAAGAGAGTGATGAAGGTATCTTCTTGGGTTACTCATATAATAACAAATCCTACAAATGTTACAATAAAAGGCTAAGAAGAGTCATTAAGAGTATACATGTCATAGTTGAAGAAGATATGCATAAAGGTAGACAAGCATAAGTAAACTAGTATGATGACACCTATGATGAAGATGAAGTTCAGGCAGACATTGAACCAGAAGAAGCATCCGACAAGTCCCCTAACCAATATGTGCAGAAAAATCACCTGAAAGAGTAGATTTTAGGTAATAAGAGTGATGGTGTGTAGACTAGAAGACAACTTGCCCAGAATGATGAACAAGTCAATTTCTACCTCATGACTGAAATGGAACCCAAAATATTTAATGAGGCTAACAAAAGTAAGAGATGGATGGATGCAATGTACGAAGAGCTGTAGCAAATTGAGAAGAACAAAACTTGGGAGTTAGTTCCTAGATAGGCAGATAAGAATGTCATTGGCACAAAGTGGGTCTACCGAAACAAGATGAATGAAGAAGGTAAGATTGTTAGGAATAAAGCAAGGTTGGTGCGAAAAGTGTATTCCCAAGTAGAAGGAATAGACTTGCAAGAAATATATGCACTGATTGCAAGACTTGAAGCCATTACAATGTTTATAGAATTCTCTGCCTACAAAGGATACAAGGTATATCAAATGGATGTTAAATGTGCTTTCTTAAATAGTAACTTAGAAGAAGAAGTTTACATAGAACAACTAGAAGGCTTCCTACTGCATGATGGTGAAACTTTTGAGTGCCGATTGAAGAAAGCTTTGTATTGGTTTGAAGCAGGCTCCAAGAGAATGGTATTCAAGGTTAAATATGTATCTAAAGGAACAAGGTTTTAGAAAGGGAATTGCAGACAGTAATTTGTACATTAAATCAGATGAAATCCACATGATTACTGTGGTTGTATATGTAGATGAAATTATTTTTGGAGGCAACAAGGACACTCTATGTAAAGGCTTTGCTGATCAGATGCAGTCAAAATTTGAGATATCAATGCTTGGAGAGTTGTCATATTTTCTTGGTTTGTAGATTTCACAACAAAATCTATGGATATTTATCTCAAATCAAGTATGCTAGAGATATGTTGAAGAAGTTTTAGATGGAAGACAATAAACTGGTAAGTACCTCCATGGTGACTGGTTGCAAGTTGAGAAAGGTTGATGAGTCACCAGTAGTGGATCAAACATAGTATAGATCCATGATTTGAGGTTTGTTGTATCTTACTACTTCAAGACCAGATATAGTATGGGTTGTTTTCATGGTGGGAATATTTCAAGCTGCACCTAAACAATCACATGACAATATAGTCAAAAGAATATTTAGGTACCTACAAGGAAAACTTAATTATATATTGTGGTATCCTAAGCAAAGATACTTCACCTTACAAGAATACACTGATGTTGATTGGGTAAGCTTCATTGATGACTAAAAGAGAACAAGTGGTGGTGCATTCTTCCTAGGTAACCGGTTGGTCTCATGGGAAAACAAGAAGCAGGATTCAATTTCCCTATCTACTACTGAGGCAGAATATATTTCTGCTACTACATGTTGTTCTCAAGTGTTATGGATGAAGCATACCCTCAAGGATATTCAGGTAGAAATATTTGACCTTGTTTCAATTTAGTGTGATAACTCAAGTGCAATCAACATATCAAAGAATTTGGTTATGTATTCAAGGACCAATCACATTGCCATCAAATATCATTTTCTCACAAAGAAGGTGGCAGAGTGAGAATTTAAGGTATCATATGTCCCTACATGTGAACAAGTGGTTGATATCTTCACAAAACCTCTACTAGTAAGCTCACTTGAGTATCTACATAACAAGCTAGGTGTAGTTTCACTTGCTTCATGCACTTAAATGTGTATGGATATCTATGGTTCAGGGGGAGTTCACTACCTTATCTTTTGATTCTTGGACCAGTTGATGGACAAAGGGGGAGATTTGATCAAGGTGGAGATTATACTAGCTGTGTACATGCAGAGTTTGTGCCTTTTGTCATTGTTGTTAAAGGGGAAAAGGAAATGGTTTGACAGTGGATATTATGTGTGTTGACATCAATACCAAAGGGGGAGATTATTGGCATTGTATTGTCATTGATGTCAACTTCTATTGGAGTTGTTGTTGGTATGGTGTTCTCATGGGTGTTACCAGTATGTAGGCATGATTACTATCAACTGGTAAACAAGACAAAGCAGTGATCAAGCAACAGGTACAGATGATTGGAGAGGATCTAGGTGTTGTGGTTTAGAATATATGTTCATAGAATTAGCATAAGTCTATGATTGAAACCACATCATGTCTGGTGAACTAGAGAGAACATTTATAATTGACCGATATGTGCTCAGTTAAGAAGAATGAATGCAGATCCAATATGCAGGTAGGTGTTGTATCAACCGATAAACATGACCTCCAATAAGCAAGCAAGGGACAAGCAGAAAGTAGATGTTGCATCAATCGGTAACCATGCAATGGGTAATCAAGAAAGACTCCCACCAGATTAAGATGATTTCACCAAATGAAAGAGAAGGCATGATGGGCCACCAAAATAGAAAAGGAAGAGTATGGATTGAAGAGTAACAAGTCAATGGATAACTAGTAGGGCAAGAATATTGGTAGTATAAGTGTATACCAAAAGGATGTTTTTGGTCATTGACTAATTCTGAACCGACATAGTCAACTGAGGTGGATGTTGATGAAGATAATATGTATGATGTAGGTGGCCAATGTGCAGTGGTGAAGAGTGCATTGATAAGGTGGCTATTGACTAAGTCTGCATTAAATGTCGACTACAAAAATCATGGAGAAGTTGCAGAGGATTGCAGCTCAAAGTAGTTCAAAGGACATCTCTTTGTAAGTTGATTGAAGCAAGACATTTGATCATCTTGTCGACCTAGAGAAGGAAATTGCTAGACCATTTAATGCAATTGATAAAAGATGGGTCGGTGTTTGCTAAAAATAGTAAACATGTATTGGAAGAAAAGATTTGATGGTGCAGTTTAATTTTTTCCATGTTGTGAATCTCAAAGATGAGACCACATTTGATCTAATAAGGATTAGGTCGGTGAATGCTACCCTAGGGCAAAAATTTTGAGTTTCTATGTTGACGGGAAAGCCTGAGTATAACTATGCAGATATAAGATCAAAGTTGTTGATGCCAGTAGCCAGAAAGGAGTGTTTTTGAGCTATTAGAGAGGTGAACAGATTGAGTGAGATCAAAAATATTCAAGTGACTAAGGATTTGAATGAGAACTGATAGGACAGGTAGAATCATTAAGAGGGGTTTAATTGGTGATCTGTCATAGAGTTGACAACCAAGTAAACTAGCAGCATTTGAACCAGTGAGAAGGCATCATAGAGTAATAAAGTGTTGAGTGAGGATCTAAGGAAATTAGGAAAGGTAGAGGCTGACCGGTAAGGGGTCAGAGTGAGTGAATAGTGAACTGGTAGCAAAAGAAGAAGTGAGATAGAATAATTGGTGGCATGTATTTATTGGAGGTGTTAAAAAATCCATTTGTAACAAGCTTCTTTCATTGTAATAAGTTTCATTTCATTGTATATCACTGAGTTGGTGCTCAATGTAGGTGTTGGTGCTCCTTTGGGTTGGTGCCCATAAACTGTTAGGGGTTGGTGCACTAAATTAGTAGGGTTTGGTGCTCCTTGGGTTGGTCCCCTAAATCTTTGTAATATTGTTGTTTCATTGTGAGACTAGATTGGAGCAATAGACTCCAGAAACATTTATCACCAAGGTTTTTCCCACATTGGGTTATCCTCATATATCCGGTGTTGTGTGATATATTCTTTGTGTGTGTTTGATTACTAATGTTTTGATTACTTTACCAGTTGCACACACATAGTTGGAAATTGTTTGAAATCACTGAATCACTCCCCCCTCAGTGACACATTGTGCTCTACATTAATAACATTAATTAAGTAATTGGATAGTTAATGGTTTACCAACTTAAGGATATTTATGCTAGTGATGTAGCTGATCTAAATGTTAATGGTACATTATTTACTCAGGCAAAGGTTGAGGAGTTGAATGAAATAGTTGCACAGATTACCCAAAAAACATTGAGTTGAGAGAAGCATTAGGATCTTCAAAGGAGAAAAATTTGTTGTTGGAGGATGAAAATACTATTTCAAAGTTGCAAACTAGCCTCATATATGAAAGAAATAAAATAGAAGAGGCTGAGAAACATATGCCAAAATTATAACATGAGGTAATGTGTTTGAAAAGGGATCTCAGATTGAATAGGTTTACATGGGCCCAAGATTATATCAAGAGTAGGGTAGAACAGATGCTACCCTATTTATAGATTACATGGACAAGATATCAAGAATTGTTTCATGTTATGCAGAAACAATAGGCAGCAAAGATCCATTTAAAAATTACTATAAAACACTTGTATCAAAAGCAGCAACTACTTCATTGCATATGTGTGTTTATTGAATCTGTTGGTAGGGATTCTCAAGTATGGAGAGACATGTTGAATATATTAGAGCCTATTATATTTGAAGCTAATGCATTGATAGTCAATCACCACATATTTCATGACCATGCTGTCCAAGCTTTGAAACAATTCACCAAGTTACAAGGTACTCCCATCCCTCCATTTATAAAAGAAGGCAAAAATCTCAAGATGGGGCATGAATGGAAGGTAGAACTTAGAGATTCCATTTTTTGTAAAGTACTAGATAAAGTTCTTGATGATGTTAAAAGGGTAGTGGAGAATTTGTAGTTACAAGTAAGTGGCCTATACCAATTGGATTATAGTGCCAGGATATTGAATAAAGCAAATGCTACTTTGGTGACTCCTTCATACACCACACATGTGGATGCTTATCAGAATTTATTTTATAGAGAGATGTGATTCATAAGAAGTACTACCAAATGAAGGTTTAATTTTTCTTTTATGAAGTTCTGTTACAATTCGGTTAAGTTGTCTATTGCTTATGATAGGACCGGTAAAGAAGGTTGTAACTAAAAGGGGAATAATTCTTTTTGAATCATTACTTTTCAAGGTCCCTTGATTCATGTTTTATTCAAGGGAACTGCATGGTTTTTGTTCTATGATAGTAAGGTTAGATATTGATAGGTGGCATAGGGTTGGATGGAAGCTTTTGTGCTTCCTTGTTTTCTATAAAAGGGAATGCATGGTCATTTTGTAAGGGTTCTAAAAATTGAAATATAGAAGTGGTTTATTTGAGTTCTTGGAAGCAAAGTTAATTTTTTTTGCCATATGAAATTGTTATACATAAATAAATTAATAGAAATATTCCAGTGAATTGCCTCATATCTATTGGTTTTTAGTTGATTGCTTTTATTTGTTAATGACAAATATAACCATCTCTATGGGTTACTGAAGATATATAATATGATATTTAGGTTTTCTTCAAGGAAGAAATTAAATTCTAATAGCATGATACATCAACTGAGGAATGGTTATATGATGGTTTAAAGTATAATTTACAAGGGATTACGATAGGGTATATTTGTCAGGCATTTATACTCAGGAAATTAGTTGTAACACTTGTCAATCTATCAAGAATTTGACTATGTGCTAATGGATAATATACTAGTCTGATGATATGTTTATTCAGTAACCACAACATTTTTCAAGTAATCGTTCTTCATTTTATTTTATTTTGTAGTAAGGATTATTGTTCTTAGGTGATAATATCATGTGAAGTAAGTGGAATAGGTCCAATTCTAGATGCTTACTTATTTTCATTTAGTATCATTGAGAATCATCTATCTTAAAAAGAAATATCGGTGTAGCATGTTATATTTTTGAGAGTGTTGCTACAGGTTAACCCACCTGGGTCTTGCCAAGCCTAGAGTGTAGGAGGATTGTCCATCTTATTATGATATCCTTGTCAATTAGCTAATGACCTTGAATTCTTGTTGAAGGAAGAAGGCTATCTCTTAGAGAAATTTAGGAAGTCATTTGGAAACACCAATACTATCTCCTCTTCCCCCCCCCCCCCTCTCTCTCTCTCTCTCTCTCTCTCTCTCTCTCTCTCTCCCTTCCTCCCCAATTATATTTCCCTCTTCCTTTCTCTCTCTTTCTCTCTCCTTTTTCCTTCACCCTTTCTTTACTTTAGGTATTGTGTACAATTTTCTAAGATAAGAAGTGTGTATGAGTTATGGGAATTGTGAACGTTGGTTTGTTGGGGTATTTTTAGGGACTAAATATATGTATAGCTTAACTAAAATTAACTTGTACACATTTGTTTCACATATTTTTATTTGGTCAATTGCCTCAACGACCACAAAAGGAGTTTTGGAACTCATTGAAGGCCCACTGCAACTGATTTTGTGATAATTTTATGTCAAAGTAAGTGAACATTTTGTTTTGTATGAGTTAAAATGACTAAATTGTTGTTCTAATTAGTTTGTTTGATGCTATTTTGATTGTTTAATAGTTCTGATTATTAAAAATAATGATAATACTCATTTTTTATGGTGATTTGATTGTATAAGTTTTTGTAACATATATGTGAAAAATGATTCTATTTAGGACAATAGCTATTAACGATGGGAAAGAACAAGTGAGGAACAACCGAACAACGCAAGGCTACAAAGGAAAGATAAAGATAACATATGAAGAGATTACATGAACTAAGAACAATGGGAGAAGAAGGTATGCCATCTACAACATCTCAATTAGATGTACCAAATGAACCTAAAGCAATTGAAGAAGAAATCACAATCAATAATAAAAAAAATGATGAATACAAACCAACAACATTTATTGGATCAAATATCAATATTTATATATATCAAAATGCACAATAATTGTGTATGTATACAAAAATAGCATATATGCCAAGTCAATAAAAGTTTTACAAAATAAGGGCATTTGTGATGTCCAAATTGATATACAATATAAATGTAGAGTATATCTAGATGTCTTGGTCCTTTTATGACCACAACTAACACTATATGATCCTATAGCTATGGTGGATCATGAAAATTGAGGCTCATTGATGCAGTATGTGGCTCTCTAGATGGCTGCACAACCACAATTCAAAAGCCAAGTTAGAATCCTTTCATAGAAAATAGATCATAATTATCAACATAATTATACATTAAATTATAATTTCTTTGCAATTTAATTGTAGATTACCTCATCCATTGATCTAGGATCTTATGTCTTCTTCTGTACTTGCCTTGTCAAATTTAGGAGTCCTCTTAAATGGAACTTGAGAGGATCCACATTATAGCCAAATCGTGAAGGGGACTATTTTAGGTTAAATACAATTAATACAAGGAAATAACATATATAGATCAAAAACACTAAAAAACTACAATATATAGAAGAAAAGTGTACCAGAGCCTCATATGCTTCTCTTGTTGACTTAGGAGGGCTCACCATTGATGAAGCAGCTATTGCTATTTCTTGTATGAAAAATGATAAGATTATAATTTATCTAAAAGTTCAAATGTACATGTGCATACAATCATCAAATCAAGAAAATAAAGTTGAGATACATGCCTCTTCCCTCTATTGATCATGTAGTGTATCAGGTGTATTCATCAACTCTACAAAGCCCAATTGCCACTGTATATAAAAGAGACAAAAAAAAATAATCAATATACAAATTCCAATTAAGACAATTTAAATATTTTCAAACAATTGTGGCAATTAAAATTATGTTCAATTACCTTCTAATGTTTAGGCATCCTTGAGGATTTATTTTGCCCAAGAGGTGTCCTAGACACATGTGAGGTATGCTAAAGGAAACAAAATTAACATAAGAGATATCAGTAGATAATATTAAATATAATTAGGCAAATCTAAATTTAAATGACTTGCATATTCAAAAGAATAAATAAATAAGATGTGTGCAAAATATGATACCACATAGTTTTCCAGGCCAAAATCAATGGCTGAGAGCATGACATTATCAATCTAGGAAATTTGATCCCCTGACAATGCCTACAAAATGCAAGATAAATATACATTAAAGAGAGTTAGTATATCATAAATTTTTTTTAGAATTAAAGGTACTATTCTACTTTAACATGCTATAAAATTTACACATTAGGTGTCGAAGCTACAATTGCAACAACAATGGGAGGAATATGAGATAGTGTATTAAAACTAGTTGATGCATCCTGAAATGCATATTATTTTCATCAATTTAAATCAATATATTAATGAAAATTTATTTACATTTATAATTTTTAAGTGATTGATAGATAAAATGTTATCAATCAAATCAACACACCCATGTCTATGTCTGACCACCAAACACCATATCCATCAAATAATTAATCAACGCCACATCCTCTACAGTGCTAGTCTGACATCTACCCCCACAACATGTACATAGATGGGATGTGGAACTATCTGCATTGGCCTTGATATCCACCCTAGAGCACATACCTAAACAATTGGGATACACATGTTGAATGGGCTCACCATGGCCAAATGGATCAACTACTGTACCATCATCTGGGCCAAGAGGGTATGATAATTATGTGCCATGATGAATGATGACATCAGCCAATGTAGTCATTGCGTAAAGATTTTGTACCTCCATCGACTCTTTCAGGGCTACTGGGACAATGACATGGACCACAGATTTTGGTGCTAGGGAGATACAACTTTGGGGGTTTAGTACCCTCTAGGCTCTAGCTCTATCTTGGGAAGAGCCTCCACCTCTACCATGGAACTCTCTCATATCAAAATAGTTTAGCCTCTCATTGAGGATAAACTCGCAATATAGTTTCCTCAAAAATATAATGGAGCCTCAAAATTATTACAAGGTGATTGGTGAAAGACCATCCACCACCTATTCCAAAAAGAAATTTTCATCAACAAATGGCTACACCAGAGTATAGAAAACCTCTTTGAATTAAGAGGTAAGGTCTCAATGGTTTTGGGGTTAGTAAAAGAGAACATATTTGTGCTTTACATATATTATTTTTTTATCACTTCATTATAGGACAACCCACAAGCATAAAATGCATGACATCGATCCCTATAGCTTCCCCATTTTGTAACTTATTTGGAAACTTTATTGGCACTACTAGCCAATGATTCTAGGGTTGTGGCAAGGGATGCATGATGCTCATGCTTCTATGCCTTCAATCTATTCACCAATCTAGTTATTTTTGCATTGTTTTGTGTTAATTGATTTATCAAATCCTCCTATGTAGCTTGTGAATGGTCTATTAGAGGAGATGGAGGGTTTCTATCTTGAGGGTCTGGTTGTGGGATCTCTAGTGGGTTTTTCCCTAGGTTATCAAGAGGTTTATCTTGCTAGGGGGCAATATTTTCTGATTCTGACATGCATTTATAACGAAAAATTAAAAAAATAATCAAAAATAATGAATATAAATTCAAATTTTGAATAGAATTAAAAAAATGGATAAAATAGATGAAAAAAATCAGTCTCATACCTCTTGGCATTGTGGATGTGTTTAGGCTTGAAAACCCTATTTGTGTATTGCTTGCTTCAAAACCCTCCAAAGCATTTTTGTGTGGCCATGGGTGAAAATGACCCAGTCGGTTGCAACAAAAAGAATTATAGACAATAAAATGTGTATGGGGTTTTGAAAACTAAACTATGTATGCGTTTATTATAACATGAACCCGTATGCATTTTTTCTTCATTTAGCCTCAATAAAATGAACCTAAACATGTACGCGCTATTTGTTGGCATTTGACTGAACCGGTAAAGACTGTTTTTGATTTGCAACTAGTAAATGATTAATTGGTGAATGTGATGAAGAGATTGAGATTCATGTTTGATGACTAATTTTTGTGTTGTTATTGATGGCAACAATGTTTTTGTTGTCATCTAAGTCTTGGAAGCCAACCAGTAAGGTATAACCATTATAGATGACAATTTATGAATGAACCAGTAATTTGGATGTCACCTAGTAAATTGAGAAAGAGTTGCATTCTGACAATTGGTATAGACAATCGATGAAGAGTTGGATGATGTGGTTTCAAAGAAGTATTAGAGATAGGTATTTAAAGATATGATTGCAACAACATTAGAAAATTCAGCTGGATGAGTGAGATTTGATGTACAGAGCAAACATGCTGATGAACATTTAACCGATAGTGATATAGTCACTTAAATCGGTAAATCGACATAGGTTTTAATTTCTTATGTTGGTGGCCAACGTAAGTAAAGCGTGCGATGTAAGTTTGTCTAGATTCATTGAACCTAGGAAATTGTTCCAATGTTGTAGCCAACTAAATGTTAATGTTTATAAAAAGTGTGATGAGGTATGAAGTCGGTATGAATATAAATGAGTATGTGTGTTAGATCGAAGGTGAAAAAAGTGATGTTGATTGTGCGATGTTTTGTTAAGCTCTATATTGATGTGTTATTAATGTTCTGAGGATCTGAAGTGGATCTTATCTACACAGAGGTGTTATATAAAGATCATTTGAACTGTTGTTTCCCTAACAGTTTGCAAAAGTAAAATCCCTTAACGCGTAGGTCCTAACAAGCCTTAACTTGTAAAATCCCTAATAGGGTAGCTCTATATCAGAATGTTAAATCCTCTTGTGAGGGTGATCCTAATAGATCAAAGCTCCTAACAAGGTTGAGGTAATTCCCTTAACTGGGTGACTCTTAACTAGGTCTGCTCCTAACAAGGCATAGTTGTAAGACCTTAACCGGTCAAGATTTCTATTCTACAGATAGTGAATCTTGTGGGTATTAACTCCCACCATGGTTTTTCCCTTTTGGGTTTCCACATATAATTTCTTGTGTTATGTGGATTTTATTTTATTGGGCATTATCTTATGTGGTGATATTCCTTTTATGCTTGATAAGTTTTAAAGTGCTCAAGTTGATGATCAGATTCATATTGTTTTTTCTTTCACTGATTCACCCTCGCCTCTCAGTGCCTTATAAGTTTATCAATAGGTATTAGATCCAACCTTCTTTGAGGCTTAACCACTTGAGAAGGACTCCTAAGGTAGACATGGGGGATATGAGTTATAGAGAGATGTCTCTTAAACTTTTTGAAATTGAGGAAGCTCTAGAAACATTGAGAGGCAAGTATAAATCTTCACCTACTAGATAGAAAGAGGTTACTAAATAATTGTTGGAAGTCTTTGAAAGAAGCTCTTCTAATGAAACAAACATATATGCATTGGTTGATGAAGTGGCGAAACTGAATGGTGAGAAAACTAACTTGAGGAGAGAGCTTGAAGCCCTAACTATCCGGATGAGTCAAGAACTTGAAGAAAGGAGGGTAGCAGAAGACAAAATCAAAAAGAAAAAAAATGAGATCAGTTATTAGTATTTTGGATGGTGTTGAATTTTTTCTGATATCCTTAATTTTCCAATCTTTCTGATGTCCCAAGTCTGCAAATCAACGGTTTCCAAGGGTTTAGGGTTCAATAATTTCAAAACCATTTGGTAAATAAACATTTATCTCTTTTGTCCTAAAGAAAGGTCTTTTAAATTATTGCCTTTTTTCACTTAACCAGAAGGGTCACCATGTCATTAAAAGGGGCCATTTGAGATTTAGGTTTAGGTAGGCTTTATTAAAGATGAAATGCTTTATATTTTTCCTAAAGACCTAAGTATGTTTCTTAATGTATGCATTGGGTTCTTAATGGTCAGGTAAGTCTTCTTTGATCCTATGGTTGTCATGATACCACAATAAGAAGTTTCACATTGAATACTCATCGCAACTTAGTGACAAGCCCCTAGTGGAAGGGCCGGTCAGAGAGTTAGTGGTAGAAGTTAAGTGTTAACAGTCAGTGGTGGTGGGTAAGTGAAAAGGGACCTTAAAGATCGAGCGGTAAGGATATGATCTAACAATTGTTGCTAGACCACGATGAAGAGTTGCAAGAGTTTTACTCTTCATGGACTAGCGAGTAAATGGTAGGCCCGACCAATGTGAGTAGCTTAGATGTTTTAAACGACTGACAAGTCTAGGGGAAATCAGCGGTTGTCACTATACGACAATGATAAGATGCTATTCCTTTACCCTTCATGAATCAGTGACAAAGGGCAGGAATGTGACTAAATGGTGGGCCCTCTTCAAAGGCTTAAGTAATTAAAAGATGCGCTAATTCTATGTGATCTAGTGGTTCTCACTCGACCGCGATGAAAATTTGCTTGAGTTTTATTCTTCATGGATCAGAAACAAAAAGGAAAAGCATACTGAAGACATCCTTTTGGTCTATTGGAGCGGAAAATTCAAAATTTAAATGGATTAATTGCAGAGGGTGTGGCTATATTTATGGTAATTAATGCTCATTTGCCACTAGGGTGCCTTCATAAAACCTTGTTTTGAGATTTTAATTGCAAAAGGCATTCAAGAAGATTAGCAGAGACAAGGTGTGCAATTTCTGTGAATTCTAAGGCAATAAGTAAGTTATTCTGTGACTGTGGTTTGCAATTTCTCCTTGTGTTGATATTGTCTAGTGCTAGAAGTTCTAAAGGGTTGGTTGAATAACAAAATTGAAGTAAGGTTAACTTTAAATTGTTAAAATGGCACCATGATGATAATTTAAGGGAAAGGTAGACTATTAGGAGAGGACTATATGTGATGATTTTTTGTAACAATTGGTTCAATCCATGAATAGTGTTGCCAAGATAAAGGAACTTGTGCCTAAGTCTCCTTGCCTATCGATTGGTTATGGTTTATATGATAAGGGATGTTGGCTAAGATATCTCCAGATGGGCATGGTAGGTCTAGGTCTGTTCAAGGTAAGATTTGGTCAATGGAATGCACCCACTCCTACAAATAACATATGGGAACTAGATGTTGGGAAATTGGTGGTCCCTGGGGTTTTTATAGATATTGATTTATTTATTGAGATTGCAAAGAGCTATGATCCCATTGCTAGGATTGTGAAGAATATAAGTGGAGGCCCCCTAATTGAAATTATAGCTAATGAACTTAAGAAGGTATTCCGGCTAAATGAAGCCTCAAGTTATCTAGAGCCCATTGATTTTGAAATGTTGAGAAAGGTTTATGATTCCTAGAAGGATCGTCTTAGGAGTGGGCCATTGAGGGAATTTTTTTCAAACATAGGAGGACTAACACTAGTAGGCCCTAGTACAGCAGAACCTTTCCCTATGAATTTCTTCACCTTGAGGGGTAAGGGTATATATTGGTCTTTGTGTCAAATTTTTGGAGAAGATGCCGAGAATGCCATGCCCACTCATTACATGCTTATGATGGCACAAATTTTGAACCCATCCATAGTAGTAGCATATGACTTTGTACCTTATATTGCAAATGTCATCCATGAGGGTTTAATTGGGATCAATAATTCCAAACTGGATAGACCTTCTGGCTAGTATTCTATGTTAATGCATATGTTTTTGTTTAAATGTGAAAAGTATTTTATAAAAGATATGGACCTGTTAAGAGAAAAGGATGCTTAAGACATGCCATTCCAATTGTGGAGTGCATATCTTTCTTGGGACATGGAAGATCCTAGTTATCTTAAGTTTGATATATGTTTTGCATCTAAGCTAAGATCTCTTCTATGTCAAGAGAACCCTAGGATCCCAAAGGTTCTCCTTGAATTCATTAGACCCAAGGAGTTTGTAGAAGACATTAAGACTGTGTACAATTGGGGTGACATAATTTTATATCCTATTTCCAGTGTCTTTAGAGTATATGGTTTCAGGGGGACCCCATACTTAGTCCTCTATCAAGCCCCCTTGAAGATTGGTATTGCTGAAATTATAAGGCAAATTTGGGGTCTGCAAGAAGTAGAACTGAAAAATAAGGGAAGAGGGACAATCTTTCCAACTGTCACCATGGCACATCAATTTGTTATTACTAAAGGGGGTTGGCTACATTTTGAGAAGTTCCTCTAGCCATACAGATTGCCAAGAATAGTGACAAGGTTTGCTGATCTTGAATACTTCTTTAATGGTATGTTTAGGAAGAAAGTCAGGTGTGGAACCAAAGTGCTTCAGTACCACTTCCCCAAAGATCTAATAAGGAATGAAATTAACTTGGTAGAGAAAGAAGTGAGAAAGGAAAAATGGTTAGTATTTAAGAAAACTCTTGATTTTGTCCAACATTTTGATAAGAATTATGATAAATTAAAAGAGTTTCCACCCATTTGAGGAAAAAGAATAAATTTTTGATAGATTATTTTGAAGGTGCTATACAAACTTTAAATGAGAAAAATGATGCAAAAATAAAGGCAACCCCTGAGAAGGCCAACCTCATCTCGACCAAACCCATGTTTTCTAAGATTGTTCCACTCGGAGAGTATGTAGTGTACAAAAAATCAGGATACAATGTAGTGATGCCTAAAGGGGATGAACCTTCCACATCAAAGGCCAAAATGCCAATGGAGGATGCTCCTGAGTCACAAACCTCCCCAAAAAGGCAAAGGTTGGAAAAAGAGGCACAACCAAGTGAACCTTTATATTGCAAGAAGGAATGTCAGAAGAGCTAGCAGGTGATAAATGGACCTAACTACTGAAGAATTTGTAGGTAGGGAGTTGGATCCTGTCATTAAATAGGCTAGTGATGAATTTTTTGCTGATGACAATTTTGTAAAGTCAGGAGCCTTTTTGCACTTTTTTTGGAGGAAGAATATGGGGCAATTTAAGGAAAGATGTGAAAAGAGGAAAATTGAACAATCCCATTGTTATCACTGTTTAGAATTGGGTTGTTCTTTTCCCATGATTGGCTATGGTTTTTTGAATTTTTCAAATAAGGTGTATTTAGATTTTTAGGGTTTTAAGGGTTTTTGATTTTTAGATCCTATCCTTTTCATGTTAAACCCTTTGGTTTCTAATCTTCTGTTACTTTATTCACTTAAGTTATGGGTCGTGGGGTCGTAGGAAGTGTCCCCCCTTGTTATTTGCCTAGGCGATTACGTTGATTATTTGAAAATTTTATGCCTTGTATGCTTTTCTTCTAAAGTTGTTAGGCCGAGTAAATGCCGATCAACTTCAAAGATGATCAGACGATCGGCGCTATTTTGCAAGGGTAAAATACTCACTCTTTAGGCCCACGAAATAGCGAGAGTTAATATGAGCCATCCATGTGTCATGACGGAGGAAGTAAAGGGTGTAGCTGTCAAAGGTGGTTGGGGCCCAATGGTTTCTTCTGGCATATTAAAAGGCAGCACGTGGAACAAGTCACCACAGTCAGTGGGTTAGGATTAAAGGTTCAAAGTGGGCCCCAGAGATGAGTCAGGTCGTAGGTGGAGATGACCTGGCAGGTACAGTTGTTAACAATTTATTGAGACCCCGTGGCTCCCTTCTAGCAAATGACAGAGTGACAAGTCAGCTCTGAAAGTGACAAGGCGCTAGGTGTCCATGACGAGTCAGCGGGCCCACCTCTCCTGAGAGCCTTCTTAGAGGATTAAATGTTGATCAACTTCAGAGATGATTCGACGGTCGGCACTATTTCGCAAAGGTAAGATGCTCACTCTTTACACCCGCGAAATAGCAAGAGTTAATGTGAGCAGTCCATCTGTCATGATGATGACATTAGAGATAGACCTGTTGAGATGAAAGTGGGGCCCCCCATGGTTTCCTTCTGGCGAATGACAGAGTGACAAATCAGCACCGCAGGTGACTGGATGCCAGGTGTTCGTGACGAGTCAGCGAGCCCACCATTCCTGAGAGCCTTTTCAAAGGATTAAATGTCGATCAACTTCAAAGATGATCTGACGGTCGGCGCTATTTCGCAAGGGTAAGATGCTCACTCTTTACACCCGCGAAATAGCGAGAATGAATGAGAACCATCCATGTGTCATGATAATGATGTAGTCTGAGAAGAAAGTGTGGGCCCGCCAAGGTGGAAACGTCGGTATAAAAAAGACACGCGGCCAGTATCAAATGGAATACAAACGGATTTTCAAGGCCAATAGTTGAGTGCCGCATGGTATTATGTAGCCAATGAAAAAGCGAGACCCAGAGTAAAGCCAAAGCCGCCAGTAACGAAATAGTAAAAGTGAAACACTTGCAGGAATGTTGTGACCCATTGGAGCAAAAAATATGAATTCTCATATGAATTCGATTTTGAAGGGACGGCCGAAGCATGCGGAATCAATGTTATAGTTAAGGCCCTGTGTACAAATATTTGATTTCCTAACTACCAAGTGAAGATATCTTTTAAAAGATTTTGCAGAAGAGCAGACGCAGAGTTATCTTTTTCAGATACAGAGCAAGTCAATTCAGTCGCAGAGCAAATTCCTTCAAGCAAGCATTAGGTTCTCTCATATTTTGTAGCATTTCTTGTGTGGTGTTCTAAGTAAGATAATTCTCTTGTTGCAGGATTGTTTAAGAGTGATATTCATTTTCTTGCATTTTCAAATGGCTCCTAAAAGGGAATTTTCTGGCAAGGTTAATTATTTAGAAAGAAGTGTATGTGATGATTTTTTAGAACAGTTGACATTGTCAACTAACCAGGCATCAGAGGCCAAAGAGTTAGTGCCCAGGGCTCCCCGTCTGAAGATAGGAGAAGGATTGTATGACAAAGGTAATTGGTTGAGAGACCCACAGGTTGGGTTGTCCGAGTTGGGGTTGTTTAAAGTTGGATTCGGAATGAGGAATTCTCCTACTCCTCAAAATAGTATCTAGGAACTAGATGTTGGGAAGTTAGTAGTCCCAGGGGTATTCATGGATATAGACCTGTTAACCCAAATGGCATTAAATTATGATCTAGTCACAAGATGCATTCGGGATGTAAATGGGAAAACCCTTGTGGAAATTAATGCTGAAGAATTTAGGAATGCATTTGGACTTAATGAGTTCACAAATTTCCTGGAACCTATAAATTTCATAGCATTAGCCCAAGTTTACGGTGCACAAAGGAGTCATCTTAGGAATGGGCCTCTCAAGGAACTTTTTGTGAAAATAGGAGGGTTAGCAGTAGTGGGACCTAACATGCAAGAGCCCTTCTCATTAAGTATGTTTACCTTGAGGGCTAAAGGGATGTATTGGGCACTCTGCCAAGCTCTAGGAGAGGATGCTGAAGCAAATATGCCCAATCATTACTTGTTAATGATTGCCTAGATTTTGAATCCTTCTCTTGCGATTACTTTTGATTATGCCTCTTTCATTGCTGATGCTATCGACGGAGGGTTGATAGGAATAAAGAATGGAAAGGTTGATAGACCTTTCGGATGGTATTCACTCTTAATGCACCTTTTCCTCTTCAAAGGTGGTGATTATTTTGCCAGTGGACTAGACCTGGTTAAAGAAAAGGAAGGAGAAAAAATGCCAGTACAACTATGGAGTACTGTGTTGTCATGGGAAAGAGAGGATGCTAGTTTCTTAAAGTTTGACAAATATTTTGCATCCAAAATAAGAACTCTCTTGTGCTCTGATAACCCAAGAGTCCCCAAGGTTCTTCTGGAATTCATAAGGCCAAAAGAATTCACAGAGAACATCAAGATTGTTCATAACTGGGGCGACATTTATTTGTATCCAGTCTCCATAGTTTTCAGAGTTTTTGGTTTCAGGGGTGCTCCATTTTTGTTACCTTATCAGGTCCCTCTCAAAGTGGGGATAGCAGAGATCCTTAGGCAAATTGGTGGCCTACAAGAAGTAGAGTTAATAGGCAGAGGTAAAGGGACTATTTTCCCTGTAGCTACCATAGCCCACCAATTTGTGATAACAAAAGGAGGCTGGAACTACTTTGAGGATTTCCTCAAACCTTATCATTTATCCATTGCAGTGTCTAGGTGTGCTGATCTAGAGGACTTCTTCAACAGTATGTTTAGGAAGAAGGTAGCATGCAGAGGTAAGCCTCATCAATTCCAATTTCTTGAAGACCTCATCAGAAATGAATTTGATTTAGATGAGCAGAAACTAAGGAAAGAAAAGTGGGCGACTTATAAGAAAGCCTTGGATTTTGTGCATTAGTTTGATGCTAGCTATGACCCTTTGTCTAGCTTCTTCCCATTGGAAGAAAAAATAAAGTTTTTGATTGTTTGCTTTGAAGATGTAATGCAAACACTAAAGGAGAAGAGGGAGGCTGTGATTAAAAGTGACCCTAAAAAGGCCAGAGTGATCTTGAGCAGGTCAGCTTCCACCAAAGCAATTCCTCCTGGTGATTACACACTGCGAAAGAAATCAGGTTATAGTGTGTCAGTGCCTACATCAGGGGAGCCCTCTACATCAAAAGGAAAGAGGAAGATACAAGATGTCATTGACATCCAAGACAACCCAAAAAAGCAAAGGGTGGGGAAGGAAGTGCAATCAGATACACCCTTGTATTCCCCATCCCAATCCCCTATCCACATAGGAGATGAACAAGCAGCAGCTGCACACCTCTTGCAGTTGGGTAGCTTAGGGGAAATTGCATACACCTATGATGAAGTGGAGGAAGGGATGCCAGAAGAACCCATTGATGCTGAAATGGATATCACTTCTACTGAACTTAAAGGCCAGGAGTGGGATCCTGAGATAAAGAAGGCTAGTAGTGCCTTTTTAGCTAATGATAACTTTGTCACATCAGAAGCATTCATGAAATTCATTTGGAAACAGCATATAGATAAATACAATGCTAGATGTGAAACATGAAAGGCTGAGTAGCCTAATAAAGATCCAGCTTCAGTGGAGGAAGAAGTAAAACAGGAGATGATGGAAGAATTCAAAACCATCACTCCTGAGTAGGGAAGAGATCTAGTAGCACAAGCTGGAGTGCTTATTTTACCTGAGTGGGATATTGCTGATGCCCTGGTGCTGGATGCAGTAAGAAAAGAAACTAAACCCATGGAAGGAGTTACCTTCAATAAGGATAATGTTGCACTAGTTATGTGGTCTCTCAAGAGAAATGAGAGCAAGAAAGGCAAAGACACCTCAGGGTCAAGTTACCTGGGTGGAATGATGGTAAAAAGAGTATAGAGTACAGGAGTGTTAGAGGCTGCTAGCACTATATTAGAAATTGCAAAATTCAGTGTTGCAGTGGCAGAGAAGGAAGCTAAGGAAAAAGAGGCCCTCCAAATTAAGTTGGAAATAGTCTTAAAGGCCTATAACAGTGCCAAGGAGGAGGTAAGGGGCAAAGATAACATCATTGCCAAGTTGCAGAGCCAGCTGATGGGACAACACCAACAAGGTGAGTCTTCAACATTGATGATTTCCTCTTCTCCTGCAAGACCTCCACCTACTAGCCCTATCATTGAATTTCCACCATCTCCAGCACCCTCCAACTCTCAAATGATTGAGATTTCTCCTCAAGAGCTAGAAAACCTGAAGCAGGCTCAGGCCTTATATACAGGGAAATATGAGGAGAAAGTAAGGGCCACAATCTCTAGTTTTGCAGACATAATAAATGCCTCATTGCTTTACAACAATGTGGGAAAAATCATGGAGATATGGAATGAGCTGAGAAGAGATAAGGCCATTTTGACACCCATTTTTGATAGATGGAAACCTAGGGAGCAAGATTTAGAGTTCATGTGTGTATCCTGCGATGAAGCAAGAGCCAATCCCATTATCAAATCCACTTCTGATGTCACTAAAGTCTTAATGTAATTGGCAGCAGATATGGATAATGTGGATAGAAAGGTTAATTTATGCAAGAAGGAATACACTGATCAAGTTTTTGAGTTGTTCCCAGGAATTTTCGCTAATCCGGATCATTTAAAAGATAAGCAAATATGGCTAAAAGAGATAGAGGCTAAGTTGTCAGGAAGGGTCAAAGGAATCATTGATCTTGATGATACTTCTTTCTTTGTTGTGACAATACAGAAAATAGAGAAAATTAAATCACATTATGGTTTTCTTAATTCAGAAGTCAACAAACTGAGAAATTCTTGGAAAAGGTTGACTAAAATTAAAGATAATGTGATTAATTTTTCATGGCCGATAGAAGAGACATATAGTGAAAGGGGAGTTAAATATGCCACCCATGATCCGGAACAGTTGGAAAGCGCCCCTGAAAAGATAGAAGAGGTTGCAACCAAACAGCCTGTTGAACAAACTGCAGAGACTGAAAAGAGTTTATAACTGCTTTTATGCAAAAATTGTAACCTCTTTACTTTTTGAAATGATTGTAACAAACTCTCCTCGAAAGGTCCAAAGCTTTGTGCATCCATGTTGTTATAAATGGATACCAGGACTAGAGGGAAAGGGGGATCACAAATTTTTGTAAGAAAACACTGCAGAAATTTATCTGAGCTTTTCCAAGTTTAATGGAGAATCAAAATTTATTGTAACATCTCTTTAAATGAATATCAATATACAGGCCATCGGTTTTGAGTAAAGCTTTGTGTTGTCTTCTAGTTTGTTCACAAACTTATTTACTGTTTTCATTCTGAATAATCCAGGGTTGTTCTATTTGAATGGAATTGTAAAGCAATCTCAGTATAAGTTTTTGTTAGCTTTTCTCTTTAGGATGGAAATTAAATGCACGGGATCACTTATACTAGTAAATTCTTTGGGAGGAACTTTGAATTTTGAGGACCATAGCTTAGTTTTCAAATGATTGAATTCTTGTATGTGTTAGGCATATATAAGGATTAATGGAAACCAAGCCGATTGGAAGCATAAAGATGTATTGTTTCAGGAGTTTTATTTGAGTTTAGGTGACTCTGTAACCTTGGATAAGGCACTGGTATTAATCAAAGTTTTTTATTGAATGCTTTGTTGATCAAAATGCTGAAGTTAAGTATAGTTTCCATCCTTTGTTTTCAGTTGATTTCAAGGTGAATAAATCCACTGGTTTCTGGACTAGTTTGCTATGGGTTTATTGTTTGAAAGTTTGAAGTTAATTCACAAAGGTATACCCCCCTGGGCTCCAAGGAAGCCCAAAGTGTAGAAGGTCTAATCAAACCTTGTCATATGTTGTCTCTGGAATTTCCTTATCTTTAATGTCTCCTCTGCACCCAGCTTAGATCATATTATTCTAAGGACATTGAAGGGAATCAGATTTTGAAGACAACACCCATAAAGATACATCTGCTATTGAAGTAGAAATAAAGCAAGAGATGTTAAAAGAGTTTGAGGCAATTACCCATGAGGAAGGGAGAAAATTGATTGCAAATGCTGGAGTGTTGATTCTCCCAGAATGGGACATAGCCGATGCAATAATTTTTGATGCAGTAAGAAAAGAAACCAAACCCTTAGAGGGAATAACTTATAGTGATGTCCACAGCCCTAGTAATGTGGTCACTTAAAAGAGAAGAGAATAGAACAAGGGGAGAATCTTTAGGATTTGACTACTCATGGGGCATGATTATGAAGAGAGTCAAAGATACATGGTTAATTGAAGTTGCTAGCATGACCTTAGAGTCTGCTAAATTTGGAGTGGCAGTGGCTAAAAAGGAAGAAAAAGAGAAAGTTGATATCCAGCTAAAACTAGAGGTAGTCCTCAAGACCTACAATGAAGCAAAGCTCAAGATAGCTTCTAAAGATAACATCATTGTAGATCTGAAAGGTAAATTGGAAGGACAGTATCAAAAGGGTGAGTCTTCCAAACTAATGATTGCTTCTTCTCCTACTAGGGCCCCTCCTTCCATTCCTATTGTTGAATTCTCTCCTTCCCCCATGACTTTTGGCTTCCAATCAACTAAGAACATTCAAGATGAGATGGAGGAATTGAACTAGGCTCAATCAATTTCTGCAAACAAATATGAGGAAAAGGTCAAAGGTACCATTTTGAAATTTGTCGATACTTTTGGAGTAACAATTCTTTTTATAAACATGAAAGTAATATTGACTCTTTTGGATTCTTTGAAAGAAGAAAATGCTACTTTGGAGCCAATTTTGGATAAGTGGACTACTAGAGAGGTGGACTTGGAGTCCATATATTCTTTATCCCAGGAAGAAGTAGGTGTTGATGATACTATCAAACCTACTTATGAATTAGTAAAAAGTTTGTCCAGGTTTGTAGTGGAAAAAGTCAACATATAAAGGAGGGCAAATTTGTACCGAAAAGAGTATGCAAATGAAAAATTTGAATTGTTTCCTAGAGGTTTTTTAAGTGCCAATAAAATGAAAGATAAAGAAGTATGGCTTGGGAAGTTAGGTCATAGGTTGTCTCAGAGAATCAATAACATTATTAATATAGATGATACTTCTTTATTTATTCAAACTATTGAAGAAATCGAGAAAATAAAATCACATTTTGGCTTTTTGGAGAAGGAAGTTAAATAGTTAATGGAAACATGGAAAAGTTTGAATAAACTGAAGCAAAACATTATTAGCTTCTCTTGGCCTGATGATGATACATTCAAGGTATGGGAAAGAAAATGTGTTTTGAAAGAGATAGATGCATAGGAAGATCCCATCGATGCTCTAGCATGTGGCAGTTCACAAGCAACCTAAAGCAGTTAGTTCTTGCAACAGATTATTTCTGGGTAACTGGAATTTAGAAGAATTAAAGACACTTGGCACTCGATCTGCAAATATTGACAAGTTAGTTGGCCATTTTTCAGCTTGACAATTAATAAGTTGTGGAGGAATACATTCCAAAATCAGTTTTGCTCCTACTTCAATTTTATTTTTGTAATCGATGTAACATTTGGGGGGAATTATGGTTAGGATAGGAATATTCTTCTAGGGAAGTCCAAAGCTTGTTGCATCCAAATTTTATAAATGGATACCAGGAATAATTAGAAAGGGGGATCACAAGAATTTTTGTATTGAAGCTCTGGCAAAATATATGCAGGCTTTTATTTTGGCATTTTGAATCATCCTTATGTCTAGTAAAATTTTGATGAGAAAATAGTAATATATAATCAGAATATTTTTGGAGCCTAGATCAGTGTTGTCTTTGTCTTTATGTCCTAGTTATCAGTTTGATTAGATGATCAAGGATTGTTTACTTAGATGATTTCCAAGGAAAATGATAGGAATATTTTAGGTATTTTCCTCAAGGAGGAGAATTAAATATAAATATACTTAATTCATATTCATTGATAATCAATAAATTTACATGAATTTACTGACTAGGTGTAGCATAGGTTGAGAGTTTTTCTATGTTAGGCATATGTAGTTTCATTAGATAAAAGTGGTGATATGTATGTGAATTCTATTATCAAATTTTAACTTTATTTTGATGAATCTGAGGCCCAAATAAGGCACTGGTTTAAGTTGCTAGTGTTCATGACATTCTTTGTGATCCTTTACAATGAAAATAAATCTTTCATTTATGTTTGGTTGTGCTAAAGTGAAAAGGTTTGCAGAAATTTGCACTGGTTTTTTGGAAATCATCTACTAAATCATGAGAAAGTAGTCACAAGTAGGTATACCCGCCTAAGATTTGTCAAGCTTGAAGTGTAGGAGGTTTCCTTGTAAACCTGGTTAATTGTTGTCTTGTTTCCTATTCTTTTTGTTCTCTTCTTTTATGAACAGAGGCAAAGTATTTTTAGAGAGAAAAAAAAGTAATCAGAAATTGAGACCAACAAGAATTGGCGACTCTGATGGGGAGAGTCATAATATAAGTCTTATAATATAGATGAGTGCTCATATCGCATAAAATTGTTCAAATATAATATCTCATAATCTTTGTGAAATTTTACCAAATCTGTGTTTACCCGTGTTCCTGTAACAATCATTGTCCATCATTGCATTGTTCAAATCTTTCTCTAAGAGTAGTGTTCTCATTCCATAGTCTCTTGTGAGTGAGTTATTATTCTTAAAATGTCTTAAATTCCCAAGTAATTGGGTGGTGACTTTGAAAATTAAAAAAACCCAGTGCTCTTGAATAAATCACAGATCACTTCAAGGAAGTTCACATAATGCAAAGAGGAAGGAACACCAGGTCCTACATGAAGAAGAATCTGCAAGAGAAGTTTCAGGGAGGATTGCCTAAACCAGTCTAGAAAGGCCAAAGAGAAACAACTATACATGAACCAGCTAATGCTTCATGGAGACAGAAAGGTAGCCATATGGGTAAGTCCTCTGGATGACCAGTGTATGCAAATTATAATACATCATCTAATGGTTCCGAACAAGACATTATGGGTTTCCATACGGGTTTGTTTAGTAATAATAAGGATATTCAGACTTTTCATCAAAGATTGTCTCATACTGGCATTTCTGGGAGAGACATGAATAACTCCAATGTTCAGGTAGATTCTTTACCCTAAACCATAGATGGGAACGCGAGTTTGATTGATATTGATCATTTTAATATATTCGATTCCAAGGAAATTTTTCTAGACCCTGATGAAGTTTCCCAAGAAATCGAGGTTCTCAATAAAAGAGCCCATCAAATAATTTCCTTAAGAAAAAAAAAGGAGATGGAAAAAGAAAACAAATCTAAGGAAAAACTTATTGAGAGAGATAGGTTGTTGAGATAGATTGCAGATCTTGAATTATTCACTCAAGAAGAGCCTAAAAGTAAAGAAGAGGGTCCTGTTATTAGAGAGAATTTGACTCCCAAAATTATTTCTGCACCCAAAGTTATTGTGCAAACTAATAGGGAGGTTCACAATGATCCACAACCTACCAAAATTGGTGCTGACAAGGGAAAATAGAAGGCTGTAGAGACTGGAGCTCGTTCCAAAACTGTAGATGTAATATTAGGAAGTGGAAGGGTACCTCATGGAATGTCCTTGCATGAAGTTGAAATAGAGAAGATGGTAAAAGAGAAGGAAATATTGTAGAGGGAATTGAAGAAAGCTAAATTAGAAGCAACTAATGCTGAAGTCAAAAGAAAAATTGACTACTTAAAAGCCCCTCCTATAACTTTTCCTTCAATAGATCAGAGTAAACCTATACCTAAATATACTTCACACTCTGTAATGAAAACTCAACCAACCATACCCATGAATACTATTCCACCTCTGAACCAATATGCCCATGTTAACCAAAATAACCTTGCCTTTTATTTTAATACTACTCCAGTAAATCAAATACCTCTTGTAGAATCCCCCAACCAGAATAACCAAGTTCCTCGAGTTGGTGGTCCAAGTTCAAGAATGAATGCTGGGAATAATTCTGCTAGTAACCAGTTCTAGAGAAGACCCATCAATGTGGAATTGTATAATCAAATTTTCTTTGATGGGATTCCAGGTTATCCGAATCATGTCCCTATTGAAATGAGGGACAAACTTCAGAAATTTGATGGAAACAATACCATAAGTGCAGAGGAGTATCTGAAGTATTTCGGTGATATGATTAATGATTACAAGATTGCAAATGAGGATGTGATCATGAAATTGTTTGTACAATCTCTAGTTGAAGATGCTCAAGATTGGTACAGAGGGTTGCCTATAGATAGCATAATTTCTTGGCAATAATTCAATAATTGCTTTCAAGAAAAGTATGGGGACAAGACAAATGCAAGCTTCATGCTCAATGAATTTAATAATATCAGAAAATCTGATAACAAGGTTGTCACGGACTTTAATGCAAGGTTCAAAAAGGTAATGTATAGATTATTTCAAGTGATGAGGTTAGATGAAAATGTATGTCTAACCACCTATTATAATGGATTTGACCCAAAGATGGCCTATATCCCTAGAGATAAAAACCAACACAGTCTAAGGGATGCTTTCAGAATTACAATAAATGTGGAAAGTAATAAGAAAGCATCAAGAAAAGTGGGAAGAAGAATTGATGGTAGACTGTGGAAAGAGAAAAAGCCACAACCAAATAAAACCTCTAAAGAAGAGGATAAGATTAAGAAATTGATGAATGTTGTGAAATATCTCACTGCAATGGTGAGTAAGAATGATAAACCTCACTACAATTGGAAAGATAGGCCTGCTAGGTTACATGATATGCCATATAACACTACCTGGAGAGATGGAAAACATGTGCAAGACAAGCCAAGAAGCACACAAAATCATGATACTCTTGACCCTTTAAAAGGTGGAAATTTGCATAACGTGGAGAATACTCCTTGGTGTGCAACATGTGATGGACCACATTCCCCTAACCAATGTGTTGTGGCTCAAGTTTTAAATGAATCTATGAGGAGTGAGGGTGACTTGAGATATCAAAATGAGGATAAGCTTGTAGTAAATATGTTTGAAACCATTGTTGACAGTGACTATGAGTCTTCATGGGATGAAGCAAGTGAGTATGATGCATTAAGCAACAATGAAAATTGCCATGGGCAATTGATAATTGATTGAAATCCTACCTTAAATATGGTGACGATTGAGGATGAAGAAGTTGATCTTAGAAGGCCTAGTGAGGAAGAATTTGAAAACCTCACCAAAGTTGCAATAGCTAAGTCCAAACATAATTATAAACTGAGAAGTAGCAAGAAAGATAAGAATTAGGGTGAGCCTGGTTCCATGTTTACTTTTGCCAAAGATGGCCATGCTAAAAAGGATCAATCCAATGCTTCAGGGAAAATTGAAGAAGCTAGTGCGCATGGTAATTCATTTGAGACTGTTGTTGATAAGAAAACAAGTCACCAAAAGGAAGAGAAGGTTAAAGACCATACTGAGTCAAACATTAATTCTCCATTTGATATGACTCAAGCTTTAACCCGGATGAAAGTTGTGTCGACTTGAATTTCATCCTCAAGATGCTACCTCCAATAAGTTAGTTTCACAAAATACCAATGGAAATGCTATAGGAAATCCAAATTCAACCAATGAACCTAGATGAAATACATATGAAATAAAATACTAATATTACCTTCATGGCTTATGTCCCATTGTGTCCTAACTCCACTGTTCTTGGTTGCAGATGGTGTGCTCTCAGACAATGCACTGATGGCTTCCAAGATGGCATATGAAGAATAGACTGATAACTTGTAGTTAACTGATACTATGACATGCAAATACTAAATGACTATGCTAAAATGATTATGCTATATGATAATTGCTATTGCTATTTTCTATTTGCTTCAAAAACTCATGGATGCATATGATTAATTTGAAGACTAACTTGAAGATTCTTGAAGTCTCACTCTCTCTCAACTTAAGCTCTTGATTTTATAGACATTGAGAGGATTATATTATGTGGCTCAAATCAATGATCATGATCAAATCTGCAGATTTGGATGGCTGTGAGCAAAGCTAAAGGTTGAGAGAGAGGGGGAAGGAAAAGACAAGTGTCACTCATCTCACCTTGACTGAGTTGTTTACTAAGAGAATTTAGGGATGGTTGGAGAAAATTTAGGCATGACAAGACAAGTGGACTCAAGTCCTTCCTAAGATGTAGGGGGTGTTGGAGAGAATATAGGAAATGGTTATAAAATATGTGTACTTACACAATATTCATTAAGTTTGGAGGTTGAAGATAAATGATGAATTAATATTTAAGAAATATTAATTTCCTTAGCCACATGTTTGATGAGTTGGCAATGGGAAAATGAAGTTGAGATGGAGGGTGAGTTGGAAAAGGGATTAAATAATTTTGAGAATTATTTAATATTTGAGACTATAGGATAGGAGAATAACCATTAAATATTATATATTTAATTGTTTGGTGGAGATAATTAAATATTAGATATTTAATTAACTAGAGGAATAGGATAAGTGAATTAATTAATAAAATATTAATTAATAGAAAGATACGAAAAAATTAATTAAATAAATTAATCTTTTCAAATTAACTATTTAATAGAAGAATAATTATTAAATAAATATAAAATATTTATTTAATTGCTCATAGCCAATTTTTATGTGTATACAAAAGTTACAGTACCACTGATAGAGTTGTTAAAAATAAAAGAGCACAGAGAAGCCGTGTTTTATGTACTTTCTAGTATATCAGATATAGATGCATCTTCACCTAAAGGTACTAAAAAGGATAAAAGGGATCAAGATAAAAAAATCCAAGAAATTTATGTGGGAACAACAATTACTCAGGAACCTTCTCAAGTTGATCCTTTTTATGTGACATTATTAGTCAACAATAGACTAATAAAATATTGTATAATAGATTCTGGTGTTGTTGGAAATGTGATGCCATATGGGGTCATGAAACAACTGGGATTGTCAGTAAATACCTTGTATGGGAAGTGTTATGCTATGAATAATAGAGAAGTACCTGTTGTGGGTACAATGAAAGATGTAGAGGTAAAAATAGAAGCATTCCTTGAGACCACCTATAAGATGGTTGTCATAGTAACTGACACCAAGCCCCACTATGGGATGTTTTTGTCTATACAATGGGCTACAACAGTTGGAGGAAATATCCAACTAGACCTCTCATATGCAACTATCCTAGTGAATGGAAATAAGGTGAAATTATATAAAGAACCATGTGCCCCAAGGGTCATCAATAAAATAGATCCTAACATGCTTAATTGCATGATTGATGTGGACCTTGACAACTTTACAATTGAACCAATTCAGCCTCAGCTAAATAATACAGACCCTATTGTTAATGAATTGGAATTTCAACAGGAAGGCCTATGGCATATGTACTTTGATGGAGTTTGTTCCAAAGAAGGATCTGAAGTAGGAGTACTTTTTGTTTCCTCGTCAAGTATTACTTTTAAATACTCCTTTCTATTGGCTTTTCAGTGCACAAATAATATAGCTGAGTATGAGGCCTTATTATTGGGGTTGGAAATTGCCAAGAAAGATGGGATTTAGTTTTTAAGAGTCTTTGGAGATGTAGAAGTTGTGGTTTCTTAGATAAAATCAAAATATGCATCTAGGAATGACAAGTTAAAAAGGTATAAAAAATGTTGTTTGGGATGTGATTGACTACTTTGATGCATTTTCAATTGATTGGATTGAAAGGTCAAAAAACATTATGGAAAACTTCTTAGCTAATGTTGCATTGAAAAATGATGATGTAACACTAACTGGAGTATCAATATTTAAAATCAAGGCTAGACCTGCTATTCCAAACAATGTGTATAACTGGCAGGTGTTCGAAAGTGATGATGATATACTAAGGTTCATACAATGCATTGATGAATATGAAGGTCATAAAATCGATTGTAATACATTGCTAGTAGTAGATGAGAAAGAAACAATTTTTGGAAATGACATAGTTCAACTAGAAACTAATGAGATACCTTGAGGACTAGTGGAACTAGAGGGTATGTTCAGCTATAGTGATAATCATTTACACCAAAAGTCATCTACTAAGTTGGAAGAACTGGAAGAGGTAAACTTAGGGACAGACTCATCCCCTAAGTTTGTGTATATTGGGAAAAGTTTGCCTTCCCATATCAAGGCTAACCTCATTAATCTATTAAAAAAGTACAAACATGTTTTTGCTTGGTCTTATGATGACTTGAAGGTGTATAGACAAGATTTATTTCAACATGAAGTACCTCTGCATCGTGATGCTAAGCCTTTTAGACAAAAGAAAAGGCATATTAACCCACTCTTGGAACCCAAAATGCAACAAGAACTGATTAAGATGAGAGAAGGGGGAATTATAAAGCCTATAAGGTATTCATCATGGGTATCCAATCTGGTTCCTGTCAAGAAGAAGAATGGGGACATAAGGCTCTATGTAGATTTTAGGAATTTGAATGTTGCTTCTCTTAAGGACAAGTACTCATCGCCAAACATGGAAGCTATGCTACAAAGGGTGACCGGTTGTGACTTACTATCAATGATGGATGGATTCTCAGGTTATAATCAGGTATTATTAAAAGAGTTTGAGTAGTTCATGATTTCTTTTACTACCCCTTGGGGAACCTATGTTTATGTAAGGATGCCATTTGGTTTAAAGAATGTTGGGGCAACTTTTCAGAGGGCTATGGATGTAGCCTTCAAAGAATTTATTAACATCATGATGGTTGTTTACCAGGATGATCTTACATGTTTTTCAAAAAAGACAAATAATCATTGTGGCCATTTGGAAAAGGTATTATGTAAGGCCTTGGAATTCAATGTGTCTCTAAATCCCAAAAAATGCCACTTTGCTGTAGCTGAAGGAAAGCTATTAAGACATATTGTTTCTAAGGAAGGAGTTAGGATTGACCCTGAGAGAATTGAGGCTATTAACAATGTGACTCAACCAAATATTGTAAAAGGAATTTGGTCCTTCTTGGGTAAGGTTAATTTTGTCAGAAGTTTTATAGCCAACTTTGTTGAGATTGTTAAACCTATTGTTAAGCTACTAAAATAGGATGCTAAGTTTTTTTGGGATGAGGAAGCAACACAAGCCTTTGAAAATATTAAAAGGGCTATTCAGGAAGCTCTAGTACTAAAATCTTTGGACTACAGTAACCCTTTTATATTGTTTTCCTTTGCATCTTACCATACAATAGCAATAGTTTTTCTTCAGAAGGATGATGAAGGGTATGAACATCCAATTTTTTTTTATAGTAGATCCTTGTAGACTGTTGAGTTAAAATATGAAATTATGGAAACACAGGCATATGCCTTGGTCAAGGTTGTTAAAGCATTTAGGCCTTATCTTGTAAATGCAAGGGTAGTTTCTTATGTCCCACATGCAGTTGTTAAAGATATTTTATCCCAGTCTGAAGTTACTGGTAAAAGGTGCAGGTGGATAAATAGGATATAGGAGTTTGATCTTGAGATCAAGATCACCAAATTGGTAAGAGGACTAGGCCTTGCCAAACTAATGACTAAATCAAATCTTGCTAATATTAACATCAACAACATTGAAACTAAAGAGGTTATGGTCACTAGTATTGAAATGTAGCCATGGTATTCAGAGATTGTCCATTTCTTAAAAAATACAGCATGTCTAGAAGAAATGACCCACAAACAGAAGAGAACACTAAAGCTGAAGTCACATAAATATGATCTCGTTCAGGGAGACCTATATTGGAGAAACAAAGATGCGGCATTATTGATGTGTCTAGATGATTCCCAAGCTCAAAAGGTGCTGACAAAGATGCATAATGGAGTATGTGGAGGTCACTATTCAACAAAGATAACTGTTGGTAAGATAATCATGGTAGGATACTATTGGCCTACCTTGTTTAAAGATACCCACAAGTATGTCTAGAAATGTGACCCTTGTCAGAAATTTGCTTCCAAATTGAAGTATATCGGTGCCTTGCCACTTAACCCTATTGCAGTTGAGACTCCTTTTGTTCGATGGGGCATGGACTTCATTGGAGAGATAACATAAAATTCAAGCTGAGGTCATAGGTGGATCTTGGTGGTCACTGATTATTTTACAAAAAGGATTGAGGCCATATCTACCAAACAGGCAACTAGTAAAGTTGTTATTGAATTTTTAATGGATAATGTATTAACATGGTTTGGTGTGCCTGTGAAGTTGATTATGGATAATGTTATGTGCTTGAGGTTAGAGGAATTCATAGAATTTTGTGCAAGCTATGGAATTATCATGTCATATTCCTCACCGTACCACCCACAGGGCAATGGTCAGGCAAAATCAAGCAACAAAAGCCTCTTGAACATCATTAAGAAGATTCTTGAGAAGAATAAGAGATCTTGGGATCAAAAGCTCAAGCTATCTTTATGAGTAGATAGAATTACTGTGAAGAAGGCCATTGGTACGTCTCTATTTGAACTGGTATATGAGGTACAGATTGGGGTACCTGTAAACAATCACCTCCCTGTATACAAATTCTTGCAAGCTAAGGAATTGGAAGTGTCTGAACCCATGGAGGATAGAATTATCGAATTGGTTGAATTGGAACAAATGAGAACTATGGCTCATAAAAGGAATTTGATAATTCAGTTGCAATCAAAATATCTTTTTGATAAAAGAACTATGACTAGAAAGTTCTAGATTGGTGATATGGTTCTTCAGTGGAATGCTAGAGAACAGGATAAAGTTAAGCACAAGAAATTTGAATCACTATGGATAGGCCCTCTGATTGTCTTTGATGTCAATGGAAAATATTCATACTTTCTACAAAAAATGAACAGTTAGTTACAAGAATTCCCAGTGCATGGACAATTCTTGAAATATTACTTCTCATGACTCATTTTGTCCATGCACATTAGTTATAAATTTGTGTATATTAGGTTTGCTTTGATTAGGGTTTTGTTTTGGTCTGTGTTCTAGAGTTTTGCTAAGTTCTAGTGTTGATCTCACGTTCAACCATCCCTAGTTAGAGCTGCTGTTATCAATATTTTAGATGGTGTTGAATTTTTTAATTTTACAAACTTTCTAATGTCCTATGTCTGTAAATCAATGGTTTCTAAGGGTTTAGGGTTCAATAATTTCAAAATCATTTGGTAAATAAACCTTTATCTCTTTTGTTTTAAAGAAAGGTCTTTTAAATCATTTCCTTTTTTCACTTAACCAAAAGGGTCACCATGTCGTTAAAAGGGGCCATTTGAGCTTTAGGTTTAGGCAGGCTTTGTTAAAACTAAAATGCTTTATATTTTTCCTAAAGTCCTAAGTATGTTTCTTAATGTATGCATCAGGTTCTTAACAACTAGGTAAGTCTTGTTTGATCCTACGGTTGTTATGATACCGCAATAAGAAGTCTCACGTTAAATACTCATCGTGACTTAGTGACAAGCCACTAGTGGTGAGGCTAGTCAGAGAGTTAGCGGTGGCGGTTAAGTGTTAATAGTTAGCAGTGGTGGGTAAGTAAAAAGGGACCTTAAAGATCGATTAGTAAGGATATGATCTAACAGTTGTCGCTAGACCGCGATGAAGAGTTACAAGAGTTTTACTCTTCGTGGAATAGCAACTGAATTATGGGCTCGGCCAATGTGAGTGGCCCAGATGTTTTAAATGGTAGACAAGTCCAGGGGAAATCAATGGTTGTCACTATACCGTGATGGGAAGATGCTAGTCCTTTACCCTTTGTGGATCAATGACAAAAGGCAGGCAGGTGACTAAATGGTGGGCCCTCTTCAAAGGCTTAAGTGATTAAAGGGTGCGCTAATTCTATGTGATCTAGTAGTTGTTGCTCGACCACGATGGAAACTTGCTCGAGTTTTATTCTTCATGGATCAGTGACTGAAAGGAAAAGCATATGGAAGACATATTTTTGGTCCGTTGGAGCAGAATTTCCAAAATTTAAATGGATTAATTGCAGAGCGTGTGGCTCCATTGATGGTAATTAATGCTCATTTGCCACCGGGGTGCCTTCATAAAACCTTTTTTTGAGATTTTAATTGTAAAATCAAGAAGATTAGTAGAGACAAGGTGCACAGTTTCTGTGAATTCTCAGGCGATAAGTAAGATTTTCTATGACTATGGTTTGTAATTTTTGTTTGTGTTAATATTTTCTGGTGCTAGTAGTTCTGAAGGGTTGTTTGAATAGCAAAATTGAAGTAAGTGTTATCACTATTTAGAAAATTGGGTATTCTTGTCCCATAATCAACTAAAACCTGCAAAGATTTGTTTGACATAGCCTTGTTGCCTCTGTGTTTTTTTGGTTCAAAGAGGGTTTAAGGTTTTTGAAAATTTTAACCCTTCCTATATTTTTTGAAAACCCTTGCATTACATTTTCCACTTAAGTGGAAGGGTCGCTCCATCATGAAGGTGTCCCCCCCTTTAGGTTTTCCCTAGGCGGGTTTTAAATGATTCTTAATTTTTATGCCTTTACCTATGTTTTGTTTTAATCTTTGTCGGGCTTCTTAACAATTGTGCAAGTCAAAGTTGATCCTATAGTGTGCATTGTTTCACTAGCCAAAAATGCCTGTAGTTTACCATCTGTGAAGCTGGGAAAAGGGTAAGCAGGCCCAACTGAAGGATTGTTCATCAGATAAAAGGAATACATCTTGTAATGGATCAAACGGCTCGCATTGCTTCGCTAGCCCAAGATGCAAGTTATTTATCCTTTGCGAAATAGTGAAAGAGTTGGCAGGTCCCAAAGGTAAGCGGTTCCTTTGGTTAAAGGATGATCAACATGGAGTTGATCCAATGATGTGCGTGAATTTGCAACTGAAAGATGTCTGTGTTTTACCTTTCATGATGTAGCGAAAAGGTGGAGGGCCCAGGCAAGGTGGTCATAAAAAAGGTTAACAGATGAGCAGTTTCCAAAGATATAACGATTGTCATTGCTTCGCGAAGAAGAGCTGCCTGAGGTTTAAAGTCTACAAAGTAGCGAAAAGGTTGGTGGGCCCAAAGGATAAGCGGGTCATGGTTTTAAAGACTGATCAACTACTATTTGATCGGATGTCTTGCATGGATTCGCAACCTCAAATAAAACTAAGATTACCATTTGTGAAGTAGCAAAGTGATTTGGCTATCACATGGTGGATGACATGGCAGGACAGATGGGTTGCTCTGCTGAGAGAAGTGGTGACTTGTCAGATGTGCGTGGCTCCAAAGGATTGTTGAGGGCCCACTTTGGTTTAACCGGTGATTGTATTAAAAAATGGTGAAATAGAACATGTGGTAGTCCTAGAATGGAGCTTGATGGAGTTCTTGAGTGAATAGTCGACTGACACGTAAGATTCATTCGCTAGTGGTGAAGCAAAGCAAGTGGTCTTCAAGCCGAGGGCCCACTTTAAAATTTTTGATGTGTTAAGTGGTATACATCATGAGGTGAATCCAATGATGGGCATTGTTTCATAGCCCAAAGGTGCATGGTGGTTAGCTCTTATGAAATAGCGAAAACCACTAGAAGTGATGGTCATGCACGGTTAGTAAAAAAGTCTGGCAGTCACCATAAGTAGTAAAGATCAAGCAACTGGAAAATGATTAGATGAATGATGTTTTTTCATGTGATTAAAGTGTGAAATGTTTACCTTTCATGAAGTAGCGAAAGGAAGGCGGGGCCCATTACTAATGCAGAAGGACCGGAAAAAGTAAAGGTAGTGCAAGTTTCCAAGGATCCGACAAATGTTGTTGCTTTGTGAAGGAAAGGTGTGAGGGTTTTAAACTACATGAAATGGCAAAACAACAAATCAGGGAAATAATCAAAAAACCTCTGATCCATTGGAGCCCAGTTTTTGAATTCGATTTGCAAATTCAATTCCGAATTTATAGCTGAAGCATGTAGAGTTAATGTCTCAATTCAATACCAAGTTTCCATATTAAGGTTTGCATCAATTGAATATTGGCACCATTTTGATGAGTTTGTTGCAGAGGAACTAATGTAGAGCAAATTTCTTCAGGAAAGTAACAGGTTTTTTATGTCTTACTGGCTAATTACAATTTGAAAATCAAGGTTTTTGTGTGCTTGCTTTGTCAGAGTTTGGTTTGAATCTCAATTTATATAATTGCATTTACGGGATGGCACCAAGAAGGGATTTCACAGGGAAGGTAAATTATCAAGATAGAAACATATGTGATGACTTCCTAGAACAATTGACTATGTCCATGAATACTACAGCCAAATTTAAAGATTTGGTTGCTAAAGCCCCCCATCTAAGGATTGGAGATGGTTTGTATGACAAAGGTAGATGGTTAAGGGATTCATAAATGGGGATTTTAGAGCCAAGTGTTTTTAAAGTGGGGTTCAGTCACAGACATGCCAGTGCCCCAATGAATAGCATATGGGAACTAGACATGAGAAAACTCATAGTCCTTGGGGTTTTTATGGATGTAGACTTACTAACCCAGATTGCACATAATTATGATCATGTTGCTAGATGTGTGAGGAATGTCAATGGAGGAGTCCTGATAGAAATCAATGATGATGAATTTGAGAATGTTTTTAAGCTCAGTGAGGCATGAAATTTATTAGATCCTATTGATTTTGAAACATTGGCCCAAGTTTATGATGTGCATAAAAATCACCTTAGGAGTGGCCCTTTAAAGGAGTCTTTTGTTAAAATAGGAGGGTTAACTTTAGTGGGCCCTAGCTTCATGGAACCCTTCTCCCTGAATTTGTTCACCTTGAGGGAAAAAGGCATGTATTGGTCATTATGTCAGATCCTTGGGGAAGATGTTGAAACAACCATGCCAACCCATTATATGCTAATGATGTCACAGATTCTGAACACTTCTCTAGTAGTAACATTTGATTATGCACCTTACCTCACCGATGCAATTCATGTGGGCCTAGTAGGGATAAAAAATTGTAAGGTGGATAGACCTTTTGGATGGTAGTCTCTTCTAATGCACATATTTTTGTTTAAAGGATCTGATTATTTTGCTAAGGAAATGGATTTGATCAAAGAAAAGGAAGGTGAGGAGATGCCTGTGCAACTATGGAGCACCATTTTGTCTTGGGACAGAGAGGATGCTAGTTACTTGAAGTTTGATAGATGCTTTGCATCTAGGCTTAGGATTCTTTTATGCCCACAGAACCCTAGGATCCCAAAGGCTCTTTTGGAGTTCCTCGAGCCTAAGGAGTTTGCTGAAGGTATTAAGATTGCTCATAATTGGGGTGATATGTATTTGTACCCTGTTTCTATATTTTTTAGAGTTTATGGTTTCAGAGGCACTCCATTTTTATTTCCTTATCAAGTCCCATTGAAGATAGGAATTATAGAGGTCTTAAGGCAAATTGGAGGTGTGCAAGAGGCAGAGCTAACAAATAGGGGTAAAGTGACTATTTTCTCAACTCTTACCATGGCCCATGAATTCGTGATTACCAAAGGTGGTTGGAAATTCTTTGATGACTTTTTTCAATCATATAGGTTGTCTATTGTAGTAACCAGGTTTGCTAACCCTGAGGATTTTTTCAACGACATGTTCAGGAAGAGAGCAGTATGCAAAGGTAGGCCACACCAATTTCATTTCCCTAAGGACCTAATTAGAAATGAATTCAATTTCGATGAGCAAGAACTGAGGAAAGAAAAGTGGGTGGCATACAAAAAGGGTTTTGTGTTTCATTCATCAATTTGATAGCAGTTATGACCCTCTTTCTAGCTTTAATCCCTTTGAGGAAAATATCAAATTCTTAATTCTTTATTTTGAAGATTTAATGCAAACTTTGAAAGAAAAGAGGGAGGATATAATAAGAGATAAATTTGACAAGGGTAAGTTGGTTCTAGCTAAGCCTGCCTTTGCTAAAACCATCCCTCTCAATGATTATGTGATGCATAAAAGTTCAAAATATAGTGTATTGATGCCAGTAATAGGTGAGCCCTCCACTTAAAGAGGGAAGAGAACAATTGAATATGTCATTGACATCCAAGAATCCCCTAAAAAGAAAAGGATGGGGAAAGAAGTGCAAATAGGTGAACCTTTGTACTCTCCATCTCAATCCCCTATTCATATAGGAGATAAACAGGAAGTAGCAAGAATAATTGTTGCAGTTAGGAAGCCTCAGAGAGATTTCTCACACCTATGAAGAGACACAAGAGGGAATGCCAGAAGAGCCACCTAATGTCGAGATGAACTTAACTGAATATAAGTTCAAAGGAAAATAGTTAGACCCAGCTGTCAAGAAAGCTAGTGAAGAGTTCCTAGCTGACAACAATTTTCTCACAATAGGGGCCTTCATGCAATTTGTATAGAAACAAAAAATTGAACAGTTCAAGGCAAGGTGTGAAAAGAGAATGAATGAGGAGCCTCACAAAGATACAACCTTAGTGGAGGAAGAAGTTAAACAAGAAATTATGGATGAATTCAAAGCCATCAATCTTGAAGCTGGAAGAGAAATGGTGTCAAAGGCTGGTGTTTTAATCCTCCCTGAATGGGATATAGAAGATTCATTGGTACTTGAAGTAGTCAAAAAAGAAACCAAGCCTATGGAGGGAGTGACATTCAGCAAAGATAATGTTTCTCTGGTCATGTGATCCCTAAAGAGGGATGAAAGTAGAAGAAGGAAGGATACCTCAGGATCTAATTTTCTAGGAGGCATGATTGTAAAAAGAGTTCAGGATATAGGGATGGTAGAGGCTACTAGAACAGTTTTAGAAACTACAAAATTCAGTGTAGTAGTGGTAGAAAAGGAGGCAAAGGAAAAAGCTAATCTCCAAATGAAATAAGAAACAATCTTGAAGACTTATAATGAGGCTAAAGAAGGAATAGCTAACCGAGATAACATCATTGTTGAATTGAAGTGTCAATTGGTAGGGCAGTACCATCAAGGTGAGTCCTCTACTCTAAAGATAGCTTTTTCTCTTGCACAACCTCCATCCACTAGTCCCATCATCGATTTTCCCCCTTCTCCTATGCCTTCTCATTTTCAAATAGCTGAGACCATTCAACATAAATTGGAGAAGTTAAAATAGGCTCAGGTCCTGTTTGCAAATAAATATGAGCAAAAGGTAAAGGCCACAATTTTGAGCTTTATTGACACAATTGGGTCTTCCATAGTGCACAATAGCATGAAGAATATTTTTTATATTTGGAATGAGTTGAATGAAGACAAGGCTAGTTTGGAGCCAATTTTAGATAAGTGGATGCCTAGGGAAGTGGATCTAGAACTTATGTGTGCATCCTATGATGAGGCAAGATCTGATGCCATTATTAAATCCACTTGTGAAATGGAAAAAGGCATGACAAAGCTGACAAAAGTAAGAGCTGGTATAGAACGGAAAATCAACTTGTATAAGAAATAATATACTGAGCATAAGTTTGAATTATTTCTTGGGGGTTTTGTTAATCCAAATCAGCTAAAAGACAAACAAGAATGGCTTGATGAATTAGGAGCTAACTTGTCTCTTAGGGTGAATGGAATCATTAATACAGATGACACATCCCTATTTGTCAAGACAGTGGAAGAAATAGAAAAGGTAAAGTCACATTATGGCTTTTTGAATTCAGAGGTTAATAAAGTGATAAACTCTTGGAAAAGGTTGGTTAAGTTGAAGGAAAAAATTGTTAGCTTCTCATGGCCTGTTGATGACATATTCCAAGAGTGGACCAAAAAGTATGTGGTGCAAGAAGAAGGAATCCCAGAGCAATTAGAAGATGTTATAGAGGAGAAACAAAGTGAAGAGGCCATTGATACTAAAAAGGACTTGTAACTATTTCTTAGAGGACATTGCAGTTTGTAACAAACTTTTCTTAGGAATGTCCGAAGTTTGTATGCATCCATAATATTATAAATAGGTACCACGACTAATAGAAAAGGGATCATTAGAAATTTTGTAAAGAAACTTTGTAGAAATATATGTGGGTTTTTCTAGCTATCACAAAGAATACTTTGAATCATGTAAGATTATTTTTCAAAATGAATATAAAGATACAGATCAACACTTTTCAGGCCTAAATATGTGTCGTCTTCTGGTGTGCACTCTTTAATTTGCTAGTTTCATTTGAATAATCTAGGGTTATTTGATTGAACATGGATTGTAAGGTAGTCATATGGATATGTTTCTAGCTATTGTCTTCAAGGGAGAGGAATTAAATATGCTTGAAATATCTCTATCAGTAAATCAATTGTTTGCTCATTTTGAATTTGATGAATGGTTTTAGTTTTTAGAGGATAAAACTCATGTATATGTTAGGCATGTATGGGGTTAGCTAAGGCCAAGGTGGTGAAATGTACGGGATTGTTTAGTTTCAAAATTCTAATTTGATTTGGGTGACTCTGTAGCCGGAATAAGGCACTGGTATCCAATTGTGGGATTCTTTTTATCTTTCTTGAAGATCAATACTGAAAATGAGCACAAGTTTTTATTTTAATGTTTCAGTTTCATTAAGGTGATAAAATCCATGGGTTTTTGACAATGGTTTACTGTGGATCTCAATCTTAAAGTGTGAAAATATTCATAGAAGGTATACCCACCTAAACTTTGGATAAGTACAAAGTGTAGAAGGTTTTGAAACCTTGTTATATGTTATTTTTTAGTTCTACTTCCCTAATCTCTTCATATGCAAACAGAGTTACTTAATTTCTTACAGGAAGGATAGAAGGGAAATCAAAATTTGAGAACAACAAAAGTGGCGACTCTATTGGGGAATATTCATAGTGTGTATCTATGTTACAGATAGGTGCCTGAATTAGTTTAGAAGTTTGTTTGGATCTTTGTGATGTTGTGGAAGATCACATTATCTCTCATTTATGCTATCTTTCTCTTTGAAAATCTTCTTGATTTTTTAAATCTTTGCAAGTGATTTGTTTAAGCTTGTTTTCTTATTTCCTCACAGATTTTGTGGGTGGTGACTTGGACAAGTATAACCAGTGCTATTCAATAAGTATAATTATTTTAAGAAAAATAAGCACAATGCAGAGAGGAAGGAACACTAGGTCATTCATGAGAAAGCATCCTCAAGAGACATTGCAAGACGGATTACCCGAACAGGCACAGAGAGGCCAGAAAAGATCATTTGTACATGAGCCATCTAATGTTGGTTGGGTACAAAAGAGCATTAATACAAGTAAGTCATCTAATAGACCCATATATGCAAATCCAAATTCTTCCTCCCGTGAATCAGATCAGGTTATTTTGGGTTTCCATTCTGGGTTATTTGGTAATAATGAGGATGTCCAAATTTTAAATCAGATGATCTATCATGCTAGTTTTTTCTGGGAAGGACAAGAATAGTTCAAATATTAAAGTGGATTATGTCCCTAGGACAATAGATGGAAATATTAGTTTAATTGGCATAGACCAAGTCAATATATTGGATTCTAAAGAAATGTTCCTTGATGAAGATAAGGTGTCCCAAGAAATTGAGGTCCTAAATAGGAGAGTACATCACTTAATATCTTTGAGAGCACAAAAGGAAGCAAATAAAGAAAAGGAAGTGAAAGCTAAATTGATTGAGAGGGACAAGCTTCTAAGGCAGATTGTTGATCTTCAGTTATTTGCCCAAGAGAAAGCTAAAAGTGAGGATGAAGGCCCAGTCATCACAAAAAATGTAGTTCCCAAAATCAACCTTATATACAAATCTGTTGTGCAACCAAATAAAGAAGTCTTAAGTGATCCACAACCTGTTAGGAATAACATTGATAAAGGAAAACAAAAGTGCATGGAAGATGGGTCTAGGTCTAAAACTACAACATAAATCTCTTCTATGTTGTGTGCACATGAGAAAGATTTAGATAGGATGAGGAAAGAGAAGGAAGACCTGCAAAGGGAATTGGAGAAAGTTGAATTAGAGGCAGACAATCAAGAGGTTAAATGGAAAATTATTTATCTAAAGGCTCTCCCTATAATTTTTCCTTCAGTAGACCCAAGTAAACCTTTACTTCATCCTACCCTACTCCCTCCAATAAAAATCCAATCAATCCTGCCTAATAGCATTGTTCCTGTTAATCAAATCCCCATTATAAGTCAAAGTAGCAAAGATCTTCCAATTTAGAACCCTAATGTGAGAATGAACATGGCTAATAACATTACTAGTAACTAATTCTAGAGAAGACTCATTAATCTGGAACTATATAGGTAGCTATTCTTTGATGGAATCCCAGGGTACCCTAAACATGTTCCTACATAATTAAGGGATAGACTCCACAAATTTAGTGGAAATAATGCAATCAGTGCAGAAGAGCACCTAAAATATTTTGGTGACTTAATAGATTATTATGAAATAGTAGATGAGGATGCCATCATGAAATTGTTTGTATAGTCTTTAGAAGATGATGCAAGGGATTGGTACAGAGTTCTCCTTGTGAATAGCATTGGGTCTTGGGAAGATTTTAAAAACTGTTTCCAAGAACAATATGGTGACAAAACAAATGTGAGCTTCATTCTCAATGAGTTTAATAATATTAGAAAGTCTGATAATGAAATTGTGACATATTTCAATGCTAGATTTCAGAAAGCAATGCATAGGCCATATCAAGTAATGAGATTAGATGATAAGATGTGTCTCAACACTTATTATAATGCTTTCAATTCCAAAATTGCCTATATTCTGAGGGAAAAAAACCCACATAGTTTGAGGGATGCTTTTAGAATTGCTATAAATGTGGAAAGTAATAGGAAAGCTTCTAGAAAGGTGGGAAGGTGGACTGATGGGAGGTTGTGGAGAGAATCAAAACAACAACCTAATAAAGTTGGATTAAAAAAATAGAGAAATTAGTGACTCCCATGAAAGATCTTATTGCCAAGGTGAGTAAAAATGATAATCCTCATTACAATTGGCAAGATAGGGCTCCTAGATTGCATGACATGCCTTACAATACAACATGGAAAGATGGCAAACCTCAAAATGAGAAGCCAAAAAATACTCTGAACCAAGATACCCCAAATCCTTTGAAGGGAGGAAATGTTCATAATATGGAGAATACTCCTTGGTGCATAGCTTTTGATGGACCACATTCTCCTCATATGTGTGTTGTAGCTCAAGCCCTCGAAGAATCCATGAGAAAGGAGGCTAAGCCTGATATTAATATGTTTTAAACTATTATTGAAAGTGATGATGATTCACTACAAAGTGAATTTAGTGAATGTGACGTTTTGAATAGTAATAGATCTTACCAAGGATAGTTGACACTTGATTGGCATCTCACTTTGAATGTGGTGACTATTGAAGATGAAGAAGTTCATCTCCGAAGACCCAGCGATGAAGAGGTAAGAAATCTTACCAAGTCTGCCATAGCCAAGGCCAAGCAAAATTATAATTTGAGAAGTAGTAAAAAGGATGAAGATCAAGGGGAACCTGGTTCAATGTTCATAAAAGAAATATCTCAGAAGAAAGTAGAAAGTAATGGGACTTTGCCTCAAGATGGCTAGAAAAAGAATGACCAATTGAAAGATATAGCCAAAGGTATGGATAATAATGCTACTGGTGATATACAAGGAATCGCTACAATGAAGAAGGCAAGTCAACCTAAGACAAAGAAAGTTAAAAATAATACTAAGTTGATGAATAGTTCCACTTTTGATATGAATTAGGCTCTTACCCAGATGAAGGTCACAATCCCTTTGATATAATTGTTGAAAATAAAGGAACATAGAGAAGCTGCTTTATCTTTATTTTCTAAGATATCTGACAATAACACAGCTTTGCCTTCAAGTTCAATCAAGGATGCTATTACAATAAAAGGTCATGAGCTGCAAACCCCAAAGGTATATGTTGGAACAACTATTACACAAGAGCCTTCATAGGTTGATCCTTTCTATGTTATTTTTTTATTGAATAACCGATTAATTAAGAACTATATGATAGATTCTGGTGCAGCTGCAAATGTAATACCATATGGTGTCATGAAAGAATTAGGATTGTCAATAAGTATAGTGTATGGGAAGTGTTATGCTATGGATAATAAAGAAGTGCCTATGATAGGTACAATGAAAGATGTGGAAGTTAAAATAGCAACATTCCCTGAAGCAACATATAAGATGGATGTCATAGTAACTGATACAAAACCTCACTATGATATGCTTTTATCTAGACAATGGGCTACAACAGTAGGTGGAAATGTTTAGTTGGATCTTTCATATGCTACAATCCCCATCAATGGGAGCTAGGTTAAGTTGTATAGAGAGCCACGTGCCCCTAGGGTAATTGAGAAGATAGACCCTAGTATGTTAAACTGTATGATTGATGTGGATCTTGATAATTTTAGAATACAACCGATTTTGTCTGAATTGAAAAATACTGAATCTATTGTGATTGAATTGGAATCTCAACAGTATGGTTTATGGCACATTTATTTTGATGGAGCTTGGTCTAAAGAAGGATCTAGAGTAGGAGTTTTCTTTGTGTCCCCATCAGGTATGACCTTCAAATATTCTTTTCTGCTAGCCCTCCAGTGCACAAGTAACACTACTAAATATGAAGCCTTGTTATTGGTGCTTGAAGTTGCAAAAAGGAATGAGATTCAGTTGTTGAGAGTACTATGGGATTCAGAGTTGGTTGTTTCTTAGGTTAGATCTAAGTATGCATCTAAAAATGATCATTTGAAAACATACAAGCATGCAGTTTGGGATGTGATTGAATATTTTAGTGCATTCTCTATTAATTGGATAGAAAGGTCAAAGAATATCATGGCTGATTTCCTAGCAAATGCTTGCATTAAAAAATGATGATATAACACTAACCGGTGTATCCATAGTTGAGATAAAAGCTAGGCCTCCCATTCCTGATAATTTATATAATTGGCAAGTGTTTGCTGATGATGAAGACATTCTCAAATTCATACAATGCATTGATGACTATGATGGACAAAAAATTGATTGCAATGCATTGGTAGAAGTGGTTAAAGAGAGAAATTGTGTTTGGAAATGACATGGTTGAGTTGGAAACTAATGAAATACCTAAAGGGTTAGTAGAATTGGAAGGTATGTTCAACTAAAGTGACAGACATTTGCATCAATAGTCAACTAGTAAGTTAGATGAAATAGAGGAAGTAAACTTCGGGACAGAATCATCCCCTAAGTTGGTGTATATTGGAAAAAAATTGCCTCCTCATGTCAAATTTAATCTTATTAATTTATTGAAAAAACATAAGAATTTTTTTTCTTGGTCTTATGAATATTTGAAGGTGTATAGACAAGATCTATTTCAGCATGAAATCCTTTTGCTTCTAGATGCTAAGCCTTTTAGAGAGAAACAAAGGCCCATCAACCCCTTGTTGGAATCTAAAATGAAACAAGAATTAACCAAGTTAAGGGAAGGGGTGATCATTAAGCCTATAAGGCATTCATCATGGGTGTCTAATTTGGTCCCAGTTAGGAAGAAGAATGGGGACATAAGGCTCTATGTTGATTTTAGGAACCTAAATGTTGCTTCTTTGAAAGACAATTATTCTTCTCCTAATATGGAAGCAATGTTGCAGAGAGTAACTGGCTGTGACCTTTTGTCTATGATGGATGGGTTCTCAGGATATAACCAAGTGTTAGTGAAAGAATCTGAACAATTCAAGACTGCTTTTACTACCCCTTGGGGAACATATGTATATGTAAGAATGCCTTTTGGTTTGAAAAATGTTGGAGCTACTTTTCAGAGAGAAATGGATGTAGCTTTCAAGGAGTTCATTAACATTATCATGGTAGTGTATCAAGATGATTTGACATGTTTCTCCAAAAGGGTAGATGACCACTATGGGCACTTGGAAGAGGTTTTCAATAAATCTCTAGAATATGGTGTCTCCTTAAATCCAAAAATGTGTCATTTTGCTGTCACTGAAGGGAAGTTGCTCGGGCATATTATCTCCAAGGAAGGGGTTAGAATAGACCCTGAAAGAATTAAAGCTATAAATAATGTACCTGATCCAAAGAGTGTTAAAGGTATCCAAACTTTCTTGGGCAAGGTAAATTTTGTTAGAAGATTCAATGCCAATTTTGTAGAGATAGTCAAGCCCATTGTTAGATTGCTTAAGAGGGATACAAAGTTCTACTGGGATGAAGAAGCTTCAAAGGCTTTTTGTGAAATTAAAAGGGCTATCCAGGACGCACCAGTGTTGAAGTCCCCTGACTATAGTAAGACATTCTCTTTGTTTTCTTTTTCTTCATATCATATAGTGGTTGAAGTTCTTCTACAAAAGGATAATGAAGGATATTAACATCCTATAGCTTTTTATAGCAAATATTTATAGGCTGTAGAGTTAAAATATGAAATCATGGAGAAACAAGCATATGGTTTGGTTAAGGCCATAAAAGCATTTAGGCCATATCATGTGAATGCATAAGTTATTGCTTATGTCCCACATGTAGCTGTCAAAGATATTTTATCTCAGTTTGAGGTCATTGGTAAAAGATGCAGATGGATAACTAGAATTCAGGAGTTTGATTTAGAGATTAAGATCACTAAATTAGTGAGAGGTTTAGGCCTTGCTAAGCTGATGGCTGAATCAAACCTTCTTGACGTTGAGATGAATAATGTTGAAATTGAGAACATCTTGGTCACAAGTATAGAGACACAACCCTGGTACTCAGAGATGAATAATGTTGAAATTGAGAACATCTTGGTCACAAGTATAGAGACATAAACCTGGTACTCAGAGATAGTGCCCTTTTTAAGGGACGCAACATATACAAAGGGAATGACCCACAACCAGAGAAGGAAATTGATACTAAAATCTCAAAAATATGTCCTTATTTAGGGTGATCTATATTAGCAGAATAGAGATGGGGCATTGTTGATGTGTTTGGATAGATTCCAGGCTAGAAGGATGTTAACTGAAATGCACGATGGAGTATGTGGAGTCACTAATCTGCCAAAACAACTACTAGTAAGATAGTCCAGGTTGGATATTACTGGCCTACTTTGTTTAAAGATACCCATGAACATGTTCAAAGATGTGACCCATGCCAAAAATTTTCATCTAAATTGAAGTATGAGCGAGCCTTACTCCTCAACCTAGTCACAGTAGAAGCCCCTTTTGTCCAATGGGGCATTGATTTTAGTGGAGAAATCATTGAGAAATTAGGAAGAGGTCATAGGTGGATCATAGTAGCCACTGATTATTTCACCAAGTGGATTGAAGCTATACCCACTAGGAGAGCCACAAGTAAGGTTGTTATTGACTTCTTGATGGATAATGTCATAACCAAATTTAGTGTTCCTATGAAACTGGTGATGGATAATGCCATGAGCTTCAGGTCAAAGGAGTTCATTGAATTTTGCACCATCTATGGAATAGTTATGTCCTACTCTTCACCATATCATCCTTAGGGTCATGGGCATGCTGAATCCAGCAATAAGAGCCTTTTGAACATTATTAAGAAAATCCTTGAGGAGAACAAAAGGTCTTGGAACTAGAAGTTAAAGTTGGCTCTATGGGCAGACAAGGTTACTATCAAGAAAGCAATTGGGGTTTCACCTTTTTAATTGGTACATGGCATACAATCTAGGGTGCCAGTCAATAATCTTCTTCTAGTCTACAAGTTCCTGCAAGCTAAAGACATGGAGTTATCTGAACCTATGGAAGACAAAATGATTTAGATGGTGAAGGTAGAAGAAATTAGAATTTTGGATCATAAGAGGAATTTGAAGATCCAGTTGCAGTCCAAATATCTATTTGACAAAAGAACTTTTTTAAGGAAGTTTCAAATTGGTGATATGGTTCTTCAATGGAATGCAAAAGGACAAGATAAAGGAAAACACAAAAAATTTGAGTCACTATGGATAGGCCCCTCTGTGGTTTATGATCTTAATGGAAAGGATTCATATTTTTTGTAGAGAATGAATGGTGAGGTACAAGAATTTCCATTGCATGGACAATTCCTAAAACATTACTTCTCTTAAGTCCATGCACAGTAGGTTTTAGTCTATACATATTAGGTTTGTTTCTGTTGGTTATTTTTGGGCTTGTGTTTTGGTCTATTCTCCAAAGTTTCTTAATTCTTGTGTTGATCTTGCAATAAACCATCCTCAGTCAAAGCCATTGTTATCACTGTTTAGAAAATTGGGTATTCTTCTCCCATAATTGATGAAAACCTATAAAGATGTGTTTGGCATAGCCTTGTTGCCTCTATGTTTTTCTGGGTCAAAGAGGGTTTAAGGTTTTTGAAAATTTTAACCCTTCCTATGTTTTTGAAAACCCTTGCATTCTTTTCTTGCATTACTTTTTCCACTTAAGTGGAAGGGTCACTTGGTCATGAAGGTGTCCCCCTCTTTAGGTTTTCCCTAGATGGTTTTAAATGATTCTTAATTTTTATGCCTTTACCTATGTCTTGTTTTAATCTTTGTTGGGCTTCTTAACAATCATGCAAGTTGAAGTTGATCCTGCAGTGTGCATTGTTTTGCTAGCCAAAGATGCCTACAGTTTAACATCCGCAAAGCTGTTAAAAGGGTAAGCGGGCCCAACCAAAGGATTGTTTGTCAAATAAAAGGAATGTATCTTGTAATGGATCCAACAACTCGCATTGCTTTGCTAGCCCAAGATGCATGTGATTTATCCTTTGCCAAATAGCGAAAGAGTTGGCGGGTCCTAGAGGTAAGTAGTTCCTTTGGTTAAAGGATGATCAACGTGGAGTTGATCCAATGGTGTGTGTGAACTCATAGCCAAAACATGTCTGTGTTTTACCTTTCGTGAAGTAGTGAAAAAATGGAGGGCCCGGGCAAGGTGGTCATGAAAAGGTTAACAAACGAGCAGTTTCTGAAGATCTAATGATTATCGTTGCTTTGTGAAGAAGAGCTACCTAAGGTTTAAAGTTTGTGAAGTAGAGAAAAGGTTGGTGGGCCCAAAGGATAAGCGGGTCATGGTTTTAAAGACCAATCAACTTTTGGTTTATCAAACCGCTCGTGTGGATTCACAACCTCAAATCAAATGAATATTACCCTTCATGAAGTAGCGAAGTGATGCAGCCATCACAAGGTGGATGACATGGCAGGATAGATGGGTTGCTCCATTGAGAGAACAAGTGACTTGTCAGATGTGCATGGCTCCAAGGGATTGTTGGGGGCCTGCTTTGGTTTAACCGGTGATTGTGTTAAAAAATGGTGAAATAGAACACATGGCAATCCTAGAATGGAGCTTGATGGAGTTCTTGAGTGAATAGCTGACTTACACATAAGATTCATTCGCTAGTGATGAAGCGAACCAAGTGGTTTCCAAGCCGAGGGCACACTTTAAACTTTGGATGCTTTAAGTGGTATACATCTTGGGGTGAATCCAATGATGGGTGTTGTTTTGCAGCCAGAACGTGCAGGGTGGTTAGCTTTCACAAAACGGCAAAAACTGCTAGCAGTGATGGTCATGCGCAGTTAATAAAAAAGACTAGCAGTCACTGTAAGCAGTAAAGATCGAGCAAGTGGAAAAGGAAGGTGGGGCCCATTACTAATACAGAAGGACCGAAAGAAGTAAAGGTAGTGCAAGTTTCCAAGGATCCGATGAATGACATTGCTTTGTCAAGGAAAGGTGTGAGGATTCTAAACTCTATGAAATGGCGAAACAACAAAACAGGGAAATACTCAGAAAACTTGTGATTTGTTGGAGCCCATTTTTTGAATTTGATTTGTGAATTCAATTCTGAATTGATAGGCGAAGCATGGGGGGTTAATATGTTAATTCAATGCCAAGTTATCATGTTAAGGTCCACATCAATTGAATACTAGCACCATTTTGATGAGTTTTTTGCAAAGGAGTTGGTGCAAAGAAAACTTCTTCAGGAGAGGATCAGGTTTTTCATGTCTTACTTGCTAATTACAGTTTGAAAATCATGTTTTTTGTGTACTTGCTATATCAGAGTTTGGTTTAAATCTCAATTGATATAATTGCATTTACCAGATGGCACCAAGAAGGGATTTCACAGGGAAGATAAATTATCAAGATAGAAACATATGTGATGACTTCCTGGAACAATTGACTATGTCCACAAATACTGCAGCCAAAATAAAAGAATTGGTTCTTAAAGCCCTCGGCCTAAGGATTGGAGATGATTTGTATGACAAAGGTAGATGGTTAAGGGGTTCACAAATAGGGATTTAAGGGCTGAGTCTTTTTAAAGTGGGCTTCAGTCAGAGACATGCCAGTGCCCCAATGAATAGCATATGGGAACTAGATGTGGGGAAGCTCATAGTCCCTAGGGTTTTTATGGATGTAGACTTACTAACCCAGATCGCACACAATTATGATCCTGTTGCTAGATGTGTGAGGAATGTCAATGGAGGAGCCCTGATAGAGATCAATGATGATGAATTTAGGAATGTTTTTAAGCTTAGTGAGGCATCAAATTTATTAGAGCGTATTAATTTTGAAACATTGGCCCAAGTTTATGATGTGCAGAAAGATCACCTTAGGAGTGGCCATTTGAAGGAGTTTTTTGTTAAAATACGAGAGTTAACTATAGTGGGCCCTAGCTCCATGTATCCCTTCTCCTAGAATTTTTTCACTTTAAGGGCAAAAGGCATGTATTGGTCATTATGTCAAATCCTTGGGGAAGATGTTGAAACAAACATGCCACCCCAATATATGCTAATGATGGCATAGATTCTGAACCCTTCTCTAGTAGTAACATTTGATTATGCACCTTACCTCACTGATGCAATTCATGCGGGCCTAGTAGGGATAAAAATTGGTAAGGTGGATAGACCTTTTAGATGGTATTCTCTTCTAATACACATATTTTTGTTCAAATGATATGATTATTTTTCTAAGGAATTGGATTTGATCAAAGAAAAGGAAGGTGGGGAGATGTCTATGCAACTGTGGAGCACAATTTTGTCTTGAGACAAAGAGGATGCTAGTTACTTGAAGTTTGATAGATGCTTTGCATCTAGGCTTAGGATTCTTTTATTCCCACAAAACCCTAGGATCCCAAAGGCTCTTTTAGAGTTCCTTAGGCCTAAGGAGTTTGCTGAAGGTATTAAGATTGCTCATAATTGGGGTGATATGTATTTGTACCCTGTTTCTACAATTTGGAGAGTTTATGGTTTCAAAGGCACATCATTTTTATTTCCTTATCAAGTCCCATTGAAGATAGGAATTGCAGAGGTCTTAAGAAAAATTGGAGGTGTGCAAGACGCAGAGCTGATAAATAGGGGTAAAAGGGACTATTTTCCCAACTGTTACCATGGCCCATGAATTTGTGATCACCAAAGGTGGTTGCAAATTATTTGATGACTTTTTTCAATCATATAGGTTGTCTACTACAGTAACCAGGTTTGATGACCTTGAGGATTTTTTCAATGACATGTTCAGGAAGAGAGCAGTATGAAAAGGTAAGCCACACCAATTTCATTTCCCTAAGGACCAAATTAGAAATGAATTCAGTTTGGATGGGCAAGAACCGAGGAAAGAAAAGTGGGTGGTATACAAAAAGGGTTTGGATTTCATTCATTAGTTTGATAGCAATTATGACCCTCTTTCTAGCTTTAATCCCTTCGAGGAAAAGAACAAATTCTTAATTCTTTATTTTGACGATTTAATGCAAACTTTGAAAGAAAAGAGGGAGGCTGTAATAAGAGATAACTCTGACAAGGCTAAGTTGGCTCTAGCTAATCCTTGCTTTGCTAAAGATATCCCTCCCAGTGATTATGTGATGCATAAAAGGTCAAAATATAGTATATTGATGCCAGTAAAATGAGAGCCCTCCATTTTAAGAGGGAAGAGAACAATTGAAGATGTCATTGATATCTAAGAATCCCCTAAAAGGCAAAGGATGGGGAGAGAAGTGCAAATAGGTGAGCCTCTATACTCTCCATCTCAATCCCCTATCCATATAGGAGATGAACAAATAGTAGCAGAACAATTGTTACAGTTAGGAAGCCTCAGAGAGATTTCTTACACCTATGAAGAGACACAAGAGGGAATGCTAGAAGAGCCACCTAATGCCAAGATGAAGTTAACTAAAGATGAGTTCAAAGGGAAAGAGTTAGACCCATATGCCAAGCAAGCTAGTGAAGATTTCCTAGCTGACAACAATTTTGTCACAATAGGGGCCTTCATGCAATTTGTATGGAAATAAAACATTGAACAATTCAAGGCAAGGTGTGAAAAGAGAATGAGTAAGCAACCTCACAAAGATACAACCTTAGTGGAGGAAGAAATTAAACAAGAAATGATGGATGAATTCAAATCCATCATTCCTAAAGCTGGAAGAGAAATGGTGTCAAAGGCTAGTGTTTTAATCCTCCTTGAATGGGATATAGCAGATGCATTAGTACTTGAAGTAGTCACAAAAGAAACCAAGCCTATGGAGGGAGTAACATTTAGCAAAGATAATGCTGCTATGGTCATGTGGTCCCTAAAGATAGAAGGGAAATCAAAATTTGAGAACAACAAAAGTGATGACTCTATTGGGGAATAGTCATAGTGTGTATCTATGTTACAGATTGGTGCCTGAATTAGTTTGGAAGTTTGTTTGGATCTCTATGATATTGTGGAAGATCACATTATCTCTCATTTGTGCTATTTTTCTATTTGAAAATCTTCTTGATTTTTTAAATCTTTGCAAGTGATTTGTTTAAGCTTGTTTTCTTATTTCCCCATAGTCTTTGTGGGTGGCAACTCTGACAAGTATAATCAGTGCTATTCAATAAGTATAATTCTTTTAAGAAAAATAAGCACATTGCAGAGAGGAAGGAACACCAATTCATTCATCAGGAAGCATCCTCAAGAGACATTGCAAGAGGGATTACCTGAATAGGCATGGAGAGGCCAGAAAAGATCAGTACAGGTAGGTCATCTAATAGACCCATATATGTAAATTCAAATTATTCCTCCTGTGAATCCAATCAGGACATTTTGGGTTTCCATTCTAGGTTATTTGGTAATAATGAGGATGTCCAAATTTTATAATAGAAGATCTCTCATGCTAGTTTTTTTGGGAAGGATAGGAAGAGTTCAAATATTAAAGTGGATTCTGTGCTTAGGACAATAGATTGAAATATTAGTTTAATTTATGTAGACCAAGTCAATATATTAGATTCTAAAGAAATGTTCCCTGATGAAAATAAGGTGTCCCAAGAAATTGAGGCCCTAAATAGGAGAGTCCATCACTTAATATCTTTGAGAGCACAGAAATAAGCAAATAAAGAAAAGGAAGTGAAAGCTAAACTGATTGAGAGGGACAGGCTTCTAGGGCAGATTGTTGATCTTGAGTTATTCACCCAAGAGAAAGCTAAAAGTCAAGATGAAGGCCCAATCATAACAGAAAATGTAGTTCCCAAAATCAACCCTGTATACAAATCTGTTGTGCAACCAAATAGAGAGGTCTTAAGTGATCCACAGCCTATTGGGAATAACATTGACAAAGGAAAACAAAAGTGTATGGAAGATGGGTCTGGGTCTAAAACTACAACAAAAATCTCTTCTATGTTGTGTGCACATGAGAAAGAGATAGATAGGATGAGGAAAGAGAAGGAAGACTTGCAAAGGGGATTGGAGAAAGTTGAATTAGAGGCAGCCAATGAAGAGGTTAAACAAAAAATTAGTTATCTAAAGGCTCCCCCTATAATTTTTCCTTCACTAGACCCAAGTAAACCTTTACTTCATCCTACCCCACTCCCTCCAATAAAAATCCAATCAACCCCACCTACTAGCATTGTTCCTATTAATGAAATCCCCATTATAAGTCAAAGTAGCCAAGCTCTTCCAATTCAGAACCCAAATGTGAGAATGAACATGCATAATAACTTTATTGGTAACCAATTCCAGAGAAGACCCATTAATCTGAAACTGTATAGGCATCTCTTCTTTGATGGAATCCCAGGGTACCCTAACCATGTTCCTACGGAATTAAGGGATAGACTTCACAAATTTGCTGGCAACAATGCAATTAGTGTAGAAGAGAACCTAAGATCTTTTGGTGACTTAATCGATGATTATGAAATAGTAGATGAGGATGTCATCATGAAATTTTTTGTACAGTCTTTAGTAGATGATGCAAGGGACTGGTACATAGGTTTTCCTATGAATAGCATTGGGTCTTGGGAAGATTTTAAAAACTATTTTCAAGAACAATATGGTGACAAAAAAAATGTGAGCTTCATGCTCAATGAGATTAATAATATTAGAAAGTCTGATAATAAAATTGTCATAGATTTCAATGTTAGATTTCAAAAAGCAATGCATAGAATATATCAAGTAATGAAATTAGATGATAATATGTGTCTCAACACTTATTATGATACTTTCAATTCCAAAATGGCCTATATTGTGAGCGACAAAAACCCACACAGTTTGAGGGATGCTTTTAGAATTGCTATAAATATGGAAAGTAATAGCAAAGCATCTAGATATGTGAGAAGGAGGACTGATGGGAGGTTGTGGAAAGAATCAAAACAACAACCTAATAAATTTTCTAAGGAAGATGACAAAGTAGAGAAATTAGTGATTATGATGAAAGATATTACTACCAAGGTGAGTAAAAATGATAAGCCTCATTACAACTAGCAAGATAGGCCTCCTAGATTGCATGACATGCCTTACAATACAACCTGGAAAGAATGCAAACCTCAAAATGAGAAGCCAAAAAACACTTAGAACCAAGATACCCTAGATCCTTTGAAGGGAGGAAATGTTCATAATATGGAGAATACTCCTTGGTGCATAGCTTGTGATGGAGCACATTCTTCTCATCAATCTATTGTAGCTCAAGCCCTTGAAGAATCCATGAGAAATGAGGCTAAGCCTCATATTAATATGTTTGAAACTATTATTGAAAGTGATGGTGAGTCACTACAAAGTGAATTTAGTGAATGTGACATGCTGAATAGTAATAGATCTTACCAAGGATAGTTGACACTTGATTGGCATCCCACTTTGAATGTGGTGACTATTGAAGATGAAGAAGTTCATCTTTGAAGACCTAGTGATGAAGAGGTAAGAAATCTTACCAAGGCTGCCATAGCCAAGGCCAAACATAATTTTAATTTGAGAAGTAATAAAAAGGATGAAGATCAAGGGGAACCTGGTTCAATATTCATAAAAGAAATATATTAGAAGAAAACAGCAAGTAATGGAACTTTGCCTCAAGATGGTTAGAAAAAGAATGACCAATTGAAAGATATAGCCAAAGGTATGGATAATAATGCTACTGGTGATATACAAGGAATTGCTACAATGAAGAAGACAAGTCAGCCTAAGACAGAGAAAGTTAAAAATAATACTAAGTTGATTAGTAGTTCCACTTTTGATATGACTCAGGCTCTTACCCAGATGAAGGTGACAGTCCCTTTGATAGAATTGTTGAAAATAAAAGAACATAGAGAAGCTGTTTTATCTTTATTTTCTAAGATATCTGATAGTAGCACAACTTTGCCTTCAGGTTCAATCAAGGATGTTATCAGAGTAAAGGATCATGAGCTACAAACCCCAAAGGTATATGTTGGAACAACTATTACACAAGAGCCTTCATAGGTTGATCCTTTCTATGTTACTTTGTTAGTGAATAACCGATTAATTAAGAACCGTATGATAGAGTCTGGTGCCATTGCAAATGTAATGCCATATGGTGTCATGAAAGAATTAGGATTGTCAATAAGTATAGTGAATGGGAAGTGTTATGCTATGGATAACAGAGAAGTGCCAGTGATAGGTACAATGAAAGATGTGAAAGTAAAAATAGCAGCATTCCCTGAAGCAACATATAAGATGGATGTCATAGTAACTTATACAAAACCTCACTATGGTGTGCTTTTATCTAGACAATGGGCTACAACAGTAGGTGGAAATGTCTAGTTGGATTTGTCATATGCTACAATCCCCATCAATGGGAGCCAGGTTAATTTGTATAGAGAGCCACGTGCCCCTAGGGTAATTAAGAAGATAGACCTTAGTATGTTAAACTATATGATTGATGTGGATCTTGACAATTTTAGAATACAATCGATTTTGCCTCAATTGAAAAATACTGAATCTATTGTGATTGAATTGGAATCTCAACAACATGGTTTATGGCACATGTATTTTAATGGAGCTTTCTCTGAAGAAGGATCTGGAGTAGGAGTTCCGTTTTTGTCCCCATCACGTATGACCTTCAAATATTCTTTTTTGCTAGCCTTCCAGTGCACAAATAACACTGCTAAATATGAATCCTTGTTATTGGGGCTTGAAGTTGCAAAAAGGCATGGGATTAAGTTGTTGTGAGTACTAGGGGATTCAGAGTTGGTTGTTTCTCAGGTTAGATCTAAGTATGCATCTAAAAATGCTCATTTGAAAAGATACAAGCATGCAGTTTGGGATTTGACTGAACATTTTAGTGCATTCTCTATTAATTGGATAGAAAGGCCAAAGAATATCATGGCTGATTTCCTAGCAAATGTTGCATTAAAAAATGATGACATAACACTAACTGGTGTATCCACGGTTGAGATAAAAGCTAGGCCTACCATTCCTGATAATGTATATAATTGGAAAGTGTTTGTTGATAATGAAGAAATTCTCAGATTCATACAATGCATTGATGACTATGATGGACAAAAAATTGATTGCAATGCATTGGTAGAAGTGGTTGAAGATAGAGAAATTGTGTTTGGAAATGACATGGTTCAGTTGGAAACTAATGAAATACCTAAAGGGTTAGTAGAATTGGAAGGTATGTTCAGTTACACCATGACACATCAATTTGTTATTACCAAAGGGAGTTGGCTACATTTTGAGAAGTTTCTCCAGCCATAGAGATTGCCAACAGCAGTGGCCAGGTTTGCTGATCCTAAAGACTTCTTTAATTGTATGTTTAGGAAGAAGGTCAGGTGTGGGACCAAAGTGCGTCAATTCCACTTCCCATAAGGTCTGATAAGAAATGAATTTAACTTGGTAGAGTAAGAGGTGAGAAAGGAAAAATTTAGTATTTAAGAAAACTCTTGATTTTTTCCAACATTTTGATAAAATTATGATCTATTAAAGAGTTTCCACCCATTTGAGGAAAAAATTAAATTTTTGATAGATTATTTTGAGGATGCTATGCAAACTTTAAATGAGAAAAATACTTGACCAAGCCCATGTTTGCTAAGATTGTTCCCCTTGGAGAGTATGTAATGTACAAAAAATCAAGATACAATGTAGTGATGCCTAAAGGGGATGAACCTTCCACATCAAAGGGAAAAAAGGCCAATGGAGGATTCTCCTGAGTCACAAACCTCCCCAAAAAGGCAGAGGTTAGAAAAAGAGGCACAACCAAGTGAATCTCTATATTCACCTTCTCAATCCCCATTACATATAGGTGACTAGAAGGCAGTTGCTAAGAAATTAATGCATCTAGGAAGCCTAGGGGAGATTTCATTTACTTATGGAGAATTGCAAGAAGGAATTTCAGAAGAGCCAATAGGTGCTAAAATGGACCTGACTATTGAACAATTTGCAGGCAACAAGTTGTGTCACAACCCTCCTTTATCACTTTTTTTGATTTAAATACAAAACTTTATTTATACTCTTTGGATGAATTATTGAATGAATATTGTAAGGGAATAAATTAATAAACCACACACACATGGAAAATGCATATATATTTTAAAATTGATATTTAATTTCCCTCACCCAAATTAAGGCACATGTTGTAGGAGGAATAAGAAGCTTCTAGAGGCTTCTCCACCTCCTTGCATGTAACTCCTCCCACTAAGCCTAATTAATTTGCATGGAGGCCAAATTGGGAGAAGAATCTCTTTTTTTAAATTAAAAAAAATAGGTAGTGGGAAATTGTGATTTCTTTTATAAAATGGGAACAAGTTTCAAAGGAAAAGCTAGCTAATCTTGATAAGAAATTTCTGCAAGTTGAATTCTCTTTGGTAGTCCACTTCATTGGCAGCTAGGATTTTGTTGGAGGATTTTTCTTCAAATTGGAGGATCAAGCAAGACTCCACACCATCTTCAAGCATCCAGGTTCCTCCAACTTAGTTCATGCATCTCATTTTTATGGTAGATTAGATTTGATTGGATTAATTATGAGTATGAAATTTTAATTGTATTTTGTTAAAGAATTAGTTTAGATTTTGTAGAAAATGAGAATCCTGGTTTTAATAAGGTTCATTGTTAAATTTCTTGATATGGAATTAGTTTTTGGATTTTGTAAAGAATGAGATTCATTGTTTAAATTTTTAATAAGGGATTAGTTTTAGATTTTTAGAGAATAAAATTCATTTTTTTTGATAAGAAAATTTGTTTCAGATTTTGTAGAATGAAATTCATTTATTTTGAAAATAAGATTCATTGTTTAAATTTTTAGTTTCAAATTTTAGAGAATAAGATTCATTGTTTTTGTCTTAGATTTTGTAGAATGAAATTCATTTCTTTTGAAAATAAGATGCATTAGTTTCAGATTTTAGAATGGAATTCATTGTTTGATAAGAAAATTTGATTCAGATTTGTAGAATGAAATTCTTTTTTTCTTGAAAATAAGATTCATTGTTTTCTGATAAGAAATTAGTTTCAGAGTAAATAGAAATTAGATTATTATCTTTAGTTTATTTTGAATGAAACTTCCCTGTATGTATAAATAAATCTTCTCTCTCTCTGTGAATGAAATTTCCCTGTGAAAAGAAATGAATCTTCTTTCTCTGTGAACGAATCTTCCCTGTGTAAAGAATAGAGGAAATGAAGAAAAAAAAAAAAAACCTCTCTGGCTATTGCTTCAATGTATTTTATCTCTGAATATCAAGCTGTCACATTGTCATTCCCTGTTATCTACCCTGCTCTGGGTGATTCTCAATAAATTAAAATACAATACTCCTGTTAAAACAAAAAAGTAATAACAATAATATTATAAAAACGTATATATATATATATATATATATATATATATATATATATATATATATATATATATATATATATATATATATATATATATATATATATATATATATATATATATATATATATATATATATATATATATATATATATATATATATATACGAATATATATAAACAACAAAAAATGGAGATCGTTCAAACGTAGAAAAAACCTATTAAAACCCCCGTAACGCCCGGCGTTTCGCGTAAGGCAGGCGTCGGCATGCAAGGACAGTACGTCGTAACTGTCGCAGTAGTGCGGAGGGGCCCGCGGGTCCCCTCACCTCTGCGGACCTGCGCACGCAGAGCCGCAGGGGTGATGGGACCCGTGGTCCCCACCCCGCGCCCTCATACTACCCAATTAAACTCATTTAATTAAAGGCTCCTTGCGTTTTGTGTTTTTTTTTAATTGTAAGTCGAAAATTTTAAATTGGAGATTTCTTTTTGTATGTAAATTAATATTTATTCAAAAATTTTGTATTATTTTATTTGATAGAAATGGCATTTAGGAATAACAAATTCTTTTTTTCATTATTTATTTAATTTAGCTATAAGATATTGTATTACGATTTAGAAAATAAAATAAAATAAAATTGGGCAATATGTAGCAAGCTCACAATTAAATTTCCTTAGTAAGTTTTAAATTTGTGGACTACTTTCCTATAAAATTTAGTTACTCAACCCATTAAGAATCGTTGGGACACTTGATTGGTCTTAGAGACTAACTTACATTGATACAAATGCTTAAACTTAATCATTATTTGGGACTCGTTAAACCTTCTTACGTCATGCAAATTCCTCATAGATTAATTGCTCTTATTAATGGATCATAGCATGCGAATTATAGAATAATTATATCTTCATGCAATTACTATTATGCAAGTTTCATTGTTATGCAAATTATACTACAAGTAGTTACTTCAATTATTTACGCTTTCATTTTGTTATTCGTAGTTAGAAAACTAAATAAAGGAAGTTGGAAAACCAAAACTAGCAGCGTTCGGTATATATTGTGCCTCTGGGTCACGCTTACGGGTAATGCCGTCGTGTTGAACTACTGCCTAATAAAGCTGCATTAACGACGTCTGTGGCATCGTCCCTATAAATCGTCGGGGAGTAATAAGGGACATTTGGAAGTTAAAAATCCAAGGGGCGGGTAATCCCTCTTGGATCGATAATTTAATAAGATAACTTTTAACTGAATTTCACATCCGTTGAGATAAACCTTAGTAAACCCCTCTTAGGGATGGTCAAGTTAAGAGCTCTCATGAAAATTACTTTATTTATTTATTTATTTATTCACCTCGAAGGGATATTGGTGATTGAAATTGGGTGACGCTCGTGATAAGAATTAGGTTCAAGTTATTTTTTTAGGCCACAAGCAATAGGCCATCTTGAGCCTTCGCTTAAATGCTACCTTCATGGGTAGCAACCGCAGAGAAACTGTCTGGGACACTGACCCTAGAAAGGGTTGCGTACCCACAAAATCAGTTTACATCAAACCATAGATTAGAAAACAGAACTACATACTTTACGCCTTGATCCCGTGCCGAAGCGGGTATGTAGGCAGTCTTGGGACGGAGTTGTCCCTCGTACTCAGGCGTTCGTGGGTGGGGTCTAGGCTTGGTTGAGTAAGAATCCTAATCAAAAGATAAGATAATCAAACTCAATTCAATGCATACTCGGAAGGAATCCCGTATGGATTCGCTTGACTTCCCGAGGCTTTAAGCCAAATTCCGAGGCGGAATTCAAGCTTGTCTTATTTTCTTATTACTCCTAAGGACGGCGACCTCGGTGCATTCTTGTTAGAAGAGTGTAGTACTTAGTGAGTGGCTCAGGACCCGAATGGTCCCGATGAGTCTAAGTCTCTGGCCAGAGCACCTCCTATCCCGTTTGGATGGATGCCTACCCCGTATGGGTAGATGCCTATCCCGTATTGGATAGATGAAATTTACGTCCCGTATGGACAATTGCCAACCCGTATGGTTAGGAGCTCATCCCGAATGGATGAATGCCCAATCCTATTTGGATGGATGCCCAGAGTATGCAATTGAATAAAACATAATAAAGAAAAAAAAAAAAATATGCTCAATTTTGTTGGATGAATTATGGTGGTTGCTACATGTGGTATCAGAGCAAAGGTTCAAATCTAGGCCTTGTGCTCACTTCAATTTATTCAACTAAGGGAATGTTTTACAATAATAGAAATTAAATTTTATTCCACAAAAAGAAAACTAACTTCATAATTTAACTTTCAGGTAAAACCTAGAATGGCAAGAGGAAGAGGAAGAGGAAGAGGAAGAGGAAGGGGAAGAGGAAGAGGAAGAGGAATAGGAATGGGTAATGGAAGACGTACTAGGAGTCAAAGGGAGGAAAACCATGAGGAAAACCATGAGGAAAACCATGAAGGGAACCATGAGGAAGACCATGAAGAGGCTCGACACAACCTAGGGAATAATGGAGATGGGGTCCAAGCTATAATCGACCTTCTAACCGAACAAAGAGATAAAATCAACTTCCTGGAACAAGCACTGCAGGACCTCAGGGAAAGGCAAAATGACTATGAGAATAGAAGTGGTACCGAGAATGGAAACCCTGGTAGCAATCAAGGAAATGTGATGGGTAATGGAAAGGAAAATAACATATTAGAACTCTCCAAGGATTTGAAGAAAATCACCCCTCCTAAGTTCGATGGGAGGCAAATTGGTGAAGGGGCTGAGAATTGGCTAAATGAAATGGAAAAATATTTTGAGTTAAGAGATTTTAGCGAAACAACTAAGGCTTTATGGGGCTCCTATCAACTCACAGGGGAGGCGGCTAGTTGGTGGACCAACACCAAGGAACAAAATGGGTATAACAGGGATACAATCACATGGGATCAATTTGTTCACCATTTTCGAGATAGGTGGCTCCCTCAATTATTCTTTGATGAGAAAGTGACAGAATTCCATAACCTACGTCAAGGGTCCCTATCCGTTCAACAATATTGGGATAAATTCACCAAGTTGCTTAAGTACGTGCCTATGTACCAAAGGGATGAAGAAGGCCAAGCAAGGAAGTTCATTTTGGGGCTGAATACCAACATAGGGGCAGAGGTTGATATGCATGGACCCAGAAATATGAATGAAGTACTTGAAAAGTCCCTAAGGCAAGAGAGGAAGATTCAGACACTAGCAGGACGGAACTATAATGGGAATCACTCATTCAAAAGGAAGCAAGAATTCAATGGAAACACTAACTTCAACAAGGGTCAAAGGAATAACTCTTCCGAAAGGAGACCACCACCTAATCAATATCAGAGGAATGGAAATGATAATAACAGGGGCAACAATAATAGGGGCAATGATAACAGGGGCAATAATAACAGGGGCAATGATAACAGAGGCAACTATAACAGGAATGACCAGCAGAACAGGATAACTTATCCACCCAGGGGAAATGAAACAAGGAATGATCCCCCTAGAAATCAAGGTAGGAGAGGTCCTCCAGGCGGATGCTTTATGTGCGGGGAAAACCATTTTGCTAGAGATTGCCCCAGGATGCAAGGGCAAATTAGAGCCAATCAACCCCAACAAGGGCCCCAACAGAGGATTCATGCGGCAGTTAGGAACCAAAGAAGAAGATACCAGAATGTTCCCGTGGAAACTACAGGTACACTATTTGAACAACCAATATCAATTCTAATTGACCCTGGATCATCTGAATGTTTCATCTCACCTGAATTAGTGAACAAATATGCATTAAAAGTTAATCAAATGGAGTCATCATGGACGGTTCAATATGGGGATAAGGCAACTAGAGAAGTAACTAAGTGTTTACCAAGGGCAAAGGTACAATTCCCTGAGTTCGAAACAAGGGTAGATCTCTATGTGGCACCCTTAGGATTATATGATGTAATTATGGGAATGAGTTGGTTAGCAGACCATCAAGCTAATGTAGATTGTTATAGCAAAATTGTTGAATGTTTGGATGATGGGGGGAAAAGGGTCAAAATCCAAGGAAAGTTTAAACCCATTAATATAGAAACTATCTCAGCAATGCAATTAAAGAAGGAAAGGAGAAGAGGAGGACAAATCTTTATGGTCGAAATTGATGAAGGAAAGGAGGAAAATACACCAACATTTGAAAATACCCCTTTCTTAAAGGAGTTTAGGGATGTTTTTCCAGAAGAACTACCCGGTTTACCCCCTAAGAGAAAGTTTGACTTTTCTATCGAAGTACTCCCAGGAGCTGAACCAGTATCAAAGGCACCTTACCGGATGAACACAACCGAATTACAAGAGCTCAAAATGCAATTAGAGGAACTCTTAGCTAAGGGATTAATAAGGCCAAGTGTATCACCATGGGGAGCGCCAGTTTTATTTGTTAAGAAGAAGGATGGAACCTTAAGGCTATGCATCGACTATAGGATGTTGAACAAAGTTACCATAAAGAATAGGTATCCCTTACCTCGCATAGAGGACCTTTTTGACCAAATGAAAGGAGCGGCAGTTTTCTCCAAGATAGATCTTCGGTCAGGGTATCATCAGCTCAGAATTAAGGAAGAAGACATTCCGAAGACAGCTTTCAGGACGAGATATGGACATTATGAATTCACAGTAGTTCCTTTTGGAGTAACTAATGCCCCAGCTGCATTCATGAACCTAATGAATAGTGTATTCCATGACTACTTGGATAAGTTTGTTTTGGTATTTTTGGATGACATATTGATTTATTCTAGAAATGAAGAGGAACATTTAGCGCATCTACAAATTGTTTTGCAAAGGTTAAGAGAACATAAGTTATATGGGAAATTGTCCAAATGTGCCTTCTTTGAGGAAAAGATTCACTACCTTGGGCATATAATATCAAAGGATGGAATAGCAGTCGACCCAGATAAAATAAAGGCAATAGTAGAATGGCCAATCCCTAAGAATGTTTCAGAGGTAAGAAGCTTTATGGGGCTAGCAGGTTACTATAGGAGGTTTGTGGAAGGATTCTCTAAGATAGCAAATCCCATCACCTCGTTGCAAAGGAAGGGCAAAAGGTTTGTATGGACCGAGCAAAGTGATAAGGCATTTCAAATCTTGAAGGGAAAACTAACTTCAGCACCCATTCTAAAGGTACCAGACCCAAATGGACACTTCACAGTTGTAACAGATGCTTCTATTGAAGGGTTAGGAGGAGTACTTGTCCAAGATGAAGGGGTAGTGGCTTATGAATCTAGGAAGCTAAAGACTCATGAAGTCAATTATGCACCCCACGACTTAGAGTTGGCAGCAATTGTGCATGCCCTGCAAAAGTGGAGACACTTCTTACTAGGGAAGCCCTTTGAGCTTAAGTCGGACAACCAAGGACTAAAATACATCTTTACCCAACCTCACTTAAACGCCAGACAAAGAAGGTGGTTAGAGTTTCTAAGTGAATATGACTTTGAGATTGAATATATTAAGGGGAAAGAAAATAGGGTGGCAGATGCCTTAAGTAGGAGAAGACACTTGATGACTATAGCAACCTTCAAAACCTCTTTCAAAAGGCAAGTAATGGATGAACAAGGACATGACCCATGGTATGAGCAAGTCAAATTAACTATAAGACACAACCCGACCGACCCTAAGGTCGAAGGGTATACATTTGATGAAGATGGGTTACTCAGATACAATAACAGAATCTATGTTCCTAATTCAGGGAATTTAAGGGAAGTAGTTTTATCGGAGGCTCACAATGCCCGTTATTCAGGCCACCCAGGAGTTAACAAACTTTATGCAGATCTAAAGAAGTTATACTTTTGGCAAGGGTTGAAGAGCGATATTGTCAAGTATGTAGCTAAATGTTTGGAGTGTCAAAGAGTAAAGGCAGAACATAGGCACCCAGCTGGATTGTTGCAATTGCACGATGTACCCCAACATAAGTGGCAAGTTATTAGCATGGATTTTGTACAAGGGCTACCCATGTCACCTTCTAGGCATGATGCAATAATGGTAGTAATTGACAAACTCACTAAGGTGGCACACTTTATACCAGGAAATCTGACAGATGATGCACCCACCTTGGCTAGACGTTTCATTAAGGAGATAGTTAGGTTGCATGGAGTACCAGAGAAAATCATATTAGACAGAGATGCAAGATTCACCTCCAGGTTTTGGACCACTCTTCAATCAGCTCTAGGGACTCAACTAAATTTTAGCACCGCATACCACCCGGAAACCGACGGTCAGACAGAAAGGACAAATCAGATTATGGAAGACCTGCTTCGTATGTACTGCATGGACCAACAGAGAAAATGGGAAGAGTACCTACCTTTGGTAGAGTTTGCCTACAATAATACATATCAAACATCTTTGGGAATGGCACCTTTTGAAGCTTTGTATGGTAGACCATGTCGAACACCCTTGAGTTGGGATAGTCTTGAGGATAGAGTGATTATTGGGCCAGATATGTTGAAAGAAATGGAAAGGAAAACTAAGGAAATTAGGCAAAGGTTGAAGGAAGCCTCGGATAGGCAGAAAAGTTATGCAGATAAAAACAGAACACCAAGGGAGTTTGAAGTAGGAGAGAAAGTCTTCCTAAGGGTTAGGCCACACAAGAGTTCCATAAGATTTGGGAAAAAGACTAAGCTTGCACCTCGTTATGTCGGACCCTTTGAAATATTGGGAAGAATTAATCCAGTTGCTTATCGGTTGGCCTTGCCTCCCCAATTGAGCCGAATCCATGATGTCTTCCATGTATCTCTTCTTAAGAAATATGTACCTGATGAGAAACACATTTTGAATTGGGATGCCTTGCAGGTCCAAGAAATGGGGGGAATAATGATAGAGCCATTCAGAATCTTGGAGAGGCGCCAGTGCCAGTTGCGCAACAGAGAGGTTGATCAGTGCAAAGTGCAATGGGACTAGTATGATGAGAAGAATGCCACTTGGGAGGATACTAAGGAGATGCAGCAGCTATTTCCCTTTTTGTTTTGAACATGAACTGTAAACTCTTTTGAATGCATTTAATAAGTGCATCGGGACGATGCACCGATTTAAGGGGGGGAGGATGTCACAACCCTCCTTTATCACTTTTTTTGATTTAAATACAAAACTTTATTTATACTCTTTGGATGAATTATTGAATGAATATTGTAAGGGAATAAATTAATAAACCACACACACATGGAAAATGCATATATATTTTAAAATTGATATTTAATTTCCCTCACCCAAATTAAGGCACATGTTGTAGGAGGAATAAGAAGCTTCTAGAGGCTTCTCCACCTCCTTGCATGTAACTCCTCCCACTAAGCCTAATTAATTTGCATGGAGGCCAAATTGGGAGAAGAATCTCTTTTTTTAAATTAAAAAAAATAGGTAGTGGGAAATTGTGATTTCTTTTATAAAATGGGAACAAGTTTCAAAGGAAAAGCTAGCTAATCTTGATAAGAAATTTCTGCAAGTTGAATTCTCTTTGGTAGTCCACTTCATTGGCAGCTAGGATTTTGTTGGAGGATTTTTCTTCAAATTGGAGGATCAAGGAAGACTCCACACCATCTTCAAGCATCCAGGTTCCTCCAACTTAGTTCATGCATCTCATTTTTATGGTAGATTAGATTTGATTGGATTAATTATGAGTATGAAATTTTAATTGTATTTTGTTAAAGAATTAGTTTAGATTTTGTAGAAAATGAGAATCCTGGTTTTAATAAGGTTCATTGTTAAATTTCTTGATATGGAATTAGTTTTTGGATTTTGTAAAGAATGAGATTCATTGTTTAAATTTTTAATAAGGGATTAGTTTTAGATTTTTAGAGAATAAAATTCATTTTTTTTTATAAGAAAATTTGTTTCAGATTTTGTAGAATGAAATTCATTTATTTTGAAAATAAGATTCATTGTTTAAATTTTTAGTTTCAAATTTTAGAGAATAAGATTCATTGTTTTTGTATTAGATTTTGTAGAATGAAATTCATTTCTTTTGAAAATAAGATGCATTAGTTTCAGATTTTAGAATGGAATTCATTGTTTGATAAGAAAATTTGTTTCAGATTTGTAGAATGAAATTCTTTTTTTCTTGAAAATAAGATTCATTGTTTTCTGATAAGAAATTAGTTTCAGAGTAAATAGAAATTAGATTATTATCTTTAGTTTATTTTGAATGAAACTTCCCTGTGTGTATAAATAAATCTTCTCTCTCTCTGTGAATGAAATTTCCCTATGAAAAGAAATGAATCTTCTTTCTCTGTGAACGAATCTTCCCTGTGTAAAGAATAGAGGAAATGAAGAAAAAAAAAAAAAACCTCTCTGGCTATTGCTTCAATGTATTTTATCTCTGAATATCAAGCTGTCACATTGTCATTCCCTATTATCTACCCTGCTCTGGGTGATTCTCAATAAATTAAAATACAATACTCCTGTTAAAACAAAAAAGTAATAACAATAATATTATAAAAACGTATATATATATATATATATATATATATATATATATATATACGAATATATATAAACAACAAAAAATGGAGATCGTTCAAACGTAGAAAAAACCTATTAAAACCCCCGTAACGCCCGGCGTTTCGCGCAAGGCAGGCGTCGGCATGCAAGGACAGTACGTCGTAACTGTCGCAGTAGTGCGGAGGGGCCCACGGGTCCCCTCACCTCTGCGGACCTGCGCACGCAGAGCCGCAGGGGTGATGGGACCCGTGGTCCCCACCCCGCGCCCTCATACTACCCAATTAAACTCATTTAATTAAAGGCTCCTTGCGTTTTGTGTTTTTTTTTAATTGTAAGTCGAAAATTTTAAATTGGAGATTTCTTTTTGTATGTAAATTAATATTTATTCAAAAATTTTGTATTATTTTATTTGATAGAAATGGCATTTAGGAATAACAAATTCTTTTTTTCATTATTTATTTAATTTAGCTATAAGATATTGTATTACGATTTAGAAAATAAAATAAAATAAAATTGGGCAATATGTAGCAAGCTCACAATTAAATTGCCTTAGTAAGTTTTAAATTTGTGGACTACTTTCCTATAAAATTTAGTTACTCAACCCATTAAGAATCGTTGGGACACTTGATTGGTCTTAGAGACTAACTTACATTGATACAAATGCTTAAACTTAATCATTATTTGGGACTCGTTAAACCTTCTTACGTCATGCAAATTCCTCATAGATTAATTGCTCTTATTAATGGATCATAGCATGCGAATTATAGAATAATTATATCTTCATGCAATTACTATTATGCAAGTTTCATTGTTATGCAAATTATACTACAAGTAGTTACTTCAATTATTTACGCTTTCATTTTGTTATTCGTAGTTAGAAAACTAAATAAAGGAAGTTGGAAAACCAAAACTAGCAGCGTTCGGTATATATGGTGCCTCTGGGTCACGCTTACGGGTAATGCCGTCGTGTTGAACTACTGCACTTAACGCCTAATAAAGCTGCATTAACGACGTCTGTGGCATCGTCCCTATAAATCATCCGGGAGTAATAAGGGACATTTGGAAGTTAAAAATCCAAGGGGCGGGTAATCCCTCTTGGATCGATAATTTAATAAGATAACTTTTAACTGAATTTCACATCCGTTGAGATAAACCTTAGTAAACCCCTCTTAGGGATGGTCAAGTTAAGAGCTCTCATGAAAATTACTTTATTTATTTATTTATTTATTCACCTCGAAGGGATATTGGTGATTGAAATTGGGTGACGCTCGTGATAAGAATTAGGTTCAAGTTATTTTGTTAGGCCACAAGCAATAGGCCATCTTGAGCCTTCGCTTAAATGCTACCTTCGTGGGTAGCAACCGCAGAGAAACTGTCTGGGACACTGACCCTAGAAAGGGTTGCGTACCCACAAAATCAGTTTACATCAAACCATAGATTAGAAAACAGAACTACATACTTTATGCCTTGATCCCGTGCCGAAGCGGGTATGTAGGCAGTCTTGGGACGGAGTTGTCCCTCGTACTCAGGCGTTCGTGGGTGGGGTCTAGGCTTGGTTGAGTAAGAATCCTAATCGAAAGATAAGATAATCAAACTCAATTCAATGCATACTCGGAAGGAATCCCGTATGGATTCGCTTGACTTCCCGAGGCTTTAAGCCAAATTCCGAGGCGGAATTCAAGCTTGTCTTATTTTCTTATTACTCCTAAGGACGGCGACCTCGGTGCATTCTTGTTAGAAGAATGTAGTACTTAGTGAGTGGCTCAGGACCCGAATGCTCCCGATGATTCTAAGTCTCTGGCCAGAGCACCTCCTATCCCGTTTGGATGGATGCCTACCCCGTATGGGTAGATGCCTATCCCATATTGGATAGATGAAATTTACGTCCCGTATGGACAATTGCCAACCCGTATGGTTAGGAGCTCATCCCGAATGGATGAATGCCCAATCCTATTTGGATGGATGCCCAGAGTATGCAATTGAATAAAACATAATAAAGAAAAAAAAAAAAAATATGCTCAATTTTGTTGGATGAATTATGGTGGTTGCTACAAGTTGGATCCTGTCATTAAACTAGCTAGTGTTGATTTTTCGGCCGATGACATTTTTGTAAAGTTAGGAGCCTTTTTGCAATTTGTTTGGAGGAAGCATATGGGGAAATTTAAGGAAAGATGTGAAAAGAGGAAAATTGAACAATCCCATAAAGATACTTCTACTATTGAAGTAGAAATAAAGAAGGAGATGCTAAAAGAGTTTGAGGCAATTACCCCTAAGGAAGGCAGAAAATTGATTGCAAATGTTGTAGTGTTGATTCTCCCAAAATGGGACATAGTTGATGCAATAATTTTTGATGCAGTAAGGAAAGAAACCAAACTGATGTAGAGGTATGGTTCCAAGAACTTGAAAATCCTCCAAGTTGCTCACTTGCTCAAATGGCAACCCAATCCCTTTCAATTGGGATTTTCCCAACTAGACCTCACACCTTAACAAGAAACAAATCAATGTCTCATTTCAATTTTTTTCATCCCCATAATTCCCCACTGAGACATTTTACAAAGGTTATCAACTTTGGTTTGTCAACCCCACAGGCAAAGTGCTCAAAAGTTGCTCAAATGGCTCACACCCCTCCAAAATGGTTCTACAAGTCCACAAAGACTCAAATAAAGTTTATTAGGATAGAAAAACCTCCAATGATGGTAAAAAACCCTCAGATTGGGTTGATCAACTCTCAAAGGGGTCAAAGTGCAAAATGGCTATTCTAGCCAACTAGCCCTCAAAAGTGACTTTTTGGTTTCTCTCCCAAAAACTACAAAGGACTAAGAAATTTTATTTTATATTCACCATTAAAAATCTAAGATAGACCTTTTTCCAAAATGGTTTGATCTAGAACCTTCTACAAATACCATTTCTAGTAAACCCTCAACTAGGTTAAATGGGGCTAAATGAGCACTTTAACAAAGGAAGTACCCTTAAAATTGGAAAATTTTCAAGGGAATAAATTGGAAAACCTTGGGGAACTCAAAAAAAAAACCAAATCCAAAGTTACAACTCTTGGTTTGCATCTGATAAAAAATTATGGGGAAATGTCAAAGTCTTCTTCACCACCGTATGCTAGTCACATGGGGATGCTTGGCTTCAAACTTGAAGAAAATAATCTCCAACTACATTATCCTAGTATGAAACCTCTTGATTATCATATTACACTCCCATATCTTCCATCCAACCAATTTTTAGACTTTTTTCATGATTAGATTGGAAGAAAAGGGAAAGAAAAGATGAAACCCTTGGTTTATGCCCTTTTCACAGGCTATTTTGGACTGTTACACAATAACTCACTCAAAACTCCACTTCAGAACCTCTGGTTGGACTCCAAAGATAGGTATTTCACCCATCTAACTCCTCATGAAATAATTTTTCAGTTTGGAGGTCGATAAATTCCGTACCAACCAAAAGAACAACAATTTTTTTGGAAAATACAGTTTTTTTATTGATTTCAAATGTCAAGTTTCACAAATTTCGACCACACCAACCCCCAAATGAGTTTTTTGAGGAATTTTATAGTTTTACCAACTTGTTAAAACTTATTTTAGATAGTTATGAACATTGAGAAACTAATTACAGCAACTTTTTGAAAAGTTGCTTTACAAATTGACCACTTTGTCAATTTTTGACAATTTTTGACAATTTTTGCATTTTGCCATTCAAACTAATTTTATCATCAACCTAGGGACCTAAACACATTGAAATGGATATAAATAGACCAAAAAAAACTTGACTCCCTAAATCTACTCATCCTAAGTCCCTTTGACCATAGTTGACCATAGGGTTTATAATGCACCCTAGGCCACTAGGCCTTACAAAATGGACAATTAGGACCTTATTACAAAACAAAACATAAAAAAAAGATTCTTTGATCATTCCCAACACCTTGCTATCAAAAAACTTAAGTTTTCAATCAAAAAATTATGAAATTTAGGCTTGTGCCCCTACACCACAAACCCTTAGAGGGAATAACTTATAGTGATGACCATGCAGCTCTAGTAATGTGGTCACTTAAAAGAGAAGAGAATAGAAGAAGGGGATAATCTTAAGGATCTAACTACTTAGGTGGCATGATTGTAAAGAGAGTCAAAGATTTAGGGGTATTTGATGCTACTAGCATGACCTTAGAGTCTGCTAAATTTGGAGTGGAAGTGGCTGAAAAGGAAGCAAAAGAGATAGTTGATCTCCAAGTAAAACTAGAGGTAGTCCTCAAGGCCTACAATGAAGAAAAGCTTGAGATAGCTTCTAAAGATAATATCATTGCATAGCTGAAAGGTAAATTAGAAGGATAATATGGAAAGGGTGAGTCTTCCCAACTAAAGATTACTTCTTCTCCTGCTAGGCCCCCTCTTTCAAGTCCTATTGTTGAATTCCCTCCTTCCCCTTGACTTATGGCTTCCAATCAGCTGAGAGAATTCAAGATGAGATGGAGAAATGGAAGCAGGCTCAATCAATTTTTACAAACAAATATGAGGAAAAGGTCAGGGGTACCATTTTGAAATTTTCTGATATTGTTGGAGCAGCAATTGTTAATATAAACATGAAAAGAATATTGACTCTTTTGGATTCTTTGAAAGAAGAAAAGGCTAATTTGGAGCCAATTTTGGATAACTGGACTGCAAGAAAGGTGGACTTAGAGTCCATATATTCTTTATCCTAGGAAGAAGCAGGTGTTGATGATACTATCAAACCTACTTATGAATTAGTAAAAGGTTTGTCTAGGTTTGCAGCAGAAAGAGTCAACATAGAAAGGAGGGCAAACTTGTACTGAAAAGAGTATGCAAATGAAAAATTTGAATTGTTTCCTAGAGGTTTTTTAAGTGCCAGTAAAATGAAAGATAAAGAAGTATGGCTTGGGGAGATAGGTCATAGGTTGTCTTAGAGAATAAATAACATTCTAAATATAGATGATACTTCTTTATTTATTCAAACTATTGAAGAAATTGAGAAAATAAAATCACATCTTGGCTTTTTCGAGAAGGAAGTTAAACAGTTAAGGGAAACATGGAAAAGTTTGAATAAACTGAAACAAAAAATTATTTGCTTCTCTTGGCCTAATGACGATACATTCAAGGTATGGGAAAGCAAATATGTTTTGAAAGAGACAGAAGCACAGGAAGATCCCACCAACCCTCCAATATGTGTCAGTTCACAAGGAACTTGAAGTGGTTAGTTCTTGCAACAGATTCTTTTTGGGTAACTGGAATTTGGAAGAATTAAAGACACCTGGCACATGATCTACAAATATTTAGAAATCAGTTGGCCATTTTCTAGCTGAAAAACTTATTAGTTGTGGAGGAATACATTCTAAAATTAGTTATGCTTCTACTTCAATTGTATTTTTGTAATCGATGTAACTTTTGGGGGAATTGTGGTTAGGATAGGAATATTCTTCTAGGGATGTTTGAAGCTTGTTGCATACAATTTTTATAAATGGATACCAAGACTACGTAGAAAGGGGGATCACAAGAATTTTTGTATCAAAGCTCTGGTAAAATATATGCAGGCTTTTGTTTTGGAATATTGAATCATCCTTATGTCTATGTAAAATTTTGATGAGAAAATAGTAATATACAATCAGAATATTTTTTCAGCCCAGATCTGTGTTGTCTTTGTGTTTGTGTCCTGGTTATTATTTTGATTAGATGATCAAGGCTTGTTTAGTTAGATGATTTGCAATGCAAATGATGGGAATGTTTTAGGTCTTTTCCTCAAGGAGGAGAATTAAATATATTTAATTCATCTTCATTGATAATTAGTAAATTTACATGAATTTGATGACTAGGTCTAGCATAGATTGAGAGTTTATATATGTCAGGCATATATAGATGTAGTAGATCAAAGTGTTGATATGTATGTGAATTCTATTATCAAATTTTAAGTTGATTTTGATGACTTTGAGGCCTAGATAAGGCATTAGTTTAAGGTGCTAGTGTTCGTGAAATTCTTTGTGATCCTTTATAATGAAAATAAATCTTTCATTTATGTTTGGTTACGCTAAAGTGAAAAGGTTTGCAGAAATTTGCTCTAGTTTTCTATAAATCATCTACTAAATTGTGAGAAAGTAGTCACAAGTAGGTATACCCGCCTAAGCTTTGTCAAGCTTGAAGTGTAGGAGGTTTCCTTGTAAACCTTTTTAATTGTTTTCTTGTTTCCTATTCTTGTTGTTCTCTTCTTTTGTGAACAAAGGAAAAGGATTTTTAGAGAGAAAACAAAGTAATCAAAAATTGAGACCAACAAGATCTTAAAGATAAATGAATAAAATGACACTCTCTATGCATATTGGCATGAGGAAAAACAAGAGATAAAGGAAAAATAGGATATGGCAATGTCTCTTAGAGAGACTTAAGAAAAGGAATGAAGATATTACATTAGAACTTATTGATGCTAATGAGAAGCTTGCAAAGTTTAACAAAAGTTCTGCCATGCTTGATGAACAGATACAATCTCAAAGGATGAACGATTGTACAATTGGATTGGGTTACAATACATTTGAGAAAGGTGAGCTTTCTGGTACAAAGAACAACATGCATGAAGGTAAATCTGCACCTAAGATTTGGAAACCCACCAATAATAAATCCTATAAGTCTATTTGTTTTAATTGTCATAAGCTAGGACATACTACTAATGTTTGTAGAAATAGATCTGATGTTGCTAACAGTTATAGACCCAATACTAATAAAGGATATAAGCCTAGAACCTTTAATGGTTATTGTTTCACTCACAACATGCATGGACAAAGAGCTATTGAGTTCATGTATGAAGCAAATAATCCTACTCCTCACATAAGTTATAGGTTTGGTGATGGTTGGAAAAGAACTTTTGATGATTGAAGAAGTCCTAACTAGCAAAGACCCTATCCTAACCGGTTTAGTCCCTATGATATGGAAAAGATGATAAATGTGGTTTGCACAATTTGTCATAACTATGGTCATGTAGCTATGAACTATAGAAGAAGGACTAGTAGAGGCAATGTTGGACCTTGGAGAGCATTTGGTATGGATTGTTATCATTGTCATAAACTTGGATATATTGCAAAGTTTTACAGAGAAAAGGTGAATCAATGTACTGATCAGAAAGGGAAGATGAAAGTTGTGTTGGCATATGCACACTCCAATGAGACATTGAAGGTGATTGAAGGTCTTTTCATTGATGGCATCCTTACAATCCTATGGCACCTGCAAGGCATTACACTGGTATCAATAGATCACACTCTACATCGACACTCAGACCACTGGCACTGGCAAAGAAAGGAAGCATACCGGCATAGAGGCCGACAGGATTTTTGTTATATTATATTTTGTTATTATTGTAAAAAACTTTGAAAACCGACTTGATATCATTGTAAAATGACTTATATATATAAGAAGTCATTGTAAGACATTTTGTAATGAATAAGGAAAATAATTAGGCAGACCTATTATGAAAAATATAGGTTAAAGGGTTTATGTAAGAAGCATAGCAGAAACCGGTACTGAATCTGGCATTATAGATGCTATTGTAAAGTAGTACAAGATATTGGATTTGTATAATCCACATTGTAAGTCAGTGAGACTTCCCATTGAGTAGTGAGCTCTAGGCAATTAGCCTTCCTACATGTGTAGGCCCCTCTTGTAAGTAATATTCTCTTATTGTCTAGTAAGTGAATATTGTGGGTCACAAATCCCATTGAGGTTTTTCCCACACTGGGTTTCCTTGTTAAATCAGTGTGTTATGGTGTGATTTTCATGTGGTTGCTTTCATTTCTATTTATTGCATTATTTCTTGCATATTGGTACACTATTATAATATGTGCTACATGTTTTAAGTTAATAAATTCAAACAACCTATTAGATACTGATTCACCCCCCACTCTCAGTATCTGTGGGAATCCTAACAATTTATATTAGAGCTTGGTCCTCTATTTTTAGAAGCCTAATAGCTTGAGGAAGATCTTGACACCGGTAAAGATGGAAAATCTGATGAAGCAACTAGAAGTAGCTCTCTTAGACTATGATGCAGAAAAATTAAAAAACATCAAACTTGAAGATGATCTAAAGGTAGCTCAGGATATCATTCAAGAACTTCAAGAGAATTTTACCATTGCAAGAAACAAGAGAAGAGAATTATGTGAAAAGATGCAAAATGAGAATGATGAAAAGGAATCACTTAATGATCAAATAAGCAAGCTAAAACAAGAGAACATGACAACAAAGAATGAGATGCAAGATATGACCATGAGATTCTGTAAAGAAATTGAAGATAGGAAGAAGAATGAAGAAGAATTGACCAAAAGACTAAGTGATGCAGCAAATGAGAACACAAGACTTAGCTATGAAAATGACCTATTGAAGATAGATCTGATGCATACACAAAATGACTCCAATGAACTGATGAGATAGAAAGAAATCTTACAAAGAGAATTGGATATTGCAAATCAACACAAAGAAAAATTCAAGAAATGCTCAGAAGAACTTGGTGACTTGTTGAAGATTTAGAAACTTAATGGCGATACTTGTGGAATTGGCTTTGAAGCAAGAGAAAGCTTCGGTACTGCAAACACTCAGAATCATAGCAAACTGGTAAGGCAGCCTAATGCTTATAAATTCAATGGAAAATGCTTTAACTGTAATAAGTATGGGCATAGAGAAAATCAATGTAGATCTAGAAATTATCAGAACATCAACACACCCACCGGTCAATGTTCAAAAAGAAACAAAGTTGGTCACAACTCTAAAAATTGTAGAATGAATGTAAGATGTTATGTTTTTGGAAGATTTGGACACTTATCTAATCAATGTAGAACACAAACCGGCATAGGTTATGGCAAAGCTATTCAGAAAAATAATGTGACTTGCTATGCATGTAATAAGATTGGACATATTGCAAAATTCTGTAGAAGTAAAGGATCACCAACAGACAACAAAAGTTCTAGCTTGAAAGGAAAAGAAAAATTTGAAGAGGTTAAGCAAGAACTCTCAAAATAATGGATTAGAAAGTCTAACCTAAATGTTGGGAATACTCCTCCACCGGTAGAACCAATCAATGATTCATCGGTAGGACAGAGTAGTGCTTCACTGATAGGACAGAGTAGTACTCCATCGGTAGGAAGCTCTTCATCAAACTGAAGAAAATCTTCTTTGAGGGTTTGGCAATAAATGAGACATATGCTATTATTCCCTCGGTTAATGGTAATAAGTTGGAAATTACTTCATTACTATCAAACAATGTTAAGTGACTACTTAACTAACATGCATTAAATGTGGTAGATGGAAAATAGACTTTATAAATTTGTGATTTTGGCTCCATTTCACTTCACCAAGATTTCAAACATTTGAAGAGAGCGAAATTTGCAGAGCTAAAGTATTTCGAGCAAAGAGGCAAAGGTGTTTCAGAAATCAATCCATCCAAAGGCAGAAAGAGGTATTTATCATCATGGAATCCACCTCTACACTTGAATATATAGCAAACCCTACTGTAGTCGAGGCTATAAAACACCCTAGGCCCATGTTTCAACTAGTTCCCGAGGTAGCAAAGAAAGATGATACTATAGGTGCTTTTTCTCAAATTCCAAAAGGAGTTGTTTATGCTGAAGACCCCAGAATTTATATCCATTGCAACATAGAGGAATTAGGAGATGAAGAGATCAAAACCATGTATAAATCTGTCATATGTGATGATTCTGGAAATATAAAACCTGAACATAAAATTATTGAAACGCTAGGTTTTACTGAAATCCTTAGCATTCTTGAATTCCCCAAGGATGTGATTAGGATAGTCTTAAGCAGGGTACATGGTGAATTTTTCTGGTTAGATGCAATTCAAAAAATTACCAAGGAAGCTGTCAAGGCAGTGATAGGGTTACCCTCAACCGGTAAAAGGCCAAACAAGAGTAAAAAGGTCTCAAATGACCTAGTAACTAAGCTAACTAGTGCAACATCTGACAAAAGGTCCTTAGGAGTCAATGATGTAACTAACACTAATGTGAGATTTATCAGCATGATTTTAGGGTATAAAGCTACTCATGCAAATAGACTTAATTCAGTTTCAAGTTTATGCATTAAGAGTGCTTATGACATGATTACACACAATGTGAAAATTGACATATGTGAATGGTTAAAAGATGAGTTAATTGACAACTTAGGCAAGATAAAGAAAGATAAGAAATGAACTTTTAGGTTTGGATATCTACTTGTATGATTGATGCTACACATAACCAAATAGGTTCCTGGTATAGGCTATAAAGAACTTGGATTTGATATACCGGTAGGTAAATAGTTATTAGAACTATTCAATAACATGGGTGAAGACAAGGAAAAGAATATCCATGAATACTTTCAAGCATTAAAGGCCAAAATGAAGAAGAGAATCAGTTTATCACAAAAAATTGTTGACAAGTATAAGATAACATATGCTTTGTAATAAAAAGGGATGAGATCTAGATGGAAGCAGTCATCCCAAGGACAATTTGGGTAACAGAAATGGGTTATGAAACTGATGACCTTATCATTGAAACATATGCTGAAGCACTTTTGGAAGCTCCTAGAGAACCTAAGGAAGAAATATTTGGTAGTGCTGAGACCATAGAAAGTCAAATTCAATCTCATAAAAGAGTGAAAAAGGTTGAAGCAGTAGTGAGAAGAGGTTCTAGATAGGCAAATGTTATTAAAGAAAATGTAATGAAACAAACCAGTATCACTGAGGATGAGTTAGCAGCCCCACAACTTGAAACTCACCTATCACCAGTAGGCACTTCTTCGAAGAATGACATGCCAACAACTTTCAAAAGAGTTGTAAGGAAAAGAGATCCTTCACCAACAACCACGCCTTCACCTAGGAGAACAAGATAGAAACAACAAGCAGTGAGATCTCTGGTTAGAAAGACTACACCAAATAAGAAACTGACACCCAAGAAGAAGAAGAGGACAAAACAAAACATGGCCCCTCTTGACATATTGCTAAATGAAATTACAAAGGAAGGGAAACTAAAGAATATAGAGAAATTTTATGATACTCTAACAGAAAATGAAAAGAACAAGTTGAGAATAGTGTAATTTTGCACATGGACATGTATAAGAAATTTTTGATGGAAGTGGTAGATGAACTACCAGATGAATTATTTAAAAGATTGGAAGCAAGAAGACAAGTTGTTGTAGAGCTTGACAATAAAATCAAGATAGAAAAATTACTTGTTGTTTACCTAGTGAACTCACCTAAAGAAATAGATGGCCTAATTGCAGAAGTCAACCAATCAGTATTCTCTACTGCACACCGACATATTGCATTAATGGTTGGAAGAGTCAATCAAGTAACTGAAGAAACAAAAAATGCATGGGATATATTCCTAGTTGAAAAAGAAAAATAGGAAGAGTACATGAGCCACAAACCAATAAAGGTATATTAGAAGGACAAGCACAAGGGTAAAGGAAAGGTTGGTGGACCTCCTAGTATAAAAGTAAAGGATAACTTACTCCCATCGCCTCCAATTACATCATCGGTAATAACAAATACTGTAGATCAACTGGCAGTTGAGAATATGGATGTAGAGGATATAAACCCTAATCCTGAAGTACTATACATAGTAGATGTTGATACACAAAAGGTCAACATTGTGGTAGATAAAGATACAATAGGTAAGATAGACATGGCTAATAATCCATTGGTAACTGATCAAACTGACAACACACAAGAAAAACTGGCAGATGATAGCACAGGAGAATAGTTAGAAACTCAAACTGAGACTAAGAAAGAACAACAGATAGAGAAACAAGAAGAGCAACAAGCTCCAAAATAGGAACAGGAACAGGAATAGATTCATGTGGAAACAGTGCAACCAGTAACAAGAGAAGTACAAAAACCATTGTTTAAGGAAATGGAAACACAGACAGACCTACCAGAGGTCACTACAAGCCTGGTTACTTCTACCACCGATGGAATTCAGAATGTTGGTTCCTCATCAGCAGTTTATAAATCAACAAATGTAATAGAAGTACTTTTAGATTCTATCAAAAGGATAACAGATTGTAGTTCATAGGCTTACAAAGCTATAGATAACAAAATCCCACTTTTGAAGAGGCTAGCTCCTAACTGCAATATAGATAATAAAGATTCATTAAGCCAAACTGACATTTTGTCCAAGCACATCACTAAGAACACAGTGACAATTGAGCAAATAAAGGAACAGGCATTGAAGAATAAGATGGAAATCGAAAAGCAAAAATTCTTTGAGGATTAGATAAAGAAGTGTACAAGGGAATTTGACACACTTATACCAGAACTATGCAACTTACTAAAAGAGTTCAAAACTTTGTATAAAGACATATGCAAGACAAACCTACTAACAACTAATATAGATAAGCAAATGAGAAAGGTACAGGATGAAATAAATAAACTTGCACACAATTTTGTTAACTCATCGAACACACTATCACTTTTTGAATAGAAGATAACAAATTTTGAGGATGAGTTACTTAAGTTGGGAAGAGAAAATGAGAGAATAGTGGATAAGGCAAAAAGTTTGAGATAGAGATTGAGTCCAAGATTGGACTATCTAGCATTCATGTGGAAGGAAATATCTGAGGCACTTGTATAGGGACAAAGAACACTGGCAAAGCATATGCAGCACCTCACCGGTATAGATCAAAGAACCAAGACAACAATAAGAGACAGTAAGAAATTTATGGAGAGTATAAACTTAATTATGGTAGATCTATTTCAAATTGTGACCACACATGTGCAAGGTTGAGACTACAACTCTATTGCCATCTTCACAACCTTTGTCATTGATGCCAAAGGGGGAGTAGTGGTATGAGAAAATCCAATATCATAGGAATCATATGCTCAGGGGGAGCACACACATTTTTGGTAACTTTTTTTGGAATTCACATTTTTGGATACACTTTTGAATTTTATCATGAGTGTTGTCATCAATGCCAAAGGGGAAGATTGTTGGCATATGCACACTCCAATGACACATTGAAGGTGATTGAAGGTTTTATCTTTGATGGAAACCTTACAATCCTATGTCACCAGCAAGGCATTACACCGGCATTAGTAGATCACACTCTACATTGACACTCAGACCACCGGCATCGATAGAGAAAGGAAGCATACTAGCATAGAGGCTGACAGGATTTTTGTTATATTATATTTTGTTATTATTGTAAAAACTTTGAAAGCCGACTTGATATCATTGTAAAATGACTTACATATATAAGAAGCCATTGTAAGACATTCTATAATGAATAAGGAAAAATAATTAGGCAGACCTATTATGCGAAATATAGGTTAAAGGGTTTATGTAAGAAGCAGAGCAGAAACTAGTATAGAATCTGGCATTATAGATGCTATTGTAAAGCAGTACAAGACATTAGATTTGTATAATCCACATTGTAAGTCAATGAGACTTCCCATTGAGTAGTGAGCTCTAGGCAATTGGCCTTGTTGGTGCCCAAAACCACAGATTGGAAAACCCAAAGACTTGCCAACTCCTTAGGAAATCTAATCAGCCTTGGCCAATGAACAGGGATGGTCGAAGACCAAATCTCTCCACACTTCAGGCTCCACAAGACCTAAGCTGGTGTACCCTTCCCTCTCAATAACAAAAGAGTTATTTAAATGTGGATTTAAGCCTCTAAGCAAGTTTACACAGCTAGCAAATTAGTGTTATGCAACTATGCTATATCATGTGCTTTAGTTGAATACTTTGAAAACTAAAAACTGAATATGGATAAAAGTGTATGTTAAAGATATTGTATATTGAAAATGAAATACTTTCGGGACTTGAATGAAATCTACAAGGATTAGTTCAAATAGGATATGGAAGAATGTTTCTCCGTAAGGACCTTATGCATACATATCAAAATCTTAGAAATAAATAACAGACCAGTGCCTCTCTCCATGAATATGCATGACACTTTGTGGACAAATAATTCAACTAAACTCTTAAGATAGTTTTCAGGCAACTTGTAAAACAAGACTATCAATACAAAGGTTCCATTAAGTGCTATAAGAACATGAAGAAGCAAATCTTATATTCAATTATAACAACTTGTGGTGGCACACTGTATTAAAACCTTTATCAAATTTATCAAGAGGACAAAATGAAATTCATCAACACAAAAGTATACATGAATTTTGGAATTGAAACAACGAATCTTGTATATTAATTTTTGGAGAGTGAATGCATACAATAGCTACACTTACAGATACTCCATTACACAGTGATTGCTGAAAATGATACTTCCATCCTACAGACTTCTCCAATACAGACATCCCATAGCCCCTACTGGCAGCCTGACAGATTGTGAATTGTTCCTTTTTTTAATTGAAAAAGACTCCCTATAAATACCTGATCCAAAAGACATATGTGAAAGGACACACCCTTTCGCATATAGGAGGGTGTTACAGACAGTTGTTTTTCCAAAGGACACACCCTTTGGTTTACAGAGATAATTACATTTGAATCCCTAAAATATAGACTAAATAAAGCTTTATTAATATTCTTTATAATCTTTCACTTTGATAAAATTCCACTTTTGCTCTTGCTTAAGCTCCTCATTTACAAACTTTGATAAAATTTCCTGCATATAAATTGAACCAATCAAGTTCATTAAATAGAAAATAGATCATGACTTACCTTTGATTAAGTTTTGCATTAAAAACTATATCTTTTCAGATACATAAAATTTGATCGTAATTCACTTTGATCCAAATATTTAACCCTCCGAGAAAATACTTTTGCAAAAATTCATACTTTGATTCCGCATAAAATCAACCCTAATACATACATGTATCATTTATTCACTTAGGGTGAAAATATTTACAAGCAAATAATAATAACATAATGTTAAAATATATTAGGTCATCATGAGTTCAAAAGATTATTCATGGTAAGAGCACTTGCAAAATCTAATTTTCCTTATGATAAAATATATCCCTTTATAATTTCTCAAAAGGATAATGTCAAAATACTATCATGTCAAATGTTGTAAACAAGTCTTCATTTTCCAAAATGCTTTTGCAAATGATGAATGGCAATATTAAAATATTAAAAAAATTTAAGTAAAGGATACTTCATGTGTCCGTGTAAGCTAAAGAATATAATATCTTGCACAAAACATAAGAAAATCAAATAACTTGATAACTCATATTTTTTACTTTCTAGGGATATATTTTTAAATCATTGATTAAATCTTCCCTATGCAAATAAGAATACTTTCCCCTAAAGAGATATATAACCTTTTCACATAATTAGGGTAAAGTGTTCCTAAAAATTTTTATATCATAATAATTAATATAAATCTCTAGAAATAAATGAAATTTCCTTTGAATAACCTTTTTAGAATAAAACATCCCAATGAAGATATTAGATCAATAATGTTTTGAAATTTTTTTACTCTCGCTTTAACCATTTCCAAAAGCAAGAATATTATTCTAATTACCTCTCTTCCAAAAAAGTGAAAAATTAACTATTGAATGCTAATAATAACTCATCCTTGATATAATAATCTTTTTCATCAATAATACTTTAAAGATGATTCAAGATAGAAACATTATATTTTCACCATCAAACATTATAAAAAAGGCTATTCTTTATCAAAGTATTTTTACCCATTATAATAATTAAAATGAAAAATTATTTAAAGCCTATAGGTAAGAAATACTTCCTTAATATGCACTTAGTAGAAATAATTTGTCATCATATCCTGCACACATAAGGCACATAATAAGGAATTTGAATAATAAAAATAATATCTCCATTAGCTAGGGAAATTTCAAACTATTCATCTTTGAAAAACTATTCCCTATGCAAAAAATGTTAGAATATTTTGCTCTAAGAAAATATGTTCAATTAACCTTCATGAGGATATAATAAAATAAGGGCAAAAAATGTTGCCCAAATGAATAATTAAGTGATTGAAAAAATAAATCTATAAAGAATACAAATCATTTCATATAATATTTGAAAAATCCCAGAATGTAAAATATTGCATAAATAACATTTGAGATCATTTATTTTTAGGAAAAAATAAATTCAAAGGCAAAATATTAATTAATAATCTTTTAAAATCACTTTTACCTTTAAAATAATAAAAAGCAAATGATTAAAAATACCTACCTCCTCTTGATAAAAATACATTACCTTGGGAATTGTGGAAATATTTGCAAATTATTATCCATACTAATTTACCCTAACAAACATTTTCAAATAATACAATAGAGCAATTGGTAAAAGGGGAGGGTAGGTATGGGTAGTTAGGAAGGTCGGGTTGAGAGGTTGAGTGTTCAACTCCCTCTCCCTACCTTTTGTAAAAGTATATTTTAAAATCATTTATTTATATGCAAAATGTAATCTTATTGTAAATAAAAAATATACTTGCTTAAGATATACTCCATGCTCCTTAATGTGCCTAGAAATTTAATTTTTCTCATGTGTAACATCCTGCACAAAAAAAAGAAATATAGTAAGATATACTAACAAATCAGAAATCATTTTGTTAAGGATAAAACAATATATAATTTTTACTTGATTATGTATGAAGATCGCATATACTTAACAATTCACTACTCCTTGTCATCACCCCAATCATTTTCATGTTGAGGTGCTGTAAAAGCTCACAACATTATGTATATATAATACTTCAGCTTGAGCACTCAATAGGTTATTAAGGAAACATGTATATGTTGTTTATTAATGAATATATTGTTCATTGTCAACCCGTTGTACAACAATGACCGCCCTATCGAGGATTGGGAGGGCTCTCAAATGCCTATGCCGATACTCGATGTCTTTTACTCATCGGGCCCAAATGTATCCCAATCATTTATTTTAAAAGATGATTTAATATTTCACCTTTTGAGATAAAAACTTTTTACTTCCTTCTACCAACTATAAAGTATTTGATCATTTGATTTGCTCAAACGTAAAATCTTTTATTTCTTTTTTGTAATAATCTTGCACATTATACAAGCTCAAAAATTGTGTTAGTTTTAAAAGCATCATATAATTTCATGTAACACAAGTAATTTAAATACTATAATATTAATTGGAGGAAAAATATAATATTCAAAATTAAACACTTCCTAATTAATATTATACTCAAGAAAAATAATTATAAAATATAAATAAACTGGCTTTCATAATTCATTCAGCCTGATACTCATGCAAAAAGAAATTTATTAGTATTCTACTATAATCATTTTGACAAAATTTTGAAATTGTATATTGCAAATTTGAAGAAATTGTATTTAGATTAGCCTCATTAAACATATCAAATGATATCATATGAATTCAAAATTTGAAACATAGGTCCTCATATATACATAAAATATAGAGGAATAATTAATTTGACATAATAGAGTTTAGATGAGAAGAAGTTATGGTTCAAAAAAGTGTACCTGGCTTGATTCCATATTTGCAACCATATACATACCTGGAAATTGACCACCTTGTTCATGCATCAAATTAAGTTGCAGGGAACTCAAAGTGGAATAGATACTTGATCTAAATAATTGCAGAGAGAGAGATTTTCTTCCTAGTATGAATCTGGAACCTTAAAAATTTTAATTTTTAAGGGTCCAATAGTGGCTCTTTCTGGGGACATATGTTCCATGTGAGCATAGCGAGATCTCAGTTATCTCTAGAAAAGAAGACCATTAGATAGCACCCCTTTTGTAGGTTCCTCTGAATAAAATTGGGTGGCCCGAGGCCTCCCAAAAATGACGATATTCCCTTTCCTCTGTCAAATACTTGATTTTGGTCATGTAGTAATACGCACCTTCTGAAAACACTATTTGTTTTACCACTCCCACTGCTTGATATATTGTTTCTTTTCCTGCTATGAAACTTTTTCCCAATATATTTAATTAACTTCCTTGTTATTTGGGTTAAAATGTGATACACATAATCTCTTTCATCCTCTTGTATCAACCTTAATTGAAATAAATTATATCTCGATAGTATTTTACCCTTATTCTTATATTCCTTTTCTTCCCTAAAAATTTTGAAATCTCTTTTGTCATATGTGAATTTCATTTGCATATGAGTTTCCAAACACCATTCAAAATTCCCATTTTCATATTCTGCAACATTCAGTTGAGGGAAAATACTTGGTAAAACATTTTCCTTTCCTTTTTCTTGCAAAGTATTCATGCCTCCCAATGAAATGTCTAAATTAGGATTAATGCAACCTATGTTGCAATTTTTAAAACTTTTTATTCCTTTGGGATTATGTTCCATATAGTTCATTTTTACAGTATCCTCATTTATGGAAAATATCTTATTTTCCTCAAATAGTAAATTAGGGCACCCATCACATATGATTTTACTATAATGTAAACTTGATAAAAAATTTATATCATCTTTAAACACATTTTCTTTTTCCTTGTGTTTTGGAAATAACTTACCCTTTTCATATAAAGACCATGAAATGTCTAAATTAGGATTAACGCAACCTATGTTGCAATTTTTAAAACTTTTTATTCCTTTGGGATTATGTTCCATATAGTTCATTTTTACGGTATCCTCATTTATGAAAAATATCTTATTTTCCTCAAATAGTAAATTAGGGCACCCATCACATATGATTTTACTATAATGTAAACTTGATAAAAAATTTATATCATCTTTAAACACATTTTCTTTTTCCTTGTGTTTTGGAAATAACTTACCCTTTTCATATAAAGACTTAGGCAATGTCCCTTTCAACAATGTCATGCAGAGACATTATTTTCTTTTCTCCCATAGTTTCACTATATAGTGTTGTTGAAAAATTAAAATTATTTCCAAACACGACCTTTTTTGTATTTTCTTTAACTGATTTATTTAAGAACATACGAAAATCCTTCCTATCTCCTTGGGAATATTCTCATGCTTCAATATGTAAGAAATCATGTGGCAAATCACAATACATACCTTTACTGAAAGTATCTTCTTGAAAATCTTCATCATTGTGCTTTGATGAAGCTTCTTCAAATTTATATATCGAATGTAAATCCATTTCATCTTCACATCCTATATGGTAAATGTTTATTTCACAAGAGGGACTAACAAAATATTCACATTTAGAGATTATTTCCTCACATTCCTGTGAAGTCTCATGATACTGAAGATTTAAAAAAAATTCAAAAGGATTTTCAAGCACATACTCCTATTACACTCATCGTTATGTATGTATTTCTCATTATTTTGAGAATCATCATTTGTTTTGTCCACAAGAAAATTATCTTGATTGATCTTTTCCTCTGATATATTATCTCCCTGGGAATCATATTTTACTTCATCAAACACACCATGAATGTGCCCTAATCCATTACTTTGCTTTATTTGAAAAAAAAATTGGACCATTTTTCTAAACATACCTTACATATTCCTTTTCTAACAGATAAGAAATTTCTTCTGTACTAAGAAATGTTTCTTCCTCCCCTTTGCATTTAGCTACACACATGCCCTCTTCCTTTTTTAAACCTGTATTTTCTACCTCATGTGGGGTCCAAATAATACCATGTCTTTCTAAAGATTAAATTATACGCTTTAATTCAGGATCATAAGATATCCCTAATTCATCCATTTTGTTTGAAAATGAGGCATGCTATCTATGAGTATTTTTACATAAATGTTTATCATCCTGGTGAGCAATCCCACTATAGGTTCACCCTCGTATCTTTCTAAATAAAAGAAGGCATCCAAAGGGGATATGCATGATTCTTCTTGCATATTGCAAATCCATTCCTCGTCCTCTTTATAGAAAATGTCATCTTCTTCATCATCTTCAACATGAAACTCATATAAGAACCATTGGTCAAATTCCCTCATTGATGAAATACTCTATGTAGGTAATGATTCATAAGCTTCTCTCGCATAACCCCATAATGTTCTGATGAAGAGCTTCATCACTAGATCCTCTGCATCGATTTCATAATCTTTTACAAATGTGTAAAATGCATTTAAATGATCAATCACTGATTCATCCAATTCTCCATGAAACTTTGGTACCAGTGGTGAAAGTTTAGGGAGTATGCACTTAGTAGGGACACATTAAAATCCTCTGAGATCCAATGGCCTAATGCCATCTAGAATAAATGGTTGTCCATTTCGATACATCCTATATTAATTTCAACTAAAAACAAATTTTTCATTTCCTTCTGGATTGTCTCCCTTAGCAGAGTCACTTACTGAAATATTTTATTGAATAGAGTCGCCACCTCAAATTTGAGGAAAAACTTGTTCCTAACTTATCTGATCTTCTAGGATCTCTCCCCCAGTAGAGTCTGATACAACACACCAGAAACTCTGAATATTCCTTCTACGACAACTCCCTAGCAGAGGCGCCAATCTGTTGTGTGACTCGTATGGGGAAAACAAAACTTATCAAATATTCAATGAAGAAACACCAGAGCTTCTAGGTGAATGTCAAACTATGTATGACAAATCCCTAGCAGAGTTGCCAATCTGTTGATGCCCAAAACTACAGATTGGAAAACCCAAAGACTTGCCAACTCCTTAGGAAATCCAATCAGCCTTGGCCAACGAATAGGGATGGTTGAAGACCAAATCCCTCTGCACTTCAGGCTCCACAAGACCTAGGTGGGTGTACCCTTCCCTCTCAAGCACAAAAGAGTTATTTAAATGTGGATTTAAGCCTCTAAGCAAGTTTACACAATTGGCAAATTAGTGTTCTGCAACTATTCTATATCATGTGCTTTAGCTGAATACTTTGAAAACTGAAAACTGAATATGAATAAAAGTGTATGTTAAAGATATTGTTTAATGAAAATGAAATGCTTTCAGGACTTGAATGAAATATGCAAGGATTAGTTCAAATAGGATATGGAAGAATGTTTCTCTATAAGGACCTTATGCATACAAATCAAAATCTTAGAAATAAATAACAGACTAGTGCCTCTATCCAGGAATATGCATGATACTTTGTGGACAAATAATTCAATTAAAATCTTGAGACAGTTTTCAGGCAACTTGTAACACAAGACTATCAATACAGAGGTTCCATTAAGTGCTATAAGAACATGAAGAAGCAAATCTTATATTCAATTATAACAACTTGTGGTGGCACACTATATTAAAACCTTTATCAAATTTATCAAGAGGACAAAATGAAATTCATCAACACAAAAGTATACACGAATTTTGGAATTGAAACAACGAATCTTGTATATTAATTTTTGGAGAGTGAATGCATACAATAGCTACACTTATAGATACTCCATTACACAGTGATTGCTGAAAATGATACTTCCATTCCTACATACTTCTCCAATATAGACATCCCATAGCCCCTACTGGCAGCCTAACAGATTGTGAATTGTTCCTTTTTTTAATTGAAAAAGACTCCCTATAAATACCTGATCCAAAAGACATATGTGAAAGGACACACCCTTTCACATATAGGAGGGAGTTACAGACAGTTGTTTTTCCAAAGGACACGCCCTTTGGTTTATAGAGATAATTACATTTGAATCCCTAAAATTCACACTAAATAAAGCTTTATTAATATTCTTTATAATCTTTCACTTTGATAAAATTCCACTTCTGCTCTTGCTTAAGCTCCTCATTTACAAACTTTGATAAAATTTCCTGCATATAAATTGAACCAATCAAGTTCCTTAAATAGAAAATAGATCATGACTTACCTTTGATTAAGTTTTGCATTAAAAACTATATCTTTTCAGATATGTAAAATTTGATCGTAATTCACTTTGATCCAAATATTTAACCCTCTGGGAAAATACTTTTGCAAAAAATCAGACTTTGATTCCGCATAAAATCAACCCTAATACATACATGTATCACTTATTCACTTAGGGTGAAAATATTTAAAAGCAAATAATAATAACGTAATGTTAAAATATATTAGGTCATCATGAGTTAAAAACATTATTCATGGTAAGAGCACTTGCAAAATCTAATTTTCCTTATGATAAAATATATCCCTTTATAATTTCTCAAAAGGATAATGTCAAAATACTATCATGTCAAATGTTGTAAACAAGTCTTTATTTACCAAAATGCTTTTGCAAATGATGAATGACAATATCAAAATATTGAAAAATTTTAAGTAAAGGATACTTCCTGTGTCCGTGTAAGCTAAAGAATATAATATCATGCAAAAAACATAAGAAAATCAAATAACAATATAAAGCTCCAGAAATAAATGAAATTTCCTTTGAATAACCTTTTTAGAATAAAACATCCCAATGAAGATATTAGATCAATAATGTTTTGAAATTTTTTTACTCTCGCTTTAACCATTTCCAAAAGCAAGAATATTATTCTAATTACCTCTTTTCCAAAAAAGTAAAAAATTAACTATTGAATGCTAATAATCACTTATCCTTGATATAGTAATCTTTTTCATCAATAATACTTTAAAGATGATTCAAGATAAAAACGTTAGATTTTCACCATCAAACATTATAAAAAAGGCTATTATTTATCAAAGTATTTCTACCCATTATAATAATTAAAATGAAAAATTATTTAATGCCTATAGGTAAAAAATACTTCCTTAATATGCACTTAGTAGAAATAATTTGTCATCCTATCCTACACACATAAGGCACATAATAAGGAATTTGAATAATAAAAATAATATCCTCATTAGCTAGGGAAATTTCAAAGTATTCATCTTTAAAAAACTATATGTTCAATTAGCCTTCATAAGGATATAATAAAATAAGGGCAAAATATGTTCCCCAAATGAATAATTAAGTGATTGAAAAAATAAATCTATAAAGAAATACAAATCATTTCATATAATATTTGAAAAATCCAAAAATGTAAAATATTGCATAAATAACATTTGAGATCATTTATTTTTAGGAAAAAATAAATTCAAAGGCAAAATATTAATTAATATTCTTTTAAAATCACTTTTACCTTTAAAATAATAAAAAGCAAATGATTAAAACATACCTACCTCCGCTTGACAAAAATACATTACCTTGGGAATTGTGGAAATATTTGCAAATTATTATCCATACTAATTTACCCTAACAAACATTTTCAATTAATACAACAGAGCAATTGGTAAAAGGGGAGGGTAGGTATGGGTAGTTAGGAAGGTTGGGTTGAGAGGTTGAGTGTCCAACTCCCTCTCCCTGCCCTTTTGTAAAAATATATTTTAAAATCATTTATTTATATGCAAAATGTAATCTTATTGTAAATCAAAAATATACTTGCTTAAGATATACTCCATGCTCCTTAATGTGCCTAGAAATTTAATGTTTCTAGCACTCCAAAAATATCAAAAATCTTCTAAAAATGGCCTTCAAGGTAGGGTGGATGGTTTGGGCATTTGTTGAGAGACAAAAATCACCATTTAAAACTCATATTCAAACCCAAAAAATGGCCTGAATTGCAAAAACGTGAATGAACTTTTGCTGTTGTTGGTGATACTTCTCATCATAGCCTCTCCGCTTCTCTAATATTTGCTGAGCTTACTTGATTATGTATGAATATCGCATATACTTAACAGTTCACTGCTGCTTGCCATCACCCCAATCATTTTCTTGTTGAGGTGCTTTAAAAGCTTACAACATTATGTATATATAATACTTTAGCTTGAGCACTCAATAGGTTATTAAGGAAACATATATATGTTGTTTATTAATGAATATATTGTTCATCATCAACCCATTGTACAACAATGGCCACCCTATCGGAGATCGGGAGGGCTCTCAAATGCCTATGCCGATACTCGATGGCTTTTACTCATCGAGCCCCAATGTATCCCAATCATTTATTTTTAAAAAATGATTTAATATTTCACCTTTTGAGATAAAAACTTTTTACTTCCTTCTACCAACTATAAAGTATTTGATCATTTGATTTGCTCAAACGTAAAATCTTTTATTTCTTTTTTGTAATAATCCTGCACATTATAGAAGCTCAAAAATTGTATTAGTTTTAAAAGCATTATATAATTTCATGTAACACAAATAATTTAAATACTATAATATTAATTGGAGGAAAAATATAATATTTAAAATTAAACACTTCCTAATTAATATTATACTCAAGAAAAATAATTATAAAATATAAATAAAATGGCTTTCATAATTCATTCAGCGTGATATTCATGCAAAAGGAAATTTATTAGTATTTTACTATAATCATTTTGACAAAATTTTGAAATTGTATATTGCAAATTTGAAGAAATTTTATTTAGATTAGCCTCATAAAACATATCAAATGATATCGTATGAATTCAAAATTTGAAACATAGGTCCTCATATATACATACAATACAAAGGAATAATTAATTTGACATAACAGAGTTTAGATGAGAAGAAGTTATGGTTCAAAAATGCATAATAGGCTTGACTCCATATTTACAACCATATACATACCTAGAAATCGACTACCTTGTTCATGCATCAAAGTAAGTTGCAGGGAACACGGAGTGGAATAGATACTTAATCTAAATAATTGCAGAGAGAGATTTGCTTCTTAGTATGAATCTGGAACCTTAAAAATTTTAATTTTTAAGGGTCCAACAAGCCTTCATGCATGTGTGGGCCCCTCTTGTAAGTAATATTCTCTTATTGACTAGTAAGTGAATATTGTGGGTCACAAATCCCAGCGAGGTTTTTCCCACACTAGTTTTCCTCATTAAATCAGTGTGTTATGGTGTGATTTTCATGTGGTTGCTTTCATTTCTATTTATTGCATTATTTCTTGCATACCGGTACACTGTTATAATATGTGCTACATGTTTTAAGTTAAGAAATTCAAACAAATGGTTAGATACTGATTCACCCCCCCCTCTCAGTATCTGTGGGAATCATAACAAGTTGATGTGGAGGAGACCAGAACTGAAATGAACAAAATTTAGAAAAAGAAGGATGATGAGTTAATTGAAGTCAAACCATCTGAAGATACTATTTCTTCAACTAGTGTGGAGAACCCGTCACCAGCAAACTAAGTTGTTTAAAACATTAGGGGGAACTTATTGTTAGATACATTTTAGAACTCCCTGAAGGACCATGAGGTATGTTAGACCTGCATACTTTGATGTATTATGATGTTAAGAAGGGATTCTTTGATCAAAGTGTAGGTTTGATGAACTACTATTGTGTTAATAAGATATTTTGGGGTTTTACCAGTAATGGCATTTAATGTGGTCGATAATGGGAAAATAAAAAAACTTTTTGAATCTATTTGTCATATTGCATACTTGATAGCACACAGAGAGTGAGAAGAGAAGATCTTGTGTTTGCATCATTTAACATGTATAACAGATATTGAAGTGTTTTGGTGTGATCTGTGATCGGGAAATGGTGAAGAAATTTTGTTGGTGTCTGAAACCCTAGTGCAGAAGAGGGAAAAGGCATTTATCAGGTAATCTTGTTATCTATTTCTGAAGTTTGATTTGTTGAAAATGGATACACCGCATCTAGTTGATGTTACCAATAGGTCATGACCTCAATTTAAATGGCATCCATTTAAATCTAAAGAAACTGATCTCATCGGAGCCCTATCCAGAGTTCCCTACGACGTATTACACGTCGAAGATGTTAGATCATTTTACCATTGCAAATTGGAAGATTTGGGTATGCTTGCTATTTTCAATCAATATAGAGCATTGTGTGATGAGAATAGTATTTTGAAGGAACAATACAAGAGAGTTACTGACAAAAGGTTTCATCATGCACTTAATTTCATTGATGATTTTGTAGATGAACATGTTAGATATGTGCTTAGAAAGATAAGTGATCATTTTATGTGGCTCGATTGACCATGTAAAATTTCTAAGAAAGCCATTCACATAGTCACCAAACTTTGTGCCACCATTGAGGTCCCCTTACTGAGATCCATTCCAAAGAATGATGTAGAAAAATTAACAGAACTGAAATGGGATGACACAAAAATGACAGTGAACAATATCAATGCGCTGATAGTGAAATATGCTTCAATGGTGATTGGCTACCGAATATACTATTCAAGCAAGATGAACAGTGTACTGACAACTACTATTCATACTGCTTACTGAATGATCAAAAAAGATATTGATTATGATCTATCTGAAGCATTGAGGAGTGAAATTGGAGGCCATTAAGAAGGACAAAAGGTTGAGGTTCCAATTTGGTCAACTTATTCTTGGTTTATTTTTTTATTTTCAAAATTCCTTTCTTGGTATTGGTGATATTCAATGGATTGGGAGAACACCTTCTTTGATGCAAATACATAATAGTATTAGGATTCTTGGTAATGATTTTGATAAGAATGTATGGGGATGCCTTAAGGAGTTTCAGAAGAAAATGCATGCAAGAGAAAGGATATTGATAGAGGTAGTTAACCGGTATGAAAACTCAATTTTCTTTATGGTGGACATAGACACTTGCATGATGGAATTTGTAGACCCCTAGATTACTTGGGATATTCTCATGGGGTGTGAAGTTGATAAAGAACTGGTAATTGCATATGCTGACCATTTACTTGGACAATCGATTAATACAATAGCAGAGAGGTTTGGTACTTACAAGGAGAAATCCCTTGAAGTACATTCTGAACTCCAAAAATTGGTTAGAGCTAAGAAAGTTAGGAAGGAAGTTGAATACTTTGTTGAGAAAGAAGGATTTACAAAGGAATAGATTGTTGAAGCTAGAGAAAAGTGTGATGCTCAATAGGATTGAACATCAAGTGCTCCAACTAGCACCTCCATCGGTATGCAAACAAGAGCTGGAAAAGGGAAAGATGCAGAAAAAGAAAAACTAGTAGCTGTTAAGAAAGGGAAACTAGCAAAAAAAACATCAAAGATTCAATTCTAGAGAAGAGGTAAGATTGTTGATCCTCCAACTACATAGATTAAAACTGGTAAAAGAAAGAAGCAACAAGCACAAAACCCAGCACTGGTAGATACAGATGATGAAGACACTAAATCTGAGAAAGAGAAGAAATCCCTAAGGGCCAGAGGTAAGAAATCTAAGGTTGTTAGAACCTCCACTATCAAATCTGTGAAGAAACTAGTAAACAAACCCTATTCTCTTGATAAGTTGTTAAGAAGTATTAAGGATTATGGTGTTCTTAAGGGATTGAATAAATTATTTGACAATCTTGGTGAGAATGAACAAAGGAAAATAGAAGATGCAATTGTTTACATGATGAATAAATATAGTAAAGCCCTTATTGAATTGCAAGGAAAAATTTCAAATTCTTTATACAATAAAATTTATGCAAGGTGGTAGGCTGCAATGAAGCAGTACAGAGAATTGGTTGAGTACTCACTAAAAAGTATTCAACTAGAAGCCACAAAGGAAGAATTAGATGATATTTTGTTGAAAGAAAGATCTTCCTTTAGATCTAAGAAAATACTGACAAGGATGTTAATCGATGAGACCTAATCAATCCAAAAGGAGACTGAAATTTTGTTAAAGAAATATTTGGGTCTAATTCCTACTGAAGAGGAATGTGATGAGGATGATGAACCTGCAAATCTTAAGGGTGAATATTTTTCAAAAGGTGTTAAACCTACTAAATTTGAGCTTGATGACATTGTGATGGGAGATCAACTGTTAGATGATCAACCAGTGAACACACCAACTGAACCAATGATTATACCTAATGATAGTAATGGTGACAATGTTGATAATACTGTTGATAATCTAGATGTGTATGATGTAGATGTTCAGATATCTGAACAATATGAACAAAATTAGGAATAGTAAGGAAAGAAAGATGGAGAAGAAAAGAAGGATGAGGAGCCACCAGTAGATAATCATACTGTATATACTGAACCACCACTGGTAATATACAGTAATGAAGAAAAGAAAGAATAGAAGAATGAAGAAAAGGAAAAGGAAAAGAAAGAAGAGAAAACTGAAAACAAAGAGGGAACAAAGGAGAATAAGATAGAAAAGACTAAACCTGTAGTGACACCTTTGTCACTTGATTCTAAAAAGAAAGTTGTTGATGAAGAATATGATGATACATTAAGAATCCAAGGACCCCTGGACATGGATAAACTGAGTTCTACTGAGTTGATGGAGATTGCAACTGCCATGCAATCCCAAGATAAAAAGAAGAGGATGAAAGAACAACAGAACGAGGCAGAGACCATAAGGAATGCAGTAGAAATTTTGTCTAGTCTCCTACTGGAGATTGATACAGGAAATTTTGCCACTCCTATTGACAAACTTGGACAACTTGTTTCTGATACCGATGAGCAGATGAAGTCATTAGAGGATGCAACTTATGTCAATGTGGAGAAAAACTACAAGAAGAAAAGAATAGAGCACATAATGTATGAAATTGATAAAGATAAAGTGGCTCTTACTGTTAATAAGGATTTGTAGACACCTAAAATTGTCATGTCTAATTAAATAAATATCTTTATTTATTTCATTAATTCATTTATCCTCTTCTAGCCTTATTTCTCATTTAAATAAATACTTTTCTTTATTTAAATTATCCTTTTTCTAAATTAAATAAATATCTCATTTATTTAATTGATCCCACTTCCTCTATTAATTAAATAAATCTTTATTTATTTAATTAATTCATTAGCCTTTTCTACCTATGACACATGTCATTCATCTCTTAATTCCTACACTACCTACCCTCTCATTATTTTCTTATTTCCTCTACCTACCCTCTAATCTTAGCCAACCATTTATCTTTTACACCTCTTAATCTTATCCCTCCATTTCTTATATTGTCTTCTATATAAGGAGATACTTCCTTCATTATTAACCTATTCAATTCTAATCATTCTAATCGACTAATCAAGCATTCTAGCTTTCAAACTTTCATATGCGATCAAGCCTACTTGCAACCATATTTTCATTCTTTGTTGAGCTCTTGTGCACACATAAAATCTGAGAGCAAATATATCAAGCAAGATTAATGGAGATAGGAAGAATGGAGATTCAAACCCTATTTGACATGTGATGGTGTAATCTTTGTGATTTCATTGGATTTGCATTGCCTTAGGTAATCTTCATATGTTATGGTGGATCTTTATTGTTGTTAGGCTAGGGTTTTGTGGTTGATTTCATTTAGTCTTTCAATATTGTTGTTTCCACTTTTCACCATAAACAGGATTATTTGATGGAAGCACTAGAAATACGAGGTAAAATCTATTTCAACATTTTCCTTATTTTGTGCTGATTTGAAGAAGAAAATGGAAGAAGTTGAGCATGAACATGAGGTTCTAAGTGAGTCATTTATGCCCCTTAATGACTCTGCTATTCATTTTGGTAGATCAATTGTAGAAGTTCAACACAAGCTGAAAGTGAAAGTATATGAGCAAGAACATGTGAAGAGAGACAGATCCCTGTAGGAACTTTGAACACAGCTTATACCAAAGATGAAAGTCTTGTAGACAACCTACAAGGAATCTGAAGTCATTCTTGCTACACCTGAAATGAGCATTGTTGATGCAATGGAGGAGCTAGCTGGACAAATCAAGATTCATGTGGAGATCACAGGCATAATTTTACAGACATGACACAATGACTTTAAATATTTGAAGTCTCATTTTAGTGATGTTTTTTCAAGAATTCTCATGTAAAGACTTTATGACTCTTATATCTATATATAGGCTCTGATGCAAATTTTGATATCACATGTATTCATTTTTAATGTATGTACTTCCTTATTTGGTATTGTTGTCAAAGGGAGAGTAAGAGTTGGAGAGTCAATCAGTCAAAATTTTGTATGTAATAATATGAGTATTGTACTCATTTGTCATAGCATGCAATTGCTAAGGGGGAGTATATGTCATGAAGTCAATTTTTGTTTTGCACACATAGTTGACAAAAATTTTCTTAAGTGTTTCCATCAATGCCAAAGGGGGAGAATGTGATGAAGAGATTCAAATTCATATTTGATGACTGTCTTGTGTTGTCATTGATGGAAATAATGTTTTTGTGGTCATCTAAGTCTTTGAAGCCAACTAGTAAGGTATAACCAGTACAAATGATAATTTACCAATGAACTAGTAATTTGGATCTCAACCAATAAATTGAGATGGAGTTGCATTCTGAAAATCGGTATAGGCGATTGATGAAGAGTTGATTGATGCGGTTTCAAAGCAATATTGGAGATAGGTATTTGAATCTATCATTATAACCATATTAGTAGATTCACCTAGATGAGCAAGATTTGATGTATAGAATAGACATTATGATGAACACTTAACCGATAGTGATATAGTCACTTAAATCGGTAAATCGACAAAGGTTTTAATTTCTTATGTTGGTCGCTAACATAAGTAAAGCATGCGATGTAAGTTTGTCTAGATTCATTGAACCTAGGAAATTGTTCCAATGTTGTAGCCAACGATATGTAAATGTTTATAAAAAGTATGATGAGGTATCAAGTCGGTATGAATATAAATGAGTATGTGTGTGAGATCGAAGGTGAATAAGGCAAAGTTGATTATGCAGTGTTTTGTGAAGCTCTGTATTGGTGCATTATTGATGTTTTGGGGATCTGAAGTGGATCTTATTAGACATAGAGGTGTTATATGAATATCATTTGAATTGTTGTTTCCGTAATATTTTGTAGCAATTAAATCCATTAATTGGGTAGGTCCTAACATGCCTTAACTTGTAAATCCCCTAACAAGGTAGCTATATATTAGAGTGTTAAATCCTCTTGCAAGGTTGATCCTAATAAATTAAAGCTCCTAATAGGGCTAAGGTAAATCCCTTAACTGGGTGACTCTTAATCGGGTCTGCTCCTAACAAGGCATAGTTGTAAGATCTTAACTGGTCAGGATTTATATTCTATGGATAGTGAATCTTATGGGTTTGAACTCCCACTGTGGTTTTTTCCTTTTGGGTTTCCACATATAATCTCTTGTGTTATATGGAATTTGTTTTATTGGGAATTAGCTTATTTGGTGATATTCCTCTTATTCTTGATATGTTTTAAAGTGTTCAAGTTGGTTATCAGACTCATATTATTTTTTCTTGCACTGATTCACCCCCCATCTTAGTGCCTTATAAGTTTATCACTATTTAAAATTTTATACAACTTGCACGCATTTTAAGTATTTACAACTTGTTTTTGGGGTGTGTCCACTTTTTTGCACACCATCTTGGTATTGGAAATTAACACTCATTGGATTCATTTTGTTGCCATTAATGGCAACAAGATATGATGGAAGTCATAAACCGACACTAGGAAGCATATACCAATAGATACTAGCTTTGGAGCATTCAGGGCTACACCGGCACTAACATCAATACTTTGTTGGAAGCCGAGATGAAGGAGGATTTACTTAAATAATTTTGACATTATTATTGTCAAGGCCAACATTTTTGTATATGTATTGTAAGCTGACATAAGGTATATCATTTATAATAGGTATATAGGTTAGTCTGCTAGTTATTTTTGTAAGAAAAGAGAGATATATGATATGTGTGGATATAGGAGAATATAACAGAACTGTATGATGCTTATTATATGTATTGAGATCATTTTGTATGTGAATGCTATATCATGCAATTATCTATAGATAGCTTGGAAAGCATTCTTGGAGGAGAAGAGATAATAGTAGAAGTTTAGAGTTTATGAACCGGTACAGAGAAGAACTAGAACCAGAAATCTATTTCACATAGCAGATGCATTCTTGAGTTCATTTTCAGTAATTTACTTTGGCAGAAAGCTTGTAGTTAGTGAGGCTCTTTAGTGATGAGCAGTATGCTCCAAATAGTGCGCCTTCCTGCAAGCGCAGACCCCTATTATATGTAATATCTTTTCATATGGTTAGTGAACTGATATTGTGGGTCACAAATCCCACCATAATTTTTCCTCATTGAGGTTTTCCACGTATAGATTTTGTAGGTTATGATGTTCATTTATGTGGATGGTTTATTTGCTTCTTGTATTATGTTTACTTGTTTTACCAGTATATATATGCATGGTATAGAAAGTTAAAAACTGTTCATTCTGGTAGAACACTGATTCACCCCCCTCTTTCAGTTTTCTTGGATCCCAACAATTGGTATCAGAGCCCGGTACCTCATAAGAAGTTTAAAAGCTTGAGGAAGATCCTGAAACTGGAATCTTTGAACATGTGTATGGAGAAGAAACTTGAGATGGCTCTTGAGGATTATAATGTTGAAAGGATGAAGAACTTGAAATTGCAAGAAGAATTGAATTCTATAAATAAATTCATTCTTATCTTGCAAGAAAGGTTATCATCTACTCAAGCCAAGAGAAAATAACTTTTGCAACATCTCGATGATGAGGAGAAAAATGCTCTTAAGGAACAATGTCAGAAACTAAGTCAAACAAACATGCTCATGAAGAATGAAATGCAAGATTTGACTATGAGGTTATCAAAAGATATTGAGGATAGAAAGAAGAAAGAAAATAATCTTGTTATATCTTTGAAGAACAAATTTGATGAATGTGACAGATTGACTCATGAGAATAATCTATTGAGAACTGATTTGGCATAATCCCGGAACAATGAACAAGAACTTGAAAGACAAGTAACCACTCTGAGAGATGTTTAGAATACTAAAAGTGAGTATAAAGAAAAGTTTAGTATCAATGTTGCATAGTTGGATGACTTATTGAAAAGACAAAGACAGATTGATGATTCTAGACGACTTGGATTTGTACAAGTTGAATGGTTCAGTACTTCAAATGAAGATCAGACAACTGATATGTAGAACTCATCAGAATAGATGAAATTGATAAGGCAATATAATGCTTATAAATTCAATGGTAGATGTTTTCTTTCCAATAAATTTGGGCATATGGCTAAACAATGTAGAAATAAGGCAAATCAAAACTACAATTCTATTCTCAGTCAATGCACAAACTGCAAGAAATATGGTCATAGATCATAAGATTGTAGAATGAATGTTAAATGTCATGCATGTGGAAATTTTGGACATTTTGCTAATCATTGTAGGTCAAGAAATGATACTAGATATGTCAAAGCAATTCAGAAGAACAATGTTACATGTTATGCATATAACAAAATAAGTCATATTTCAAAGTATGGTAGAAGCAAGATTCAACCAGTTAATATTGATAAAGATAATGAGAAAGTCAAGTAGAAGGTAGATGAAATACAACAAGATCACAGCAAGAGATGGGTTAGAAAATCTAAAGAACCAAGTGGAGATTGATCTATACTGGTAACTCCATTGATAGAATAGAGTATTCCTCCACCGGTAGGAAATTCCACCGGTATCTAAGGTATAAGCCTTAGGGGTTGGCAAATTCATTGATAAATTTTGCATATTACCCCAGAAGAGATCTAAATAGATCTAGAAAGAGATCTGTGCTGGCATATGCACACTCCAATGAGACATTGTATGTGATTGAAGGTTTTGTCATTGATGGCAACTTTGCAATCCTATGGCTCCGGCAAGGCACTATACTGGCAAGGCATTACACTAACAAGTTAGTGCACCAGCATCAACAAATCACACTCTACACTGGCACTTAGGACACTGGCACCAACACAAAGAAAGGAAGTATACTGGCACAGAGGCCGATGGGATTTTGTTATATTATATTTTTTTAATTATTGTAAAAACTTTGTAAGCCAACTTGGCAAATTGTAAAATGACTCTTATATATAAAAGAGATCATTGTAGACATTTTATAGTAGTGTAGGTAGTGATAAGAAACAAATTATTAGGCAAACCTATTATGCAAAATATAGGTTGAAGGGTTTATGTAAGAAGCAGAGCAGCAACCAGTACTGAATCAAGCATTATAGATGCTATTGTAAAGCAGTACAAGATATTGGATTTGTATAATCCACATTGTAAGTCAGTGAGACTTCCCATTGAGCAGTGAGCTCTAGGTAGTTGGCCTTCTTGCATGTGCAGGCCCCTATTGTAAGTAATATTCTCTTATTGGCCAGTGAGTGAATATTGTGGGTCATAAATCCCACCAAGGTTTTTCCCACACTGGGTTTCATCATTAAATCCTTGTGTTATGGTGTGCTTTTCATGTGGATGTTCTTAATTATGTTTATTACATTATTTCTTGCATACCAGTACACTATTATAATATGTTCTACATGTTTTAAGTTAAGAAATTATAATTACTAGTTAGATACTGATTCACCCCCCCTCTTAGTATCTATGAGATTCCTAACAATTGGTATCAGAGCTTGGTCCTCTATTTCCAGAAGCCTAACAACTTGAGGAAGATCTTAACACTGGTAAAGATGAAGAATCTGATGAAGAAACTTGAAGGAGCTCTCTCAGACTATGATGCAGAGAAATAAAAAAATATCAAACTAGAAGATGATATAAGGGTAGCTTAGGATATCATTAAGGCACTTCAAGAGAATATTACTGTTGCAAGAAATAAGAGAAGAGAACTTTGTGAAAAGTTGCAAAATGAGAATGATGAAAAGGAATCAATTAATGATCAGATAGGCAAGCTGAAACAAGAGAACATGACCACAAAGAATGAGATGCAGGATATGACTATGAGATTTTGTAAAGAGATTGAGTAGTGGAAGAATAATGATGAAGAATTGACCAGAAGACTAAGTGATGCAACAAATGAAAACACAAGACTTAGCTATGAAAATGACATTTTGAAGATAGATCTGATGCACACTCAGAATGACTCCAATGAACTGATGAGATAGAAAGAAGTCTTAGAAAGAGAACTAGAAACTACAAATCAACATAAAGAAAAATTCAAGAAAGGCTCAAAGGAACTTGGCACCTTGTTGAAGAATCAAAAACCTAAAGGTGACACTTCTAGAATTGGCTTTGAAGTTGGTGAAATCTCTGGTACTGCAAATACTCATAATCACAGCAAATCGGTAAGACAACCTAATGCTTATAAATTCAATGGAAAATGCTTTAACTATAATAAGTATGGTCATAGAGAAAATGAACGTAGATCTAGAAATTATCAGAATATCAACACACCCACTGCTCAACGTTCTAAATGCAACAAAGTTGGTCACAACTCTAAAAATTGCAGAATGAATGTGAGATGTCATGTTTGTGGAAGATTTGGACATTTATCTAGTCAATGTAGAACACAAACCGGCATAGGTTATGGGAAAGCTATTCAGAAGAATAATGTAACTTGTTATGCATGTAACAAGATTGGGTATATTGCAAAATTTTGTAGAAGTAAAGGATCACCACTAGACAACAAAAATTCTAGCATGAAGGGTAAAGAAAAAGTTGAAGAGGTTAAGCAAGAATTCTCAAAACAATGGATTAGAAAAGCTGATCTAAATATTTGGAATACTCCTCCACTAGTAGAACCAATCAATGCTTCACCAGTAGGATAGAGTGATGCTTCACCGGCAGGATAGAGTGATGCTTCATCGGTAGGAAAAAGTGATGCTCCATCGGTAGGATAGAGCAGTGCTCCACTGGTAGGAAGTTCTTCATCTAATTGAAGAAAGTTTCCTTGAGGGTTTGGCAATCTAATGACACATGTTCTATTATCCCCTCGGTTAGAGATAAGAAGTTGGAAATTACTTATTACCGATAGACAATGTTAAGTGAATACTTAACTGACATGCATTTAATGTGATAGATGGAAAAGAGACACTATAAAATTGAGGTTTTGGCTCCATTTCATTTCACCGAGATTTCAAACCTACGAAGAGCATGAAGATTCTGAGCTAAGGCATTTTGAGCAAGAGGCAAGAACACTGCAAGCAATCATCCATCCTAAAGGCAGTAAAAGGTATGTTATCATGGCATCCACCTCTGCAATTGAATATATAGCAAACCCTACCATTGTCAAAGTTATAAAAAGACCTAGGCCCGTATTTCAATTAGTTCCCGAGGTAGCAAAGAAAGATGATACCTTAGGTGCTTTTTATCAAATTCCTAAGGGAGTTGTTTATACTGAAGACCCTAGAATTTACATTCACTGTAACATTGAGGAACTAGGAGATGAAGAGATTAAAACCATGTTTAAAATTGTCATATGTAATGAATCTGGCAATGTAAAAGATGAACATAAGATCATTGAAACCCTAGGATTTAGAAAGATCCTTAGCATTCTTGAATTTCCCAAGGATGTGATTAGGGTAGTCTTAAGCAGGGTACATGGTGAATTTTTCTAGCTAGATACAATCCACAAAATCACTAAGGAAGCTGTGAAAGTTGTCACAGGGTTACCGACCACCGGTAAAAGGCCAGACAAAACTAAGAAGGTTTCCAATGACCTAGTTACTTAGTTAACTAGTGCAACATCTGATAAAAGGTCCTTAAGAGTAAATGATGTAACAGACATTAATGTGAGATTTATCAGCATGATATTAGGGTATAAAGCTACTCATGCAAATAGACTTAATTTAGTTTCAAGTTTATGCATTAAGAGTGCTTATGATATGGTCACAGATAATGCAAAGATTGATGTATGTGAGTGGTCAAAGGATGAATTAATTGACAACTTAGGCAAGATTAAGAAGGACAAGAAAGGAACTTTCAGGTTTGGAAATCTGCTAGTATGCTTGATGCTACATATAACCAAACAAGTTCCCAGTATAGGCTACAAAGAACTTGGATATGATATATCGGTAGGCAAATAGTCAATAGAACTATTCAATAATATAGGAGAAGACAAGGAAAACAATATCCATGATTTCTTTCAAGCACTAAAGGTCAAAATGAAGAAAAGAATCTGACTATCACAAAAGATTGTTGACAAATATAAGGATGAAATATGCTTTGTAATCAAGAAGGATGAGATCTAGATGGAAGCAGTCATCCCTAGGATAGTTTGGGTAATAGAGATGGGTTATGAAGCAGATGATCATATAATTGAAACATATGCTAAAGCACTTCTAGAAGCCCCTAAAGAACCTAAGAAATAAGTATTTGGTAGTTCAGAAACTATTGAAATCCAAATACAATATAAGAAAAGAGTGAAAAAGGTTGAGGCAGTTGTAAGAAAAGGTTCCAGATAGGCAAAGGCCATTAAAGAAGATGTGTTAA